>NC_056745.1:599131513-599154344 GCF_019279795.1 Protopterus annectens
CCACATTGTGTGTGGTTGTATAGCTGCACACGGATGCTAGCAGGTTTGGGTGCAGAGGTATACATGGGTGGGACTGACATGTACAATGAGGCTATTGTGTAGTACATCCGAATGCATGGGTTCTGCTTCTGGATATTACACTTCATCATACACCATCCAGTGTATGCAACAGAGACGTTGCTGGGTGTGGGATATGTTGCTATGCACATGTTTGCCTGTGTTTGAGGTATCTTACTTCCTTACTGTTGTTATGTCAGCACAGCTACCCGGCTATGTACTGTCACTACTGCTTGTGACCATTATGGTTGGCACCTTTTCCAATGCCCATAGTGGGGCATGTTATGTGGAAACTTCGAATTTGCAGGACTACACATACCCACGGCTAGTGCAGTTGACAGAACTTCACTTGTTTGCCATACTATAAGCTTATTCTGTAAGCATTTGGGTTCCTTATTTATGTTCTTATGCCATGTCTGTGTTTCATATAGTAATGTATATGTTTTATGCTACTATTACATGTATATTGCGTGAATTTTCTTGACAGGGGATCGGAGGTCATTTTCCATTTTTACGATTGTTGCAGGGACACAACTGTCCAATCAGGGACTGTCCATGGCACATTGGGACAGCAGGTAACCCTGGTGACCATGGCCATGTCGCTACTGGGGTTTCCACCTTTTCCAGTTTCCGATCTGGGATATTTCCGGGACTCACATCTGACTTTACAGGCCGACACATACAAACGGTCACTATATAGCATAGAACTTCCCTTGTTTGCCTAAATAATAAACTTATTGTTGTGGCAATTTGCTTGCTTATTCTGTTTCTTGTGTCATTTAGGTATTTCTGTTACAGACATGACCAATTCATGCTACCATTACATTAAATACGGTATATCATTGTGTCCTACAATCGTAGCACATCAGCCATTTCTAATACGTTTTTTTCGGGACACAACTGGCCATAGAGAGACTGCCACAACCAAAGTGGGACAGGTGGTGACCTTAGTCGCTGCTCCTATGTCGGTGCGGCGCGCTGACATGCGGCTGTACACCTTCTCTGAGTGTAAACACTGACGGTGCATTGCGGGACGAACGCGGTCTTATGCGTATCCTTTGCTCCTTGGACGGGTACACTTATGCCTTCGTGGCTTCTATTTGCTTCTCCACTAATTTGGGACGGGGACTATGTTGCATACTGTACGTGCGTTTCATTCTGCACAGGACCTGGCTGCTGCCATTACTATTGTGGGCGGACCGTGGCTGTCAGCACATTAGGTTGCTCACCTCATGCCGGCTTAGACACGCCTCCAGACGCATCCTACCTGGGCTCGCCACGACACCACGCACGTGTCTGTGATTCCGTGCACTCTCATTAATATGTATATGGTGCTACTGCCGCTATTCCATGCACCGCCGGCGCAGGCCTTACGCCGGCCTTGCCGAGCTTCATGAATCCCGGGGACTATGTTTCAAAAAGAGAAAAGCTAACAGCAACATGGAACATAACTTCAACAGGCTGTCATAGCAGTAGTTCAGACATGGCAGGAAGGAAGGAAGGCACATTCTGATCCAAAGCTTCAGTATATATGGTTCTATTATGCAATGACAAATGACAAAACCCTGAATATCAGAAACCCAAAAAATAAAGTCCAAACATAGAAGAGTGAAAAAATGAACATGAAGTGTCCTTTCATATGGGACCAAGCCTGCCCTGCACCCCTGATGTTAGGTGCAAGTCCTCCACTCCCCTGAACTTATGCGCAAGCGCGCGCACACACACGCATACACACTAATTTTATGGTTGTATCAATTCAAAAAAGGGAGAAATCTCCCAGAAAATGTGAATCACTGCTGACATACACTTAGAAATTACACTGGTAATTATTTCCTATGGAAAACAACAATTGGCTCTGCGTTTCCCAGTGTCTTATGCTTCAGGCATGACATAGATGTTTGAGAATTTCACTTCATCCACCTGTAAATATTTGATATATACTGATGACTACTTGTGATGTTTTATAAATCCTTGGGAATGCAAAGTAAATTAACGACCATGGTCAAATTCCACAGAGATTATTGCAATACCTAA
Organism: Protopterus annectens; assembly: GCF_019279795.1. Taxonomy (NCBI): domain Eukaryota; kingdom Metazoa; phylum Chordata; order Ceratodontiformes; family Protopteridae; genus Protopterus; species Protopterus annectens. Next base: position 599,133,605 of record NC_056745.1, read on the forward strand.
CTTATGCAAAGAACCCACGACTAACCTGTTATGACCACTATTAATGTTTATTTATTTAGGTAGTTATTAAGTTTGTCAAGTGGGTACATGATCTGGTCTTTAGATTATTTTCAGCCATGACCCAGGCCAAGGGACAGTTACACATTTCATCATACACTTACTATTTTGGGCCCAGTCCAATGTTCCTGAATTTAGTCCAGGACCAGGGATAAACCTAAGGGTGTCCTGGGGGACTGCTGTCCATCTTCTAGGTGGGGTGTATGTATAACCTATACACTTTCCCCAACCCTGTCACCCCCTTGCTCAATGACACACATTCAAAGGCAATTCCCCTCTTTGGGCCACACCTTCTCTTTGGAGGCATCGTCAATAAATGTTCTTCTTCCAGTACAGGCATACCCTTCTCTCTTCATGGATCTGTTAGGTGCCTTAACTGCTAATCAAACTCAGAGTTGCCTAGGCCATAGACAGGGCTTTAAGTGTCTTTATATAAATCAGTTATTATGACAAATGCAGGAATAACCAAAGTATTGCACACAATTTTAGAAGCTGGTTATAAACTCTGATGCTTTTAGTGCACTGTAACATTGCAGTACAGCACTTAACAAATTTGCTTTTGGGAATCAACAAATCATATGATTACAGGGGAGCATTTTTAGGAAAAACATTAGTCTATATGTTTTACTGCTTTTAATTATCTATTCAAATCAGAAACAAAAGACAGTCAGCAATACTTTTGTTAAGAGAATCGCACTTTTCTTTGCCGTCCTCCTTACAAATTATGCACTGATCTGGTAGTGCTGGCAATTAAATGAAAACTCTATAGGCACTGTGTAAATTCAGGTTACTGAATATGATGGTTACTCAAAAAAGAGAACTCTCTGACCTTGCTATCCTGAGAAGGCCCCTAATTGTATTAATTTTGCTAGGTGCTTGGTTAAAGATAAAGCCCGAAACCAGGCCCCCCTGTGATGACCACATATAAAAACAAAACTCAAGAAGATTCTGTGGCCATATATTAGCTGTATAGAAAATTCTACTACGCATAGGCAATTACATGGTTTGTAAACCAGTGATAGGTTTATGAGTGATAACCTGTGCGCGTGTGTGTGTGTGTGTGTGTGTGTGTGTGTGTGTGTGTGTGTGTGTGTGTGTGTGTGTGTGCGTGTGTGTGTTTGCCAAAGGCATGCTGCCCAGAAGAGTAGAAATAATGATGTCTATATTTAGTGGCTACCATTTCATTACCTGCTATCATCACTAAAACAATTGCTTGTCACTAATAAAAAGTTTGTTTTTAAAGAGTGGATGATAAAGTTTGTTAACTACTACTAAGTGTTGCTTTAACAACCTATTTGCTGAGAGTTTATGACTATGACATTTTATCATTTTTTTTTTTTTACAATGAAACCCATTCTGGTAAGACTAATAGAAAACTGAGTAATTTCTAAAGATTGTTTTTTTACTGTGGTGTGAGGTGCAAAGAACATAATTTTTTTAAATTAAACGAAAATTAAGATTGATGTATTTTTTCCAGACAATATGCTGTCTGATCCATTTTCTGGACAGCATCCCTTAATTCTGGATAGTCCGGAAGAATTCAGGGTGGTTGGCAACCCTATGGCAAGACAGAGATAATAAGATAAATGGCATGTCACATTATTTTATTTCAGTACATAAATAAATATGACACATAGTTATGTTCACCTTTGACACATCCAGAAATGATGTGAAGGCATTAATATGTCATAAAATAAATCAGTCTTGGTGCTATTATATAACCCATGGAAACATTTATTTCACTATGCCATGTTGGATATATTCTTTCTAAGTTAGAAATAATAGCTATGAGCACTGACATTCAGGACTGCAGTTAATATTTTAGAAAAACTATCCTGTGATAAAAGCTAATTTCTGCTTCTGAGAAGTGAACCCATGCACAGCTATTTAAGAAGACATGTATGAATAAGAAGGTTAGGTATACCTGCGTAAGATGATATGCACTGATGGCCTTAAAAGTATTATCTGGCTTGCATTCATACCTGATGCATACTTACCACATGCCTCTCTGAGAATATCAGTTCTGTCATGATGTGCCTCACAGTTTTGTGTTATCTCTTCTGTAGCTGTACGGTAAGGGGAAAAAGATATGAAAGCAAAATGATAACTGTATTGGCTGGATAATCCTTACTATAGCATTGACTGGTGAGGGGTCACTATATTTACACAACTGAGAGGTGTTTATAGTCTTAAATTCATCCTCTTATTGCCTCAGGAGGTCCTACTTGCTCCACTTTTTGTCACTGTAATGATGAAGACATTGTTCCTTAGCATGTGGAATGCCAGTTGCACTGAAGACAGCCTTGGCAAGCTATTCCGAGCCTCAGCATTATACTGAAACCTGGCATAACCACCATGCAGCAGTCTTCACCTGTAGTACTCGACAAGAAGTGACAAAAAATCCTGGACTCCTCAACACCCCACTTTGTGCCCTAAATGAAACACCAACCTCACCTTCCCAAACCATGTCTACAGTAGTCAGGGTAGATCTATGTGTCTGAATTGGTACCCAGTTCTGATCTTGCATATAACAACTAGTGCACAAACATGCACAGCCTTTGACAGATGAATTTGCACAACTGAAAAAACAAACATGGCTTGGTAGATACATTGGCAATGATTACATCCAAAAGCAATGAAGGTGTGAAATATGGCAGTGAGATGAGGCCATGTGCAATGATCATAGTGATCCACCTATTTACATATGTTCCAATGCTGAACACTGATATGCTTTATGGTGAAAGAATAATCACTGCTGGTTTTGTGTAAAATGGTTTGACTCGTGATATATTGGGCTTTTGGAACTTATACACTAGCAAAATTGAATATTAACACATTGGACGTGAACCCATTAGAAAATGAAGGATGAAATTCTACTCTTTGCTTATTAACTATAATTACCACTGGAGAACATCCTTTTTTTTGGTGTTCATTTGAGATATACTAATTCACAAATGAATGGAGCTGTACTTATGAGATACTTGTATGTGTGTGACTTTCATTAGTCATTGGCACTGCACTTCTGTGTAAAAAGCAGTATTTGCGGTTGTAAGTACATTTCAAATGCATGGAATTGCATGTCCTGAGTAAGACACGTTGGAGTATGTTACATACATACAATACAAGTTGTACTGTCCTAAACTCAAAGTTATGATATGTGATGAATCATAAAAATTATAATAAAACTATCGTGCACATCATACCTAGGCAGGCGGATTTTAAATTAACTATTATCATTTGTCATGTTTAACATACTTTTCACACATTATATTGGACTTATAAGATAGGCATTACTAATATGTTTATTGTGAAAATCATATTTATGATAGTCATTTTTAATTAGTGGTACATTCCTAATGAAAAGTTTGTGACAAATGTCATTCTGATCCCCTAGGTAAAAGTACCTGTTAAATGGATTCAAACCCTACATTTCCTGTCTTCTTTCTCTAAACTCACTTCACTTATACCGTGTGTCATGGAGATAAGTAGCTAACGGGTGCATTTTCTTCATTCAGTACTATCCAGAGTGATAACAGCCATGCACCAATTCCAGGCTCATTTCATTTGTGATATAGATAGCAGCCAAAATTATATTTTTCATTTTTGCCTTTGACCATGAGCAAATTCAAAAGGCATATATATATATATATATATATATATATATATATATATATATATATATATATATATATATATAAAATACTGCGATGGTGGTGCTGCAGTAGCATTGTCGCCTCACAGTTAGACGTTGTCCTGTTCGATTCTCAGCTAAAGTTTCTTCTGTGTGGAGATATGTGTGAATGGGCATACCTTCGTTGAAGGTTGTACGTCAGGAGGGCTGGCAACTCGGTACGTAAAAATCTGCCATAGAGGCACTGGAAACTAAGTTCAGGTGGCACGATGCCAGGGTAATCCTATGGGCTAGGCTTGTTAAGTCTCCAGGGCCATTAACCTAGTACATGCAATCATCCTTTGAACATTGGCCTACCACATCAGAACTTGCATTTCTGTTATACATCATCAAGGATTTTGGTAATGTCAATTATCTAGAAATGGAACACTTAGAAAACTGCATCCTCTCATTTGTGGTACACAACACAGAAGTTATGAAATGGAAATGTATTACTGTCATGATTAATAATTAGGTTATATGGATAAGTAATGTATAATATATTCCACATTTTCTTCATGTTAGTATATCTGTTTTCACACTTTAAAAACTGTCATATTTGAGATATGCATAACAAATACTGTTATTCACAAGATGTAGTTTGCCTTAGAATAGTTACTAACTGTTAAAGGTTTGGTTGGGTTTTCTGTGTTGATTTTTATTTCAAAGTACACAGCTTTGTGACTGATCTCACTAGTGAGGATGGGACATGGGAGGATGCTGCAACATTCTCCCATATTGGTGAGAACTAGATCCAGTATATTTAATCCTCTGATTGGAGACAGTACTATCTGGTCCAGGATATTCATGTTAATAAAGTACAGGAACCATTGCACTTGTCAGCCTGAGGCAGTGTATCATAGTCCATGTGGCTGTAAATGTCCTAAGGTGTACCTCATTGGACTATATGAAAAGAGATATTATGGATCTCTCTGAATATGTGTCATAGTCAGGTACAAGCCTTGTATTGAGCAGCATTCTACCTTTACCAAAGATGATGCTACAGTATGTACATAAAATGATAGATTTTAATAACTGGCTTAATTTTTGGTGTCACTCTAGGCGGATTCAATATATGTCAGCATGGAAGAAGATGGATAACAGACCATGTTGCTTTCCAAGGATGGTCTGCACCTGTCCACCCTAGGCTTTCAGATATTGCCGAAAGCGGTTTACTATCAAAATCTCAAAAGTTGATACAAAATCCATTTGGAACCTCGAACAGAAAGGCCGAATCACAAATTTCACCTAGGTAAAATGTCAAATCTGCTGAAGAAATTCAGCAGAATCGACAACTTTACAGAATATAAAATGCAATGTCTGCATAGGAGCTCAGGTAAGTGAAACTCCTACACTTCACATCACGTCTTGGAAGGGAGGCAAGCCCTCCTGCACCTTACTGTGGGGGTTTGTGCCCCTGCACCACCTTCTAACTATATATTCCAACTCTGAGATCGCACTACAGTGAGGAAAGGGATGAATGTCCCAATCTGCACTGTAGCGCAATCTCTTGTCCATAGATAGAGTTCATATCAGTGAATGCACAGTGGCATTCACTGATATGAACTGTCAACAGTCAGCAACACAGCAATCGACCATCTGCCATCTGATATCCCATCTGCAGAGAATCTGCATTTGGAATTTTGATGTTAAAGCAGCTAAAGCTTTAACCACTCCCTCAGGGCCTTTTTTGGCAATGAGAGAACAGCAAAATTGCTAACATAGCAAAAAAAAAAAAAAAAGAAAAACTCTAAGCAACCTTAAGGTGTTACTGCAAATTTTGGCAACCTAAACAAAAAACTCCACACCTTACAAGCCCTCCTCACTATGGAGAATGTAAACATCTTTGCCATTACTGAGACTTGGTTTAGAGCTTTAGCATACATCCACACATTTAGAAAAAAAAACAGCACAAACCTGGGGTGTAGTGAGTGTGTGCATGATATTTCATATCAGCAACTAACAATTATCTTCTTGTCTAACCTGGTAAGTGGTTCATCTGCATGTCATACAATAGAATCCCCAATGGAAAAAGTATTAGCTAAAGTTCTTGCTTCCTTTATGGGTTTGGTCTTTGGGGACCATTAGGTGTAAGCCAATATGTGGTGGTTGGTGTTGGTTTTGGTGTGCACTTTAATGATTGCTGAGAAAAGGTTTTGCCATTAGATGGCTTAGGAAGTGTTTGTGGTTTGGGAATGTTTTTTAAGAGTCTCAGCATAAGAAGATCTATGTGTATGATGAGCGGTATGTGTGAGAGATGTATTGTGTGTGCTCTTCATAACCTCATTTATAAGCATGATTTTGGCCTCCAAAGAAGTTGTGTATTTACATCTCTCACATTTTGTGTTTGTTTCTTTAACTTATTCAAGCCTATAGTGCAATTTTGTATAGTTTCAGTTAATATCCATAGCTCCTTATGGCATCCAGACGTTTCTTGGGTCTGACTTTTTAATTAAGTGACTTACTGTAAAGTAGGCAGTATTAGAAAGGGCAAGGATTTATTAATAAAATGATACTAAGATCGTTAATCTAGGATGCTCTACACTAGAAAAGCCTTGATTATATTATGCACCTTAAGTTGATTTTTCACAAAATGTTCTAGAATACAAAGATGTGTGCATGCTGTAGGAGGTGAAACATAAGTGTTAATGAAATAAGAATTAACTAGTTGTCTGAGAACATGTAATGGCAATTGTACAGAAAAGAGACACAGGGAATCACATAAGGTCATTCTTGACAAAGTATATACAATTAATAATGAAAAAAAAGTTTAAAATAAAATGCAATATTGTCATGATGAATAACTGAGATATGGATAAGTCCTCCAGCATATATGACACATATGTTCTCATTACTCATGTTATTACTGTATCACACTTTACAAAATGTCATATGTTACATCATTCATCGCACATATTGTTAATAACTAGAAGAGGTGAGTTGCCAACAACACATTTGTAGCAGCAACTCACATGGACTACGCATACGATTTTTAGCAGTTATCACATAGACATTAGCCTGTTCATTTAATACACATTTTGTGTCAATATTTGTTCTTAGCTCAGTCAAAAGTATCTGAAAACTGAATTCAAATCTGCATTATGTGCCCTCTTTCTCTAACTCACTTTACTTGCACCTTGCACCACAGAGATACTTAACTAGTATATGAAATTTCTTCTCTCAACACTGTTCCATAGTGCTGAAGGCAGCAGCTCATTAACACCAGTCTCAATTGCTCTGCTAACAGCATAACACATTTTTTAACTTAGAAAATTAACTGCGGTTCACTGCTGGAGACTGCTAACAATTAACAGAGCGCAATGCCAAAAGGTGTGCAAAGGATGATGACAAGAGAAAAATAGGGAAGCACTATGAAACAAGTATTTAAAATGTATCTTTCTGATGTTTCATTAGCTGAGTCTATGTCATATTATCGAATGTTCAGTTCAACGTACCTCCGTTTGTTGGACCGACAACATTGAATGTTCACTTAAGTGAATGTGAACAGCAGCAAGGATCTAAAACAGGGAATGGTGTTACTTGCCCAACAATGCCAGCATCATGAAATTTGCCCTTTTCCCCACTGTAATGCGATCTTGGAGCTGATATATATAGGTGGGGGGTGGGTTTTGCATACTGTGGTGTGTGTGATGGTCATAATGTTGGCCAAGTAATGGCATTCCCTGTGTTAGATCCTTGCTGCTGTTCACTTTCACTTAAGTGAACGTTCAATGTTGTCAATGGAGGTTTATGAAACTAACCTTTTGATAATATGATATAGTTCCCATTAGCTTTGTTGTTTTATAACATGAACATACACTCCTTTATACATCATTATTTTTATACAAGCAGCACAAGGGCATTAACAACACAGACATAAAATTATTTTCAACATTTGCCACAGACACAGACATATATTTGAAAAAATAATAAATAGATTGCATCTACTAAAGATCTGACATTGTCCCCAGGATTCATGAAGCTTGCGCCAGGTGCAGGCATAACGTAGGCGGTATAATGCCAAATATGGCCGTTGAGCGATTCAGGTATGATCTAATTCCACATGCACTACCGGCATACGCCAGAACTGCGCAGCCCCCGGCGTAGGTATGCTAATCACCCCATGTGCAGTGTCGCACCATGCAAATGAAGGCATATAGCGATTCATGAAGTGGTGCAGGCGTAGCGTAAGCCCACGGAAATGTAAACCAAAAAATACGGTTTACAGTTTCCCAAACAGAACATTGGAGCTATGGAAGAGGGCCAGACCCAGGTATCACAACGTTAACATATGCCAATGGTGAAATACACAGCCAATGGCATAAGAAAAGATGCACAACACGTAAATAACAACATTTAATGTCATGTCCACAGTAACGCACAGCACAACCGCAGGGCATGTGTGCGGAAGCTGTAATATAAAGAAATTATATAAAAATGTTTTGTGTAAAATGGTTTGACTCGTGATATATTGGGCTTTTGGAACTTATACACTAGCAACAATGAATATTAACCCATTGGACGTGAACCCATTAGAAAATGAAGGATGAAATTCTACTCTTTGCTTATTAACTATAATTACCACTGGAGAACATCCTTTTTTTTGGTGTTCATTTGAGATATAGTAATTCACAAATGAATGGAGCTGTACTTATGAGATACTTGTATGTGTGTGACTTTCATTAGTCATTGGCACTGCACTTCTGTGTAAAAAGCAGTATTTGTGGTTGTAAGTACATTTCAAATGCATGGAATTGCATGTCCTGAGTAAGACATGTTGGAGTATGTTACATATATACAACACAAGTAGTACTGTCCTAAACTCAAAGTTACGATATGTGTTGAATCATAAAAATTATAATAAAACTATTGTGCACATCATACCTAGGCAGGCGGATTTTAAATTAACTATCATCATTTGTCATGTTTAACATACTTTTCACACATTATATTGGACTTATAAGATAGGCATTACTAATATGTTTATTGTGAAAATCATATTTATGATACTCATTTTTAATTAGTGGTACATTCCTAATGAAAAGTTTGTGACAAATGTCATTCTGATCCCCTAGGTAAAAGTACCTGTTAAATGGATTCAAACCCTACATTTCCTGTCTTCTTTCTCTAAACTCACTTCACTTATACCTTGTGTCATGGAAATAAGTAGCTAACGGGTGCATTTTCTTCATTCAGTACTATCCAGAGTGATAACAGCCATGCACCAATTCCAGGCTCATTTGTGATATAGATAGCAGCCAAAATTATATTTTTCATTTTTGCCTTTGACCATGAGCAAATTCAAAAGGCATATATACATATATATATATATATATATATATATATATATATATATATATATATATATATATATATACATATATATAAAATACCTGCGGTGGTGGTGCTGCAGTAGCGTTGTTGCCTCACAGTTAGACGTTGTCCTGTTCGATTCTCAGCTAAAGTGTCTTCTGTGTGGAGATATGTGTGAATGGGCATACCTTCGTTGAAGGTTGTACATCAGGGCTGGCAACTCGGTACGTAAAAATCTGCTGGCAATCATTAGTGACCCCTAACCGGGAAAAGCTGAAAGATACAACAACATATATATATGGGTTCATGTCATTTGATCGACAGTTCATTTGATCGACAGTTCATTTGATCGACAGTTCATTTGATCGACAAGCAAACTATATATATCAACTCCAGGGTCGCACAACATTGGGGAAGGGGGCAAATGCTTGTCGATCAAATGAACTGTCGATCAAATGAACTGTCGATCAAATGACATGAACCCATATATATATATATATATATATATACACATATTATTTGAACCTATAAAATTCACACCAGGGATCAGTCCAGTGGCTCTACTCGATAGAGGCACTGGAAGCTAAGTTCAGGTGGCACGATGCCAGGGTAATCCTATGGGCTAGGCTTGTTAAGTCTCCAGGGCCAATAACCTAGTACATGCAATCATCCTTTGAACATTGGCCTACCACATCAGAACTTACATTTCTGTTATACATCATCAAGGATTTTGGTAATGTCAATTATCTAGAAATGGGACACTTAGAAAACTGCATCCTCTCATTTGTGGTACACAACACAGAAGTTATGAAATGAAAATGTATTACTGTCATGATTAATAATTAGGTTATATGGATAAGTAATGTATAATATATTCCACATTTTCTTCATGTTAGTATATCTGTTTTCACACTTTAAAAACTGTCATATTTGAGATATGCATAACAAATACTGTTATTCACAAGATGTAGTTTGCCTTAGAATAGTTACTAACTGTTAAAGGTTTGGTTGGGTTTTCTGTGTTGATTTTTATTTCAAAGTACACAGCTTTGTGACTGATCTCACTAGTGAGGATGGGACATGGGAGGATGCTGCAACATTCTCCCATATTGATGAGAACTAGATCCAGTATATTTGATCCTCTGATTGGAGACAGTACTATCTGGTCCAGGATATTCATGTTAATAAAGTACAGGAACCATTGCACTTGTCAGCCTGAGGCAGTGTATCATAGTCCATGTGGCTGTAAATGTCCTAAGGTGTACCTCATTGGACTATATGAAAAGAGATATTATGGATCTCTCTGAATATGTGTCAAAGTCAGGTACAAGCCTTGTATTGAGCAGCATTCTACCTTTACCAAAGATGATGCTACAGTATGTACATAAAATGATAGATTTTAATAACTGGCTTAATTTTTGGTGTCACTCTAGGCGGATTCAATATATGTCAGCATGGAAGAAGATGGATAACAGACCATGTTGCTTTCCAAGGATGGTCTGCACCTGTCCACCCTAGGCTTTCAGATATTGCCGAAAGCGGTTTACTATCAAAATCTCAAAGTTGATACAAAATCCATTTGGAACCTCGAACAGAAAGGCCGAATCACAAATTTCACCTAGGTAAAATGTCAAATCTGCTGAAGAAATTCAGCAGAATCGACAACTTTACAGAATATAAAATGCAATGTCTGCATAGGAGCTCAGGTAAGTGAAACTCCTACACTTCACATCACGTCTTGGAAGGGAGGCAAGCCCTCCTGCACCTTACGGTGGGGGTTTGTGCCCCTGCACCACCTTCTAACTATATATTCCAACTCTGAGATCGCACTACAGTGAGGAAAGGGATGAATGTCCCAATCTGCACTGTAGCGCAATCTCTTGTCCATAGATAGAGTTCATATCAATGAATGCACAGTGGCATTCACTGATATGAACTGTCAACAGTCAGCAACACAGCAATCGACCATCTGCCATCTGATATCCCATCTGCAGAGAATCTGCATTTGGAATTTTGATATTAAAGCCGCTAAAGCTTTAACCACTCCCTCAGGGCCTTTTTAGGCAATGAGAGAACAGCAAAATTGCTAACATAGCAAAAAAAAAAAAAAAGAAAATCTCTAAGCAACCTTAAGGTGTTACTGCAAATTTTGGCAACCTAAACAAAAAACTCCACACCTTACAAGCCCTCCTCACTATGGAGAATGTAAACATCTTTGCCATTACTGAGACTTGGTTTAGAGCTTTAGCATGCCTCACAGCAGTGCAAGGCTACAGTGTCTTCCACACATTTAGAAAAAAAAACAGCACAGACCTGGGGTGTAGTGAGTGTGTGCATGATATTTCATATCAGCAACTAACAATTATCTTCTTGTCTAATCTGGTAAGTGGTTCATCTGCATGTCATACAATAGAATCCCCAATGGCAAAAGTATTAGGTAAAGTTCTTGCTTCTTTTATGGGTTTGGTCTTTGGGGACCATTAGGTGTAAGCCAATATGTGGTGGTTGGTGTTGGTTTTGGTGTGCACTTTAATGATTGCTGAGAAAAGGTTTTGCCATTAGATGGCTTAGGAAGTGTTTGTGGTTTGGGAATGTTTTTTAAGTGTCTCAGCATAAGAAGATCTATGTGTATGATGAGCGGTATGTGTGAGGGATGTATTGTGTGTGCTCTTCATAACCTCATTTATAAGCATGATTTTGGCCTCCAAAGAAGTTGTGTATTTACATCTCTCACATTTTGTGTTTGTTTCTTTAACTCATTCAAGCCTATAGTGCAATTTTGTATAGTTTCAGTTAATATCCATAGCTCCTTATGGCATCCAGATGTTTCTTGGGTCTGACTTTTTAATTAAGTGACTTACTGCAAAGTAGACAGTATTAGAAAGGGCAAGGATTTATTAGTAAAATGATACTAAGATTGTTAATCTAGGATGCTCTACACTAGAAAAGCCTTGATTATATTATGCACCTTAAGTTGATTTTTCACAAAATGTTCTAGAATACAAAGATGTGTGCATGCTGTACGAGGTGAAACATAAGTGTTAATGAAATAAGAATTAACTAGTTGTCTGAGAACATGTAATGGCAATTGTACAGAAAAGAGACACAGGGAATCACAGAAGGTCATTATTGACAAAGGGCCAGATTCAGGAAGGCTTACACGGAGTTCAAGAGTAGTGTAAGCCTCCGTGTAAGCCTCCTGATTCAGGAACAGCCCAAATCTCCATGTAAGAGACAGCTAACACGTCTCTTACACGGACTGGGCGTGGAAATGCTCAATACCTCATTTGCAGCTCCAAGATATGCAAATTAGGTATTTGAGCAATCCAGGAAGCCAAAACCAGTCCGTGTAACGGACGTGTTAGCTGCAGAAATGTACTCAGCTGACAACCGAGTACATTTCTGCAAAATTAAAAACGGAGCTATGTCAGCTCCAAATAAAGGGTGCATATGTTTCAGTAAGCATGCCAATGGCCAAATATGTGGCCATTGGCATGAAAAAGTGTTGCAAAAATAAGTTATATAACTTTTTTTCAAGGGATTTTGTGTTTAACTGTAGCGCACACCCAGCAAACGGGGTGCGCTACCTAAAACTGAAAACCGAAGCTTATAAGCCCACAATTGTGGGATATGTGTATTACATTGAATGTCAATGGAGGGACTTGCAGACCAAAAACAATATGGCCTCCGTTCAGTGGTTGTCAAGGGGGGGAAGCTCCGTGTAAGACATGTAACTAAGCATTACTAGGCAATCCTATGTAAATGAGGGTTACAATACTGAATCACACTGCCACATAGGTAATGAGCACTTTCTGAGTAGTGGAAGAGTTAGAGAAGGGGGAGGAACAGAGTAAGAGGTAGATGACATCACGGGGGGGAAGGATAGTAATAAATGTACCAGATTGGAGGGCAATGTAAGGTAATAGATGACAGACAGACATCAGGGAGGGAGGTGTGTCCCAACAGAACACTAGGAAAGTCAAGAAATTGAGGGTGTACGCTATCCCTACACTCAAAGTTTCTTGATATACGTGCATGCGTGCGTGTGCGCGCGTGTAAGGCAGGTTCAACATGTGGGAGCGTGTTGCAAACTGTTTACAATGGTTTGCGTGGGCGTGCACGTGTGTAAGGCAGTGTGCGCGCGTTTTAGCATGAATCAGTCTAGCTAACACCGTGTAAGGATGTGTGCGCGCGTGTAACACCGTGTAAGGATGTGCGCGCGTTTAAGTGACTGTGAGCGTGTTTAAGCTGGTGTGCACATTGCTCCCCCTCAGGAAACAGAGAGGAAACAGGAAACAACTAAAATCCAGGTAAACTGCCAGAGGATACTACTGGAGTTAATTGGTGGAAACAATTAGAAGCAGGCAATTACACAGGCAGACTAGAAGCCCAACCCAGCACTTAAAACACTGCAAGGAGCAGTGCAGGCTGTTTCTCACAACAGATACTGCCAGAAACTAAGCTATCAGAATTGAAAACTGAAAAAAGCTGAACTCAGAGCAGAAATGCTAGGGGCTGCCATAGCTATCATAGTCAGGCATAGGCGAATTGCTGAGGGTGGTGACAATGCAGATGCTGACAGACAACCCAGAGTGAGGAGAAGGAGAAGAGTATACAGGCCCAGGGTCACCTACCATGGGTTACATGAGCTGGAGATAGTAGAGCGCTATAGAGTGGACAGAGAGCTCCTGCAGCAGATTGTTGAGCTGTGCAGGCCATGCCTCACACACAGAACCAACAGAGGAGAACCCATCCCAGTGGAAACCAAGGTATGTGTTGGCCTAAGAATACTAGCAACAGGTACCTTCCAGAGACCAACTGGCGATATGATGGGGATATCACAGGCATCAGCCTCCAGGGTACTGCACCAGTTCCTGGATGCCATGTCACCACATGTCAGTGATCATATATATGTCCCTAATGACCGTGAGGTTGTGGCCAGCAATATGCGTCTCTTCCAGCAAATAGCGGGATACCCTGAGGTGCTGGATGCAATAGACTGCACGCACATACGCATCAAAGCACCAGCCGGTGAGCGGGGTAGAGCCTACATTACCACAAGGGATACCCCTCCATCAACTGCCAGGTCGTGTGTGATGCCCAGGGCATAATAATGAATGTGTGTGCTGGCTGCCCTGGGAGCTACCACGATTCCCACATCTGGCATCTGACGCAGCTGTACCAATCATTTGCCAATGGGGACTTCCCACACGGACACCTAGTGGGGGATGCAGGTTATGCACTTGAGCCGTGGCTGATGACACCCATCAGAAATGCACACACACCTGAACAGGAACGCCATAATGAGGCACACGCACAAACACGTAATATCATAGAGCGTGTGTTTGGGCTGCTCAAGTCACAGTTCCGGTGTCTGGACACATCTGGTGGAGCTTTGCAGTACACACCAACTACATGTACCCAAATGATCATGATATGTGCTATGCTACATAATATGATCCTGCGGAAACAGCTGCAGCAGGACCAGCACAGGGCTGGGCCAAACATCCCCCCACCATTGCCAAGGCCACCACAGGCAGGGGGTGACTCGGAGGAGGAACAACCTGACCTTGTCCCAGTAGGCAGAAGGAGGCGTGCCCAGTATGCCCTGGCCTTGGCAAAGAGGCAACGCATAGCACATACGCTTGGTCAGTAGGAACACTGGGACTGATACCGCTCTGACTCACTCATACAGTAACAGGGATGCCTAACATGACACAACCTGCTTCCAAACGTACAGGGAGTGTAGTATGTGTATCCGACAGAGGTGGCCCTGCAGCACCACATGAGGCATGAATGCCATGTGTTAAGTAATGTAATATCATGTACAATATGCACACCTGAGGACCCCAACTAACATCCATATCCACGCATATGACCCTGCGGAAACAGCTGCACGTCATACAATGATGTACATGTGCAAAAACATGGAACAAGATACAAAATGAGGGTGACTAGCAATAAATAGCATGGATAACCACACACCCATGTTTGTACCACAACAAGAAGCAACATGGAATAGCCATGGTCAAAACCAATGGCTAAAACCGACTACTACTATATAGCCTGCTGCAGACCACTGTCCTAATAGCAGGAACTGCCCCAGGCCTATGTCCATAGGTTCATAGGTTCATACTAGGCTATCTGCCCCAGGGCATTAATAAGCCTAGCCCAGAGTTTTGTGGCTTCTGCCACCCCTGCAAGTTGATGGATAATATGCCCATTATTTTGCTGTGCCTCTGTCAAGCAGTGATACTGAGGTTATCCCTGGGGTATACCTGCAATCTCCCATCCATTGGTCAAGATCTCACTTGAACAAAGCCAGTGAGGTGCTCAGCCCCACATGTACCAGGATGTTGTTCCACAGCATATGGACTCTCTGGATGATGAATCTGTCCCTCCAGCACATCCTATTAATATCTCTGTTGAGGTTTAGGTCTCCTGCTCTTGTAGTTCTGATGGATGTAGAGGTCTTGAGGTGAAGCATGTTCATTAATTCTGGGTTGGACATAGCCTTGTATGTCAGGCACAGGTCACCTCTGAGCAGACAGTAAGCGACTGAATACAGCCAGAATTCCTTCAGTCGGGCAGCATAAGAAATATGTTTGAGACCCTTTCACCTCCTGTCGAGGAATTTGTGGGCCCATCCAATCTGAATGGGGCATTGTATGCAATCATTGGTCTGATGAGTGATGAGTACAGGGGAACAATGACCTCCCTTGATCTAGATGTGAATCACTGCATGATGAGGTGGCCAATGTAGAAGGCCTTCCAAACTACCCTGGCAATGTGAGTGTCAAACAAAAGGTCACTGTCAACCTGGGTGCCCAGGTCCCTGATAACCTACGTTGTGCTTAGAGGATTGCCACCTAGATGGGAAGTAGTGGTAACCTTGTTCTTCCTGAAGGGTATGGCTATGCATTGTTTAGTGTTTAATGTAAGGCCATGGCTGTGGCACCAGTTATCTGTGTCTATGAGACCCTTCTGAAGGATGTCTGTGTCAGATGGGTTTCCAACTATGCTTCCCAGTTTGCAGTCATCTTCAAACTTTGTCAGCCATAATCCTCCTGTGTTTGCTCGTACTTCTGAAAAGTAGATACTGAACAAATGTGGGCCCAGAACTGAGCCCTGCGGGACACCACTTGTGACAGCTCTGGAGTGTGAACTGGCACCAGCAACTTTGACCCTGTGTGTTCCGTCACTTAGCCAGTTTGCAACCCATGCTGTGATGTATGGGTTCACAATTAAGCTGGTGATGTTTTCAATGATACCTGAGTGGGGTATTGTGTCGAAAGCCTTTGCCAGGTCAAGGTAGGCTGTGTGGACTGCCTTGCCCACGTCAATGGCCTGGGTGAGTGTTTTGAAAAAGTCAACCAAGTTTAAAAGGCATGATCTGCCCTTGACAAAGCCAAACTGGATTGGATCCAATGTCTGCAAGTCCCCTATGTCTTCATTTAGAATTCCCATTATGATCCTCTCCATAGCTTAGCAGAACAGGCTTGTCAAGCTGATGGGATGGTAGTTTCTGAGGTTGGTGGAGGCACCTCCTTTGTGAAGTGGGTCCACCATTGCTGTATGCCACTCCTTGGGAACATATCCTGAGATGAGGCTAAGATTAAACAGCTGCCCTAACTGCGGGTGTAATTACTCATTGAGTTCATGGAGCACACAACTGGGGACACCATCTGGTCCCATGGATAAAGTGTTTTCTGCCTTGGATTGATCAGTTCCCACCCAGGCAGTGGAGATGTTTTGGGGGCTACAATCCTCTGGTGTACATACCCCCCCAGTTGGGGGGAGGGGGGAGAAATCTGCGCTGAACCTGTCAGCCAGTATGTTGCCAATGTCTGTAGGTGCAGTGATATCAACATCATTCTGAACTAAGTCTGAGCATATCTGGGAGTTCCCTCCCAGGTTTCAAACATAGGTAAAAAAGGCCTCATGATTGTCGCTGGAGTCCTGAGTGGGTTTACTCTCAAAACATGCCTCGGATGATTGTATGGGGGAACCCAGTGTTTTACTCACAATGAGCAGGGGTGTCTTCCCCACGGATTACGCTATATCTCGTAGTAGCTCCTTCCTTGTGTTGTACAGCTTGTTTATGGCTAGGGTCCACCAGACTGGATGCTTGCCTGTGGTACAAAGAGTCATTTTTTTTTGGGATTGCCTGAACCATGCAGTCCTGGAGCTGCTGGTAGAAGGCATTTCTAAGTGATACAGTGGCTTGGGTAATGGTGTCTGCTGGCCTGGGGGCCTTGAAAGAGACCACACCAGTCCTCAGAAATGTGAAGTCGGCATTTGAGAAGGTCTTCACCATTTCTTTTCCCATCTGGGGTGTGGGTGGGATGTGGACTCCCACTGAGAGTAGTCCATGATCTGATTTCACCAATGATGGGTATACGTCTGGTGTTGAACAGTGTGACCCCATGTTTGTGATGATGTGTTCTAGTATGTTGCCTCCACTTGAGGGGATTGGGACCAGTTGTTCCATGGCATTTCAGTGTATGAACTCTTGGAACCTTTGTGTTAGAGTGTTGTGGCATGATTAGTGATCCCAGTCTATATGTGGATAGTTGGAATCACCCAGTAGGATGGTGTTTGGAGATACATTTATCCCCTTCAGTGTTTGCAGGATAGCTGTGTGAGGTACCTGAGTTTGAGCGGGTGGCATGTAACATGCTACAAACTGCAGAGCAGTCTTGCCTACGGTCACTGCCACCTGGATGGTCTCCGATGCATCATGTGTTGCCACCAACCATGAGGTGAGGGTGTCCTTGATGAATATGGACACCCACCATCCTTCTTGGTGTTTTCGGGATGCTGGTGCCGGAATGCATGATATGAGGTAACACCCAATAGTGCCGGGGTGCTGTCAGAAGCTGTGAACCAGGTTTCAGGCACAGCACAGACATCAATGTGCTACATACTGAGAAGGGCATAGAGTGTGTGCAGCTTGAGGTTGAGACCTTGGGCATTGAGCAGCATTAGCCTTAGTGTCTTTCCTTTACTGTGTTCTATGGTGGTAGGTGTAGAATCTGAATCTTGCATAAAAAAGGCACAATGGGGGTGGCAAGAGCATCATCTGAAATCCGGAAGCCCAGGGGTGACAGGTGCAAGCCGTCCCTTGCAAATCACTGTGGCCTGTCCAGCATGTCATCCCAGGCAGACAGACATTGGACCCCCTTAGAATGACACCATAGTCTAAGCAAAATACTACAGCTGATCATCTTGTCTCTGTTTATGTGGCATCATACTTGGTGAAGGTAGGATACTGCCGAAGGTCAGGGTCATACCTGCCTGGCCTACATAATCAGTGGGATCCTCTATGTCTCTTTTCATGTAGTCCAGGGAGGTACATCTCAGGTCGTTCACACCAGCATGGATTATGACTGGGTCAGACCTGTACTTGCAGTTTAGTGACCTGAGTGCTTGCATTATGTTGTGGATTCCAGTGCCCGATAGGCAGCTTACTATGACCTCCTCTGTACCTGATCTGGTGAGTGGGACATCACTGTGTCTGACTATGGAGTCACCTATGACAAGTGTGTCTGGCATTGTGTTTGGCCTTAAGGGCTGTGACTGTTTGGCACACCAACTCTGTGGTCAATGTGTTGCATGTGCTGTGCCCTGTGGAGGCAGTTGTGTGAGTGTCTGCTGTGGTGGCCACTGCCATTCTGATAGACTTCTGATCAGAGCCTCCGAGTGTCTCTGTGTGTCTATGTGTATGATCTTAAGTTGTGACAGTGCCATGTGAGACTGGATTAAAGATGTGTGTGTGGTTACCTTCACCCTCTCTCTGGTCTTGCTAGTCCTATGTTGAGAGAGCTCAGCCTCCACTTTGGCTATATATTTGCATCTCTCACATGTATGTGTGTTTTATGGCAGAAGGAGAGGGTTGTCAGTGTACATGAGGCAACTGTAACAGTGCCTCAATATTCCCAGGTTCACCAGCTGAGCAGGAGAGGACACTAGCAACTGATCCCTAGACATGCTAGAAGGAATAGACAAAACAATGTTGGAATACAGGGAGATATCAAGCCCCCAAGCCACATCATACTGTTTGATTGACAATAGCTACACATACACCGGTGTTTCATAGTGTCATAGTGTACTACAAGGCTATCTGCCCTAGTGCATGTATAAGCCTAGCCATAGTGATGTGGCTATTGCCACCCCTTATAGTGGTAATAAGTGTACAGAATAGATTCTGAATATTGTGCCTCTGACTTAGTAGTGACACATTATGACCCCTTACGTAATTGAATAACATGACTGTGTCTCTGTCTAGTCTGTGCCTCCGTCTCATATGCAGTTGTCCAGATGTCTCCTGAAGAGAGTCAGTGAGGGAATCTGTCAAACATGAACTGGGATACTCTGCTAGAGTGTGAGATGCCTCTGAGTTATGACTCTGTCCCTCCAGCATGTCCTATACATGTATGTGCTGAGGTTCAAATACTCAGCTCTCATGGCTCTGGTGGATTTGGATTGCTTGCAGTGGAGCATGTCCACCAAATCCTGATTGGACATGGTCTTGTATGTCAGGCATAGGTCACCTGTAAGTATGCGGTATGACACTGAACAAAGCTGGACTTCCTCTATTCTGGAAGCATATGACATGTGTTGAAGAACCCTGATCTTCATGGTAGGTACTTTTCGGGTGCAAAGGTGCAAAAGGCAGGATCTGCCCTGTACAAAGCTGAACTAGGTGGGAACAAGGGTCCGTAGGTCAGTAATGTGTCTGTGTAAGAGCTCCATGACTCCTCCCATATCTTTGCAGACAAGGCTGGTTAAGCCTGTGTGGTGGTAGTTGCCATGGTCTGTGGAGGCATCTCCTTTGTGGAGTGGGACCACTGTTGCCGTATGCCAGTGTTCAGGTACATATCCTGTAGCAAGACTAAGGTTAAATAGCAGTTGTATATATGGGTCCAGCCCCTTCTGGAGTTCACATAGCATGCAACTGGAGATACCAGCAGGTCCCATGGATGATGTGTACTTGTCTTTGCTGAGTGTGGCTCTCACATGGACATCCAAGATGACAGTGAGGTTACATACAGCAGTGATAACTATCTTGTTTTGGGGGTGAGGGAAGGGGTAAATCGCACTGAAGCTGTCCGCCAGAATGTTGCCAATATCTGTCAGGTCACTGGAATATATGTTGTTGTGTACCAACTCTGAGCATATCCGAGGGTTCACAACCAGGTGTCTGACATAACTGAAGAAAGCAGTGTGGTTACCTTCATTGTCTTTGGTGATTTATGTCCCCAAGTTGACCTTGCATGTCTTTATGAGATAATGTAGCTTTCTACTAGTGCTGATCACAGCTGTCTTCCCTTTGGAGATGTAGCTCTGTCTTGCATTAGTAACCCTCATCTGTCATACAGTTTGTTTATGGCTGGGGTCCACCAGACAGGACACTTTCCCTTTGTGGTGAGGGTCCTGTTTTCAGTTGTGATTGTATGGTCCATGCTGTCTGACATCTAGCTAAGGGGAGGTCATTCTGGTTCTGCAGTTATCTTTCATCAGCATTAGAAATGACCACAACAGCCCCTGTGGGGTGTACCTCATGCACACACATCCAGCACCTGTAAAGTCCACAACCAGGAGTATGACAGAGCTGGAACACATGTAATGTGTAGTCTGATTAAACAGAGTGCAGCTCCACACACTGCCATGCTGTCCACCCAGATGCAAGCTGTGCCT
>NC_056745.1:599154844-599177776 GCF_019279795.1 Protopterus annectens
AATCCTAGTGCTATAGATCAATGGTTCTTACGTGGCTGTCATAAAAAATTTTGGTTTTCAAAACTACTATTTTCTACAAAAGATAATCGTGCAACATTTTGTTCCTGATTGTTTCAAGCCGTACAATGACTTATTCAGTTTACAAACCAATTTTTCATCATTATTTGATCTCTTTTCAGAACCTTCAGGTTGCTCCATATACACCTCACAGTCAAAGGAGCATGTAAATGAGCCGTTGTACATCCATCTGCAGTGCAATTCTAAATAGGTACTGAGCTGCCATCTGCTTTACACTTAGGTACAGATGTCATACCTGCAGTTAGTGCAAATGTTTCATTATAGTCTATACCAGCACGACTTGACTGCATCAACTTTAGCCACATATCTAGCTTTGTAAGTCTCAGTATTATCTGCATTATGTTTTTTACAGTGAAAACTCATCTACCCCCACTGCATTTTTATCTTTTGGCAGTGTTAATGAAGGTGAGGTGTCAAATGTTGTTGTTTTCCTTCAAAGACTTAAGTTCCTCTTTCATAGCTTTGACCCACTTCTCCGAGTTAGACGAAGTTATGGCCTCTTTAAAGCTCTGCGGTGTGTTGCATATTAGTCTGTAACAATAGTCAACATTAACTGTCACATAATCATTTTCAACTTTACACTCATAGTCCAAGTATGCAGTTTTTTTTTCTCTCTTTTAGAGTAGTGTGTATCCTGCCTTTCCTCTTCGTGCCTTATTTTTGTGATTTGATTGTCAGCTTTTGATTCTGACTTAATATGCTCACTTCTTCTGGTATTAACATCTTCATTCATCACTTCTGGGTCTGTCTGAATGTGGCATTCAGCTACATTCTTAGTAATGAACTTGACTAACCTGTGTCTAAGGACCCTTCCTGTGCCAGGATAATAGACCAGATATGATGTCCTGTTTTTATCATATCTGACAAAAATCCCCTTGTCACATCTTGGGTATAATTTCTTTTTATCTTGTCTGTATGTATAGCACACTGATCCAAATTCTCTCATCCTTGAAAGATCAAGCTTCTTTCCTGTTAGAATGGGGTCTGCCCCACACGCCTGTTGTAACATCTGTTGCGAATAAAAGCAGCAGTCATTACTGCATATGTCCACAATTCTTTAGATAGGTCACTCTCTATCAACATACACCTTGCCATTTCGAACAGTGTCATCCAGTTTCTCTCTGCTGTCTCATTCTGATGGGGTGAGTAAGGTGCTGATGTTTCTTGTCTTATAACATTTTTACTCAATAGTGACTGAAAGTCTTTCGACATAAATTCAGTGCCATTATCTGATCTGATACACTTTACCTTCCCATAAGGGGCTGAATCTGCAATAAACTTTTCAGACACCTTGACTGTATCACTCTTGGCTTTCAGAAAGTAGACAGATATTACACCCGAGTAGTCATCAGTAAATGCTAAAGTGTACTTAAAGCCATCTTTTGCTACTGGCTCAATTGGGCCTGCCAAAATCAGTATGAACTAGTTCAAACACAGCTTTTGCTGTTGCATCTGGTTCTCTGTTTCTGCTCTGGACAAATTTCCCTTGCGTACAGGTTTCACAATGTAGGTTAGGTCTCTCAACTTTACCTTTGATTTTCATTCCTTTTACCACTTTTTCTAATTTTGACGCATCTTTGAAATTACAGTGACCAAGCATTTTATGCCATGCTTGAATATCATAACAGCTCTGAGATGCATGATAATGTATCTCACTATTGTTTTCTTCATCATATGTGTCTAAATAATAGAGTCTATCACACTCAATTATGTCAAACCTGGTGCCATTTTTATAGATGAGTTGGTCCCGGCCTTGTTTAAAGTTGATTGAGGCCCCTTTGGACGTTGCTGCCTTAACAGAAAAAATGCTTTGTGGATACGTTGGGATAAACAGTGTCGAGTCATCATCACCTTTATTTTGTGCCCCTCTGTGTTTAGCAGCCATACCTCTGCATTACCTCTCTTCTGTGCGACCCCACAGGTTCTAGTCCCATCAGCTAATTCCACAATGTGTTCCTCCGGTTGGAAAGTTGCATCAAAGTGTTTAAACTTTTTCAGGTCGTTAATTATGTGTGACGTGGCACCAGTGTCCAATATTAATCCCTTCTGTTTTAATTTATGAATCTGATGCTCATTTATTCTGAAGACAAATGTGTGATCATCCGCGTCAGTTGCTTGTTTCACATTATCTTTCTTTCTTGAGTTTTTGCACAAACTACACTACTGTCTCTGGCCTTTATATTCTCTCTAGCATTCTCGTGCCTTGTGTCCCTTTTGGCCACAGCTGTAGCATATAATCTCTGCTTTTACTCTTTCCCCAAGGCCACTCACTTTCATCACATTATCATTACTTACGTTGGGGTCTATATTAGAACACCGAACATTCAAAATTTCGAGTGTTCTAATATCGAAACATATGAATCGGAAATTTAAAACATCGAACTTTCAGAACAGCAAATTTTTTCCTAGGGAAAATATTCACTGTTCCAAAACACATACACACAACACAAGCACACCAAACAAACAGCAATCCACACACATGCACCTAAACTCTTACACCTAACCGTACACTAAATTATACATACACCACTAACTATCCACTTACCTTAACCCAAACCCTAACCCTAAGGTCCGTCACTATCGCACAGTCACCTCACCGGTGCCCTAACCCTAACTCACCTACCCCTCCCTAACTCTCACGTCCACACAATCGCACACTTACCTGACCCACACCCTAACCCTAACTCACCTAACCCACCCTAACCCTCACGTCCACACAATCGCACAATTACCTGAACCCGACCCGTAACTTTCCACCACAGTGCTGAAAATACAGAAGCGGACAACCAAATTCTTTTCCTAGGAAAAAATTTGGTTTTCTGTTTCTTTGATATTTTCAGCATTTGCTGAAAACGGGTCGATATTAGAACACTCGAAATTGTGAATGTTTGGTGTTCTAATATAGGCCCCTTACGTTGGCATTAAATTTCTCGGTATGTTCATTGCTTCTCCACCTTGTTTTGAACTCACCAAAGCTCAACTTATCATCATCCTGTGTGATGTGCACTGCAAATGGTTTAAATGTTTCAGGCAATCCCTTCAGAATCATTGCAATTAGTAATCCATCACTGAGCTTCCGTAATGGCCATTTCAGCCCTAATAATATAGTCTGTGACACTTTCACTGGCAGCCTTCTGGAGGCTTGTTAATTCGGTGTATAGGCTAATTACCCATCCCTTTCCTGGCATAATGCTCTCTCTGGATCTGAAGCGCTTCTCTACCATCGTCTGCGGCTTCTCTCGTGACAAGTGGCAAACTTTTGTCATCTAAGGACTGTATTAGTTCTGCATATGCCTCCTCATTTTTCTCAGTGAAGTCTTCCTCCTCATTCTTGTCATCCTCTGCTTCCTGCTGCACATTCTGCAAAATGGCATCTTTCAGCCCTAGCAAGCGCAGGTGTCCACGAAACTGTCTCCCACAACTCATAATTCTTCTCATCTCTGTCAAAACATAGTCTATGCCATCAGCTTCCTACTTCCCTCCTGAGCCCATAACCTGTTGGCGGTATCATCCTAAGGGTAAGAAAGTTGGGTTAAACATACATTCACAGAGGAAAATAAACACACGTGAAGGCAATCAATCTGGTTAAAAATGGAAGAAGGGAAGATCCCTCGCTTCCTCCTTTATTATAAAGCACATGGTCATGTGACTTCTCTTGACCTCTCCACACCGACATTAGTGTAAGAGCACACACACGATCATTCACTCGCTTTTATTAACAGCCAACACATTCTTTCCTCACCCATGCCAGTCTATAAAATGTGTACAAGCCTCTGATCGAACTTGGGTCATCAGGTCATAGTGAAGGATTTATCCATCTATGCCTGCAAAGTTGGTGAGTGGTTAAGAACTGTGAGTCAGTGAACACTGAAATGTTACTTCAGGTTATATTTACAGCAAAGAGAAGTTTGGCCAAAATACTGAGGGAATTAATTCCATTAATCTGTAAGAGTCTTAACATCTTACTGAACTTCCACCAGGGGAAAAAAAAGATTGTGTCAGTTTACCATCTTGCCAGAATGGTGGCATCCCACGAGTGTAACATCCCACTTGTGCTAAAACACTCAGTATTGGAGTTTTAATCCAAGAGTCTGGTATAGGATGCACCCTAAAACTCCTATTATCTTGTGAATTAAAGAAGTGTGTGTAATCTTTACAGCCATTAGAATTGCTGATTAATTGATTGATTTTATTTTTTCAGCTCTTGGTAGGTATGTGGTTTGGACTATGGACCCTTTTCGGCTGCAAATCAGACTATTGGTACAGTCAGAAACATGTAATCACAAAAATCAATGTACTGTGCAGCACTGTGTGGCAGATGGTGCCTAAGGAATCATACCCTGGGATATACATAGGCAAATATCACAAGTGTGTTCTTCAAGTCAGATCAGTTAATTAACATTGACACTGTTTTTGACAAACAATTTTCATGGTGAGGGGGCACATTCTTCATACAGAACTGAACTTGTGTACTGTATATGTATAGTAAGTATTTAGTATATTCAGCATAGTTTGTGTCATTAATTACATAGTTACTTGGTACAAATGAAAGTAATAGACTGACCTGCTCATTTCGGCTCTCTCCCAATTTGTTGTTTGGCACTCTTCATTTCTAAGAGGTAAAGAAAGTTGGTACTGGATAGCAGAAGCAATCTTGTCAAAACCCCATTCACGGTTCACCTGCATAAATGAAAGTCTTTTTTAATGTTAGAGCATCTTGATTTGGGGATCTTGTTGGAAGTGTAGAGAAGATGTTAGTCTGTAGACCAGTGGCAGGGAATATTCCAAGAGAAGTAGCTTAAATATAAGGGAGTTGATCAGTACAGTGTGCCTGGCATTAGTGAGTGTGTGTGTGCGTGCGTGCGTGTGTGTGTGTGTGTGTGTGTGTGTGTGTGTGTGTGTGTGTGTGTGTGTGTGTGTGTGTGTGTGTGTGTGTGTGTGAGAGAGAGAGAGAGATGGGCAGTGATGTTTAATCTAAGAGGGATAGAAGTCTGCATGTTTTGCTGAGTGTGGCTCGCATGATAGAAGTGTTGTGTAAGGACTTAAATGCTACTTTAGAGAGAATGTATTCAAGTTTGGTATTAATAGGTTGATTGCTGAACCCTATGTCAAACCCTGAGCTGTTGGACATGCTCCACTTAAAGAAATCCCAATCCCTCAGAGACACACGCTCCAGGGATCTAAACCTTGTCATCACAATGAATAAAACATGCTGGAGGGATAGGTTCCTGACCCAGAGACTCCCCATACTCTGGAATAGACTGCCCATACATGTCAAGCAGAGTGTCTCATTGGCCCTCTTCAAAATGAACCTTGATGATTGGATGGGAGATAGGAAATTCACCCCGGGGATCATGTCAGTCACCCTGCTAGACAGGGACCTAGAGAAGTAAATATTGTGGGAAGAAATATCCAGGGAATTGTTGTGGCTAGGCTTGCATAGGCCCTAGGGGCCGATAGCCTAGTACCAACCTATGAACCTATGTGCTTCCCATGTGAGTAGGCTGGTAATTTTAAAACAATTTAAACTTTATCATCATGTCACTGCCCATTTTGCTTTGTGGCGTAAGTAATGTAGTGAGATCAAGCAATTTACACTAAGGTGTTTTGTACTGAAACCTTTGACTACTGTTATTATATACAGATTCTTGTATTTTGAGGTGTGCAATTTCTTTGAACTTTTTCATCATACCGGAGATCATGGTCATGGCCTTTAGTGTTACCAGTAAGCTTATTTTCACAAACCCAGTGGCATAACTTGTTAAAATCCTTTTGAATTTCCTTTAGAAAATATATGTTCTTGTATCCTTCAGCAGAATTAAATCATCACTGTAAAAGGTGACTTTTTACTTCAGGAGAGCTAATACCAGGTTAGTAATGAAGAATGAAAATATTACGTGTCCTTCAATCAAAAGATGTGGCACCACATTCTTACATGAATTTGTGTTAGAAGAAGAGCCTAGTACCATCTGAATGTTTCTGCATAACAGACAACTCTGAATACATTGCAGCAGACCCTCTGAGTAACTTGATTCATCTAAGGGATTCCTTCCCAAAACCCCATAGTTTTAAGTTTGGATGTTGGGGTAATCTGATCTACTGACTTAGGTGCATAGGTATGTACTAGGCTAATGACCACAATGTCCTTCATAAACCTAGCCATGCAATCCAAGCCAGTTGTGTCCCTATGTGTCATTGGTGCTTATAAGGAGGGGATATGTTCAGAAGTTTGTAGAGGGTATGTTAGTTTAGCCATTACTGTCTCTCTCTGTCTGTCAGAGACATGGAGTCCAGATCTGGGGTGAATTTCCAGTTTTCTATTCATTGGTCAAGGTTATGTTCAAATAGGGTTAGGGATCGACTTTGCTTCATGTAGATGGGAAGGCTCTAACAGAGCATGGGGATCCTGTCTCACCAACATGATTTATCCATGTCACAAGCAAAATTTAAATCCTTGGGATCTATTGGTTCTGATGCTGTTTGTTTTGAGGATATGCAAAAGGTCCATTATAGCTGGATCCATTGATGCTTGTATGCCAGGCATAGATTCCATCTCAGTAATCTATAGGAGACAGAGCATACAGAATGGGCTTTCAGGTGATGCATATAGGACTACGTGTTTATACTGTGGATTCACCTGGTAAAGAACCTCTGCAAGCATTCCATCTGTTGCATATGTCTGGTCAGTACATACTGAAGGGGGCATTGTACTCAAGGATGGGTCTGATAAGGGCTGAATAAAGTGGTGCTATGATTTTGGGTTCCCTATTAGAAGACCAAAGACGCATTCTTTCAAATGCATCTTGGTCGAACTCAAAAGCCTGAAATGGCAAAATTTCAAAGCAGCTTTTAAGCTAAATTCTTTCCCTGGGAAAGAATTCGCTTGGCTGCTTCGTTACTTTGCCGTTTTTGGCACTGTGGTGCGTTCTTGGAGTTGGTATATTTAAGTAGGGGGGTGAAGGCCCCCACTTAATTTAATGTTTAAAGTGTTTGTTTTTTTTGTTGGAACAGCGATTTTTTTTTTCCCTAGGAAAAAAATTGCTGTTCTGACGGTTCAAAATTGTAAGCTTTTACTTGCATAGGGTCGATTAATCACCGTTCGGTGATCTAATATAGACCCTGATTTTCTTGGATGGGGACGTAGTGCCCTTACTTATAAGTTGGACGACATAAAATGATTTACTTAATACTTTGGCCACATGTTAGTCAGAGGCCAGATTGCTGTCTACATATTTTCGAAGATCCCTGACTATCAGATCAGCTCTTAGGGGTGTCTTATCTCCCAAAAATCACTGCAATGCATTTCTTAGCACTGAGTTTTAATCCTTGACTTTGGCACCAGTCATATATCTGTGTTAGACCCTCTTGTAAAGTTATTTGTGTCATGGGTGTATGTATGACCGCTTCCAATTTGCAGTCATCTGCGAACTTATTCAGCCAAAGGCCCTCGACATTGACCTTTACCTCCAAGAAGTAAATGCTAAGTAGAGGTGGTGTCAGCACAGGGCCCTGATGTACCCCTCTGGTGACCAGTTTCTTAGTGGAGGTGGTCTCACCAATCCTGGCTTCCTTGGTCCTGTCTGTGAGCAATCTGGCAATCAAGTGAGTTTTGTAGGGGTTTATGCCTAGTTAGATGAGTTTGTCAAACTATACCAGAGTGAGATATTGTACTGAATGCTTAAGCCAGGTCCAGGTAGGATGTATGCACCATTTCAACCCATTTTGTCTTGGTGACCTTCTCAAAGACGCCTATCAGGTTTAATAAGTATGACCTTCCTTTGACAAAGCCAAACTGGGTTGGGTCCAGTGTCTGAAAGTTGCCTGTGTCTTTGATAATCATTGCATGATACCATGGCTTTTCAGATTAAATTAGTCAGACTAATAGGTCTGTAGTTTCTGGGGTGAGTTGATAGTCCACTCTTGTGAAGTGGAATAAACATTGCAGTCCTCCATTCTTATGGAACAAAGCCTGTTTTGAGGCTGTAGTTAAAAAGTGATTCAAGTGGCCCTGTTAGCTCATATTTCAAGCTATTTAGGAGGCATCAGGCAATATTGGTGGGATCCACTGAGGCTATGTTTTTGGCCTTAGTGAGTGCCTCCAGGATCACTGTCCTTTTAATAGTTAAGGGATTATGTTGAAACACAGGTGCCCAGTAGGAAGGTAGCTGGAATAAAGAAGCTGAACCACAACAAAGTAAAATCTTCTTCTTTATTTGCCCTTTCCTCACTGTAGTGCAATCTTGGAGTAGGAATATATATTTAGTGGGGGTGTGGGGGGCAATTTCACTCTCTTGATTTTTCGGTCTTGTCAGCGCCTGATATTTTTATTTTTTTGTTGTTTTAATATAGACCCCGTATTTCATGGGGAGAGTGAAGTTTGAGCTGAATTTGTCAGCCAGCAATTACACTATGTCACTGTGGTCAGTGAAGATGACACCATTGACCACCAGTTCGGCTCACTAATGTGTGCTGCCTTTGAGGTTTCGGACATAGCTGTAGAAGGCCTAGTGGTTGTCTTTAGGCTGTGAGGCTATTTTGATCTCGTAGCTGGCATTGTTGGACTTGACAGGAAACTAAGAGGACTAATTTAGTTTAATTAGAGAGCTCCTGTCATTATTGGAGTTGGTCTTCCTGATTTTAGTCATAACATATTTCCCTTTTGTAATATACTCAATTAAAGATAGGATTCTGCCAGTATGGTTTGTTCTGGGCTTACTTCTAGAAGGTAGAACAGCCTCTGTACAGCCATTTATATAGTTGTACAGGATCTCTGTAAACAATTCTGCACAAGTTGCTGTGAGCTCGGTGTTGGGAGAGGCATTTAATTTTGACAGTCGCTTAATAGGATGTAGTTTGCTTTGGAATACTTCCTTACTGTTACAGAGTTTTCTGGGGTTAGTGAGTTATTTTCTATTTTGAAGTTGGCAGCTTTATAGTCCTACCACACCAGTGAAGACATGACAGGGGGAGAGTGTGGTGTTGTCCCATATTTTTGAGTACAAGGTCCAGTATGTTTAAACTTGCTATCCGGTCAAGGGTATTTGTGTTAAGGTCTCTATCGTTGTGCCTGCGAGTATGAGGCAGTGTATGTTTCCCAGTCTATCGAGGGGTAGTTAAAATCTGTCACGAATAGGGTATTTGGTTTAATGGTCAGTGTCTCCAGGAGGTCTAGGTGCAAACTGTGAGATTCTAGGGACATAGAGGGTGACCTATAACTTGCTAGGATATGGCATGGGACTTTGCCTATGGTTGTTTGCACATGGATAAATCCTATAGCATTGTCCTGTTAAGTCAACGTAGAGATCTGAAGTAGTTACTTCATTTGATCTGCAACCTGTGGGTAGTCGGATCCGACAGCTTTCCAAGCTCCAAGATCCGTGCTCCTAGCTCCTCCCCCTACCCATAATCCCTCGCTACCAACCACATTACCTCAGATCGTTTTTTGCCGCGGCTAAAGACAGTTGCTTCAAAGTGAAGAGCTCCTGGCCTGGTGAGATTGTTCCTTTTTATAGGCTTTTTCTTGTAAAAGTGTGTGTGTGTGTTTAAAAAGAAACCCTTTAAAACCCTTTTTTAAAAAAAAAAAAAAAAACTAAACTAACTAATCCTTCCTTAGTTTAACCTTATCTCCCCCCCCCCCTAGTGTTTGGGTGTGTGTGTGTGAGAGATTTTTATGGCTGAAGCTAAGGCCATATTTTCAAAATGTACTGAGTGTGGCCACAAGCTTTCCCCAGCTGATGGCCACACTCAGTGCGTTTTGTGCCTGGGGGCAGCTCATCTGTCGGAGGCCTGCCAGATATGTGCGGCCTTCAACTCTCGGGCACTCAGGGACAGGAAGAACAAGCTGATCCTGGTGGGAAAACTCCCTCAGGAATCGGCTTCTTCTTCCTCTCCCAGCCGGGTTTAAGCTACTCCTGTAGCTTCTGCGCCGGCTACTCCCTTAGCTGTACCCGGGACTCAACCTCCCTTATCGGGTACCAGCTCGGTGGAGTCTAGTGCTTCTTCCCACAGGGAGAAGAAGAAGCACAAAGACAGAGAGGGTCACAGTTCTAAAAGGTGGGCCGAGTCTCATCCCTCGGCTCCGCCTGAAAAAATTCTGAAGGCCCCAGTGAGGGTCTCCGGATCCTTATCCTCTCGGCTCCGTTCACTTTCTTTTTATCCGGAGCCGGAGGACGAGGATAGGTCTCCCTTGAGGTCTTCGAGGCGGCCCTCCCGGCCTGCCTCGACTGCTTCTTCGCGGTCTACAAGAAGCATCTCCGAAGCAGACATGGATCGGATGATGCGAAGATTTTTACAGACCCAAATGCAGATGGGGATGCTCTTGCCTCTCCCCCCTTTGGGAGGGAGTGCAGCCCCCATTTTTGCCCCGATCGCTCCTTCTCCAACCCGTTTTCGGGTCTCGGAGTTATCGGATCCAGGCCCTTTCGAATCTGGGGATATGTCGGCGCCGATAGCGATTGTGTCTTCGACGCCGACTACACCTTCGAGCTTGTCGGATCCGAGCTCTCGGGGGCGAGGGGTGAGCATCGGATCCGAGGGGGTGGTTGTGTCGTCGGCGCCGATTGGGTCAGAGCACACCACTACCTCGGGTCCGATTGCTTCGCCTCCGACCCCGATCCTATTCTCGGAGCCGAGGAGGTTACTTTCTCAGGATGGAAACAGTGAATCTCCCTCGGCTTTTGAGGTAGTGGAGAGGGTACTGTCGAGGTCATCCAGGTCCCCGACCGGGCCTTCGGATCCACCGGTACCCCCACTGTATCAGGGTCTGTCTTCGATCATCCGTCCATCTGGACAGCCTGCCCAAAGCCTCCAGTTGGTTCCTATGGAGGAACACCACCCCGCAGATGAGCCCTCTTCGGGCAGTCCCGCCGAAGAGGCGCCTAGGAAGCATAAGTGCAAAAGGAGGCACCTGGACTCCCCCGAGTCCATTAACGGATTTGGATGATACAGAGGGCTCCCCAAGGTCACCCCCTGAAGATGTCTCCTTCAGAGACATCATGGAAATGTTGCGTATAAGAGGGGGGGGGGGTGGTCTGCCCAAAAGCCTTCCCTGGACGAGTCCGTTTTTCTGGAGGCCTTTGAGGCAGGCCCATCTACCTCCTGGGTGTCCCCCCCCCCCAGCCGACCCCTTGGTGGATTTAATTACCACCAGGGCTTGGAAGGAGCCCGACACCATGGAGCCTATCCCTAGACACCCAGACAAGGTCCTCAGCCCTCCCTCTGATAGACCTTCTTGGTCCAAAGGCGCGCCGGTTGATGTTATGTTGGTGGCGGCGGCCACTAAGAAAGAACTTGCCCAAGAAAGTTCTTCAGTCCATCCGCCAGACAAGGAGTCCCGGGCATTGGACCGTATTGGGAAGCGGATGTTTGCTTCAGCGACCTTTGCCATAAGGTCGCTGAACTACATGGCACACACCATTAGGCTACAGCATGACTTAATTAAGGAATACGCTGCAGCCCCTCCGGAGTCCATGTCGGTCCCAGACAAAAAGGTTTTTGAGACTCGAATGGCCACTCTAAAGTCCATATCAAATACATCTATGCGGCTCCTTTCCCATGCCACGGAAGGAGCCGCTAGAGCTAGCGGAGCTGGAGTCGTCTTGCGACGTCACTCCTGGCTCTGCCTTTGTGATTTCACAGATCCCTTTAAGGCATCCTTCGCGAATGCCCCTTATGATGGTTCGGCCTTATTTGGCTCATCGCGAACGCCCCTTATGATGGTTCGGCCTTATTTGGCTCAACAGTTCGCGACACGCTAGTCCAAAGCGAAAAGAATGGGAAGACGCTGTCGGCCATCGGAGTCCGCTTCTCTAGTCCCCAAAGATCCTTCTCCAGGAATCAGAGGGGGCAAAAGAAGCTGTGGTTCTGTAAATCTCAGCAATCCCATCCTGCTGCGGACAACTCGTCCTCTAGAGGCAGAGGAGGACAAGGTGGACGCAGGCCCAGATGCAGAGGGGGACCGCGTAACTTCAGGTCTAGAGAACCTTTCTCGGACAGACCCGCGCAACAGCCCTGAGGGCTTGCCCGACTGTCCCTCTCTGGAGGCAGTCGCGGGGAGATTATCGGAGCACCTGTCAAACTGGGAGTCCATTACAAAAGATCGATGGGTGCTCCGGATTATATCTAGAGGTTACACTATACCGTTCACACCCCCCCCCAAACCCAAATGTCTCCCCGATGTTCCACCCCATCAGAGGGAGTCCGCAGCTCTAGAAATTTCAGAGTTGCTAAGAAAAAGAGCCATCCAGCCCGTCCCCCCAGATCAGTCCGGATTGGGTTATTACTCCAGGTTCTTCTTGGTGCCAAAGAAAATGGGGGACCTCAGACCCATCCTGGACCTCTCGTCTCTGAACCTGTTCATACCCAAGGAAAAGTTCCGGATGGTCACCCTCCAATCTCTTCTCCCCCTTCTGTAGGAGAACGACTGGATGTGCTCGTTAGACCTCAGAGATGCGTACTACCATATACTAATGGACAGACGATCCAGGAGGTTCCTCCGCTTCCGGCTAGGAGCTAGTCATTATCAGTTCAGGGTTCTTCCATTTGGCCTAACCTCAGCCCCCAGAGTGTTTACCAAAGTCATGGCAGTGGTTGCAGCCCACCTGAGACTCCAGGGCATTCAGGTGTTCCCTTACCTAGACGACTGGCTCCTCACCACCCCCAACAGGCATCTACTGGTTGTGGCGAGAGATTACGCCCTCTCTCTGACCCGTTCTTCGGGCATTTCAGTGAATCTAAAGAAATCCTGCCTGTGCCTCACTCAAGCCCTAGATTTCATAGGGGCCAGGCTGGATACTCGGATCTCCAAAGTGTTTCTTACACCTGTCAGGCTGAACAGTTTGTCTCTCCAAATCTCAGACATTCTTCGGAGCCCCGCTCCTCCAGCAGAATTAGTCCTGAGGGCGCTAGGGTCTATGTCAGCAGCGATCGGCCTTTCTCTTCATGCCCGTCTGCAAATGCGAGTGTTACAGTGGACTCTCCAGGTCCAATGGTCACTATCGGTCCATCCCTTAGACATGCCGATTCCCCTGAGCAGGGCGTGCAGACACTCCCTTCTTTGGTGGTTACAGGCTCAGGAACTCAAAGAAGGGAGACCCTTTGTGATTCCCCCAGTCAAAGCCACGTTGACCACGGACACTTCTTGCCTCGGGTGGGGCGGGCATTATGCAGGCAATTCCGTCCAAGGCACGTGGACTCCTCTAGAGACTGCATTGCATATCAACGTCCTAGAGATGAGGGCAGTGCTTTTGGCGTTGCAAGCTCTTCATCACCTTCTTCCTCTGGGGACTATTGCAATCCAGACGGACAACATGTCCGTTGTCTGGTATATAAACAAACAGGGAGAGACCAGATCTTTCCCCCTGTGTCGAGAAGCCATGAGAGTGTGGGAATGGGTGATTTCCACCAACCGCTTTCTGATAGCAACGCACATTCCGGGACGGTCCAACATATTAGCGGACAAGTTAAGTCGGGTATTCCTCAACCCGTACGAGTGGTCTCTGAATCCTTCTGTCGCAAAGCAGATATTCCTCAAGTGGTGTCAACCTCCCTGCGACCTTTTTGCTTCTCCCCTAAACACAAAATGCAGCGATTACTTCGCGATACTTCCCCCCAGAGGGGAACCCCCCAGGGACGCTCTGGTTCATGCTTGGCCGCCCAGTCTCCTTTATGCGTATCCTCCTCTTCCTCTGATGATGAAATTCATCCAGAAAGCCTGTCTGTTGGGGAGCAGAGTAATTCTCATAGCCCCATTCTGGTCTCGACAAATCTGGTTCCCCTTTCTGCAGTCTCACAGTGTGGCTCCCCCATGGATTCTGGACCCCAGACCAGACCTAATCTCGCATCCGACGAGATGCCACACTCCGAACCTGGTCAATCTTACGGCTTGGTTGATCCAGTTCCATTAATGGCTAGGACTTTCGGTATCTCATCCCCTGTTAAGGCTATTCTGGTGGCAGCTCATAAACCATCCACCAGAAAGCTCTACAACAGTAAATGGAAACGCTTTTCCATCTGGGCAAAGGAGAAGGAATTGGATCCCTTTACGGTTCCTATTCCCACTGTCCTGGACTTCCTGTCCCTTCTTTTTAGGCAAGGAGCTAGTGCGCCCATCATTAAGTATGTCCAGCTAGCAGCCATCTCTCATTATCACGTGAGGGATGGCGTAGCTTCTGGCATCAGCAAAAATATGCAAGACCTTCTTAAACGCTGTTTCTTTAAAGCCCCTGTTAAGCCAGCAGTTCCTCCATGGGATCTTACCTTAATCTTACAGGCATTAACAAGACCACCTTTTGAGCAGGCGGCTTCAGTGCCACTGAAATTCTTATCTTGGAAACGGCCTTTTGGTCACTATTACAGCCAAACGAAGTCTCAGAATTACAAGCTCTGTGCATTAAGCATCCATACCTTATTTTTCACAAGGATAGAGGGCCCTCAGGACTAATCCTTCCTTTCTGCCTAAGTAGCCACAGACTCTAACATTAATCAGTCTATTAATGTTCCTGTTTTTCCAATTTCCAAAACAAGGGTGAATACACATTGCACAAATTGATGTACACAGACTACTACGCTTTTACTGTATAGGACTAAAGATTTTCGCAAGTCAGACCAGTTGTTTGTTTCTTATGCTAAGTCAGCCATGGGCAACCAATTTCTAAGGTGACAGTGGCAAATTGATCTCTCAGTGTATTAGACAGGGATACACTTCATCTGGGAAGCCAGCTCGCTGGTGTGCGTGTGCATTCTACTAGGTCTGTGGCTACTTTGACGGCTTTTTGGTCTAGAGTTCCGGTAGATGATATTTGTTCAGCAGCTATCTGGTCCTCTTCCCACACGTTCATTTCTCATTACAAACTGGACATGATTTCCAGAAGTAGGGCTTCCTTTGGCTCCTGGGTGCTTTGGAATATCCTTCCGTAGGGGACCACCCAGAAAGTCTTAGGTGCTTGGGACTCTGTCCCACAGGTTGCAGATCAAATGAAGTAACCATTAGATAAAGAAGCGGTATGTACCACCATAACGGCCCATCTGCTGAGTAGATACTTCATTTGTCTGGCAACCGACCCCCTATGCCCCGGTAACCCCTGCAAGGTATTACGTGGGAGATTTGTTTCTCCCGCCTCTCCGCCTTAGCCTATATAGGCAAAATAACCGCATCTGAGGTAATGTGGTTTGTAGCAAGGGATTGCTGGTAGGGAGGAGCTAGGAGCTCGATCTTGAGCTTGAAAGTTTATGGTTCTGGATCCTGAGGTCGGATCCGACTACCCTTGCAGAAGTTTCCAGACAAAATTGGAAGTATCTACTCAGATGGAACGTTATGGTGAGTACATAACTTCTTTTTATGCTTATTGCTAACGCAGATTGAAACTCCTCCAACTTTTGTCCCTCTCTGTACAGCTGATGTTCTAAATGTGCAGAAGACACTGAAGCCTTGCACTGCCAGAGTACTTTCTGCAGATTTAAACCATGTCTCAGTAACAGCACATATGTCAGTATTCTCCAGAGTAAGGAGAACCTGCAGGATGTGGAGTTGAGCAACAACACCTTTAGGTTTCTTTGAGCTTTATTTGCTATGCCGGTAGTCTTGTCAGTTTGTCATTGCTTAGAAAAGGCTCTATGGGGTGGATAAACTTTTAGACAATATCTGGAAACCTAGGGGAGACTGGTGCATACCATCCTTTGCAAAGCAGTGTGTTTTTTTAACAATGTCCTCACGTGCTGACAGATGTTGAATTCCTCTTTGGAAAGACACCTGAAACTAAGCCAATTATTGAAGTCTATTATCTTCCTTCAGATTTTTCAGGATGTCACCCTTGGTGAAGGTAGAATGCACGCCCAGTGCAAGGTACATACCTGCCGGAGACACACATTCTAGAGAGAGCTTCCACATAATGTCTCTTCCTATACTTCAGGAAAGTACCTTTCAGGTTATTAATACCCATATATGTTCCTAGGTTGATAGGTGCTTACTACGCTAATGCACAAGAGCCTTAGCAAGCCTCTTGGGTCAGTAACAATACCCATGATGTGATCTTAGATTCTGCAGGCACAAACATAGACTATATATCTTGGTCCAAGGGAACAAGGGTATAACATGGCTAGGCTTGTAGAAGCCTTAGGCCAGTAGGTAGCCTAGGAACCTGCTATGATCCTATAAATATTGTATCTGGAATTCTCTGTGATATGGAATGGGATAGTATCAAGGTAGGGTCTTTGGGTGTCGGGAGCTCTGAGTCATTTCACAGACTACCTCTGTCCATAAGTGGAGTGAATTTAAAGTTCCTCTGTCTGTTTTATCCAAATTCTTTTGAAGAGAGTGATGAGACAGGCTTTCTTTTACTAAGATGGGAAGTTTATTCCATAGATGAGTGTAGCCTTTTGGGATATGAAGCTGTCTTCTCCACCCAGTTCTAGTTCTGTTAATCGTTAACTAAGGTTCAGGTCCATGGAAATCGAGTGCAACACTAGTATATTATTTCTTCCTGATATGTAAGACATTTTCATAGGGCTAGATCAGAGAATGCTTTATATGGTCAGTCAGTGTAAGTCACCTCCTCTGGCTAAGGCTTTTCTGTAGAAGTCAAGTATAGTTTTGTATTTTTTTTTTGTGAGACCATTTGGTGTAATTTGTCTGTTAGGTAGTATGCCGTAAGGGAGCATTTTGTAACTCTGTTTTGGGCCTGATGCGGGCTGAGTACAATGGGCACTATGACTTCCTTTTTGGTTTCTTGATTCCATGCCTTAATTATAAGTTGATGGCTATACAGAAAGAATCTCTACTTCCACCTACCATATAGCCCACCGGATTGTCAAAGTTTAGGTTAGTATGCTTCTAGTGTTTCTAGAACCCCTCACCACTGGGTCTATACTTTTTAGAGATGTGCTATCATATTATAATTTTGAAAAGATATCTGATTTCTACCAAAGGGTAGTGGCTATAACACATTTTTTAGCATTTAGTTTCGGCTCGTATCCATTAACTATTAGAAAGAACCTTACCTGGGTACCTGTGGTGTGTGTAAATTGAGTGCTGGAGTAACTTTGTGGAACTCTGGTCCAGATAAGCAACCTAGCTGTTATTTCTCCCTTGTTCAGTCTGTTGAGTGGGACAACTGTGTTGTACAGTGGAGTCCCAGCCATGGCAAGAGAGCCAAAGGGGGCAACGTAGTTTGCCTTTATGTAGCTTCTACGTTGTTGGGGCTCCACCCGGGTGTAGGTGTATATGTGTGGTGTCGGTGGTGATTTTGGTGAGTGCAATTTCCAGAGATTGCTGAGGGATAGGCATTGTTCTTTATAGGCTGAACAGGAGGTCGCTTTAGGTTTTTAATGACACCCCTTTAGTGCCTTAGCATAAAGCGCAGAATCTGTAGCTTGTCGTGGACACTATGCGGTGGTGGAATGGATGTGTGTGTGTTTTTGGCAACCTTGTGTTTGTATGTGGGAGAGTTTTAGGTTTTAGTGAAATTCTGTGTGTATCTCTTGCATGCGCAAAATGTTTGTTTTTTAAGGATTAAAATGGTTCTGTGAAAATGTTACAATTGTTACATTGTCTCAGAAATTAAGTCACATATACCTATGCTGGCTATGGAGATATTTGAAAATTGCATATCAGTGCTAAGGTTTGGTTTAGACCTATATTTGGGTGGGGGCTACTGTAGGTCATAGACTTGGGTTATAGGAAGTCTCCTTGGGTGGCACTTCAGGTTTGGTGCAGTTGTCTGTTCCAAGCGATTGTGTCAAGAGTTGATAGTAATGCTCGTGTTAAAAGAGCAAACTAGCTGCTCTAAGTTGCAGTGTCTCTCACACAATAATAGCTTAAGAGCCACACTGGAGTTATTGCAGGTTTAAAGCCTCTAAGTAAACATTTATCATTAAAATTTACTTCTGAGCATATTGTGGCTGTAATAGGTACTGCATAACCTGTTGGAAATACAATAACACCAAAAAGGACTCTCTGTAAGTGCAATGCTACAACAAAGCAACTTTAAAACTACCTTTTAATGCAAAGCAATACTCAAGTATTGGGAACCCTCAAAATGATTTAGAAAGGCAAATCAACAAATAAAGCAAAAAATGTAACAGTAATACTTAAACGTTACTGAATTGCAGAAAACAATAAAATAAATCATTCAGTCTGCCATGCGATGGAGCAGAGATTAACTCAGAACCCCTTCAGAGAGGTGGGCAGGTGGAATGAGGCTGCAAGCAAATGGGAGCTTTGTGAAAATGAGCAGGAGACAGTTTGCAGTAAGTCAGGTTTACTAAAGTCGCAAACTGGTATGCTGTGTGGGACACTTAGTATTATGCATGTAATGACACTTAGTATTGCGGCATATATGGAAAGTAAGTGGGTGGGAATGTACTTAAATGGTTACACAGTAGACAGTAGTAATGAAAGAGGGAAAAAATGCAGCATCTTTAAGTCAGGATTATTTATAAGTGGCAAAAGCCCTAAAAAACAGCCTTTGAAGTTCAGCAAGAGAAAGGTGAGGGGTTGGAGAAAAATTCAAACTGTAGCTCTAGGCTTCTATGGTTAAAATTTCCAGAAAATGTTACCCTAGTGTCTCCGTGGGGAATGGGCAGACTCTATAGAAATGTGGGGAAAACAGTATCACAAAAATT
Organism: Protopterus annectens; assembly: GCF_019279795.1. Taxonomy (NCBI): domain Eukaryota; kingdom Metazoa; phylum Chordata; order Ceratodontiformes; family Protopteridae; genus Protopterus; species Protopterus annectens. Next base: position 599,173,541 of record NC_056745.1, read on the forward strand.
TAAAAGGCACCTGAGTGTAAACTTTAAGCAAGTGATATACAGCTATAGTGAGAGTAACTGTAGTACAAATCCTGGAGCAGAATTCACAGTACTGCCACTGTTGCAATCTCACAACAGATTAGGGTACCAGACTACTGGAATACAACTTTAAGCAGGTATATATAACTACAGAAAGTCCTGAAGCACAAACCATGGAGTAGAATTCACAGTACTGCCACTACCGCAATCCCCCACAGACTAGGGCACCAGCCTGTGCAGAAAATATAAAAACCTCTAGCTTCTGGCCGGCCAGAACTTCGCTGTATTCAACTGGACGAGTATAAGAAAATTTATATACCTTTATCTGCACTTTTTTTCAAAAATACAGTATTTAACATTGATTTTAACTGTGTGTATGCAGGAATATTTGAACTGGAACTCAGTTAGTCAGTGTTTGCTGAATTTTGTTATTTGCTAGTAATTACAGGTGTGGGTAGCCACATTCTTTTTGATTTCCTGTCCTTGCTTATTTAAGTGGTACAGTGTGAAGATATTTTCTGCTTAAAAAACCTCAGCGCTTTGGCCGGCTAAGAACTTGCTGTGGTATTCAACTGGACATATATGAGAATTTAAGTACTCTTTTATCTGCACTTTTTTTTAAAAAATACAGTATTTAAATTGATTTTAACTGTGTGTTGCAGGAATATTAACTGAACTGGAAGTTAGTCAGTGTTTGCTGAATTTTGTTATTTGCTAGTAATTACAGGTGTGGGGGGTGTTTACATTTCTCTTTGATTTCCTGGTCCTTGCTCTATTTAAGCGGTGTGTACAGTGTGAAATATTTTCTGCTTAAAATCTCAAATAATGGTTAAGAACTGTTGTATTCAACTAATGACGTATAAGAGAATTTAAGTACCTTTTATCTGCACTTTTTTCAAAAATACAGTATTTAAATTGATTTTAACTGTGTGTTGCAGGAATATTAACTTGAACTGGAAGTTAGTCAGTTTGCTGAATTTTGTTATTTCCTAGTAATTACAGGTGTGTGGGGTAGCCATATCTCTTTGATTTCCTGTCCTTGCCTATTTGGAAGTGGTGCTAAGCAGTGTGAAATATTACTTCTGCTTCAAAACCTCTAGCTTTGGCCGGCTAAGAACTTGCTAGTATTCAACTGACATATAAGCAGAGAATTTATACTCTTTATCTGCAGCACTTTTTTTTCAAAAAATACAGTATTTAAATTGATTTTAACTGTGTGTTGCAGGAATTTATTAACTGAACTGGAAGTTTTGACTCTTAGTGGTCTCTTGAAACTGCCCGCCCTCTTGTAAATTTGAGTTTGATACTCCTTCTGGCCCAATCCTCATTTATGTCTCACCTAACTGAGTGCAGAAAAGGAGATCATATTCTGATTTCAGGCACTCCTACTGTGTACAAAGAGAGCATCTGGGAAACGGAAAAGTGCCCCAATTGCTTGTTTCTGCCTTTCCTGTTAAGTGGTATAGGACTATTTGTAGGCTTCTTGTCTCCCAAGCCCTTCGTGTGTTTGAGGGGAAGCCTTTCTAGCTTAGTTTTTTTTTCTTATAACTGTATTGCCGAAGTTTCTAGTTGTCCAGCAATCAAATCTGTTTCCTTTTGATCTCAGTAATTGTTCAGAAAAAAAAATTCATCTGCTTTTACTGTACTTGTAAAGTTTCTACCTACATATGAGGATTTTACTTTTGCATCAAGTCTTAAAAGTACTCAATTGTATTTATTAACTGCTTGGTGCAAACCTATTCTAACCTTTTGGTTTCAAAACACCCCTTGGGCTTCAGACCAGTTGTTTTAGCATTAAGAAGGTTTTGTGTCCGGTGGCAGAAACAGGTAGCTTACATCCTTCAGGGGTTGGGAACTGCTGATTGAGGGCTCCAGTGGTTCTCGTTGGCCTCTAAAAGTGTGGCTTAATTCTGGTTTAAGCACTTGGGCTTTCTGTGCCAGTTGGCTTTACATTAAGAGGGGTTCGTGGCCCTGTACTGTGGGAGGAGAGGCTGCATCTCCAGTGCCCTTCTGAGCTGGGAATTTCTGTTATGGGCGAGAAAAGTGCATGCATATCTGAACTGCTTTACTGAAGTTGGCAGCGCTTCTTGCTTTGCTGTGGCATAGACCGGATTTGGGGCTCGCTGGACGCAGTGCTAAGGCTTTGTTTCAGTAACTTGAGCAACTAATCCAGGCATTCTCTAAAGTATTCATTTTGGTACTGTACTTTACATTGCTTTGCAGTAACTTTGATGAAGTGTAGCTATCATTCTAAGCCTTTTGGATTAAGCAACTGGGCTTCAGACCAGTTGTTGTTTTGTTATTAGAAGGTTTGTGGCATGGCCACTGTGCGTGCGCAGGACAGGTAGCTTTCATCCCTTCTGCTGGGAACTGCCAGAGATTGGGAGGTTTTCAGTGTCTGTTATTCTTAAAGTGTATTAGTTCTGGTTTATGCACTTGGGCTTCAGGCCGTTATTTTACATATAAGGCTGTTCGTGGTCTTGCACCTCTTGTAGGAGGTAAGATGGCTGGACTCTGCCCTTCTGAGCTGGGAATCTTCTGGTTAAAGCCAGCCAAGGGATAGTGCCCCGAATCATTTGAACTGTATCTTACTGAAATTGGTACACCTTGGTTTCGCTGTAAAGCGCATAGAATCTCAGATCCAGGCCTGCTGAATCTAGCTTCTGTTTATATGCTTTGTTTGCTTTGTTATTTCGCTTGGAAACACCACTTAATTCCCACTCTTAATACGCCGCTTCTCAGCACTTCTCGTGGATCGGCTAGCGATATCTGCAGTGCTTACTTGTAATTTTATTTCCCTTTTGTTTCACTTTCGGAAAGAAAGTTACTGTTTGTCATCGTTTTTGCATTTGGTTACCTGTAATATTATTGCACTTGTTACTCCTGGCACTTGCTCTCGCCAAGCAAGCAATGCGCGAAGCTTCTGCACTAAAATTGTAAAAGTTACCAAATCCCGGCCACCCCACTGCAGCCCTTGTTTTCAATTATTAAAGAATTCCTAACATATTATTCTAGCATGTCCTAAAGGTCAGTTGTCAATCTCCTCCGGGTCCAGCTGGTGGAATCTGGGAATCTTGAGGAAAATGGTTACAGCTGCCTCAAGGCTACACAGATTGGGAACCTCCCTCCTCCCAACAAATTCCAACACATGTGAGAGATGCAACCGTATGCCAAACTGGAGGCTAAGCCTTCCAACTCAGCAACAAGCATAACCAGTCAGGAGGAGAAGGATGTCCACACTCACTACAATTCCAGTCTCACATGTGACCTACCACGACAGCAAACCAAACACATAATCACACAAAACATACTGAGGTTTCTAAATAAAGATCTGCTTGGCACCAGCAGAGCACCTACAAAGTAGACACCCAAGCAAACCACGGCCTCAAATCAAAACACGGTAACACATATTCCTCAGAAAGCCAGTGTGCTAAACAGTCACAGCTCTTAAGACTAAACAGATTACACCTGATACACTTGTAATAGGTGATTCCATCATCAGCACTGACTGCCCCGCCACCAGGCTGGAACAAGGAGAGAGGGAACAAGCAGTGAGCATGCCTGGTCGGGCATGCTAGGATCCCACATGCTGCCACCCAGGTTACCCAAGGCAAGTATAAATATGACTCAGTCAGCCAGCGCCAAAGCTGGTGAATGACTTGAGACGCACTCTCCCTGGGACTACGCTGAAAAGAGACATAAAGGAGCTCTCTGAGCATGTAGCTCCAGGCCGGTATGACCCTCTGAATCCTTGGTAGCATCTTACCCTCACCAAGACCACAATATGAAGACATGGGTGATGATCAATTCCCCAAACAATTACACTTAAGTACTGGTGGTTATCTAAAGGGGTCCAAACGCCTGTCAGCTTGGGATGATATGTCACACTCGGGACAAGCCACGATAAGCCTAGGGACGGCTTGCAACCTGTCACCCCTGGGCTTTCGATATTGGCAAAGCTGGCTTGTTACTCTATAGTGCCTTTTTAGCAAGCCCAAAAGACAACCCACCTCCATAGGTATCATAAGGATAGAAACTAAGAGCAATGCTACTCAACGCCAGAAGTCTAAACCTCAAGATGCATGCACCTCTCAAACTCTCCTCAGCATGGAGAACATCAATATCTGTGCAGTAACAGAACCTGGTTCAGGGCTCCCAAGAGCACTCCCTAGCACTACCAGGTTATACCCTTTATAATTACGCTTTTCGCCCCAAAAC
>NC_056745.1:599178276-599250776 GCF_019279795.1 Protopterus annectens
AACTAATAGTCCGAGGGGTATAGAAAGGAGCGGAAACCAGCTAGGGACTGATGTTGATGGTGCACTTCCTGTTTCTCGAAACCAGAGTCAGCAACAGCGACAGCGTCCTTGGAGCGCTGAAAATCAAGCTATGCCTTCTACAAGTGTGGGACAAACTGTTTTTAGAAATAAAAGTCCTGTAAACAATGGAATACATGATCGTTTGAGGGATTGGTCAAAAAAAAGAATGTGGTTTGTTTCCTTCTTCATTCGAAAATGGCGTGACAAGCATGGATAATAGGTTAGTGACTTTAGAAATAAAAATGAACAAGGTACGAGCACTACAATGTGATAACGCTTATCTAAAGGAAAGTATGGCAAAAGGGAGGGTTCCTAAGGGCCGTGCCGTTAGGTTCCCGAATGGAATTAAGAAAGGCCAGGAGGAATGTGATGAACTTTTAAAAATGTTTGACAGACATGGCCTTGAATTGATGGATTTTATTGTAAAAATAAATAACAAAAGAATTGAAGAATTGTTTAGAAATATTGATGAAATGAATAATTTGATATTGAATGATTTTAATTTTAACCAGTACTCTTTTAGGTATAATATTATATCTGATAAAGTTGAAAATGAAGTATGTAATAATATAGACAGAAAAAAGAAAAAATTACTAAGAGATGAATATGATTATAAACATGGGTTGGCATATCCTTTACCTAAAGCATACTTAGACACTACTAGTGAAAGTAATAATGAATCTGTAGTTATGGGTGGTATGAATCAAAATGTTAATAATAGACAGACTAGTAATGTAAATTCGTATGACACTGAATTTCCACCATTAAGAAGGTCAGAAAAGATTTTTAATAAAAATCAAGGAAGAATAGAAAAATCTGATTTTTTAGGGGACAGAGGGGAGGGGAGATTTTGATACAATTATCGAAACCCAATGAACCGACGGAAGAACAGTTACGAATAATTGAGGTGACAAATGTGAACAACTTATATGAAGACATTGGGCAGGATTCACGAAGGCTTGCACGGAGTGTAAGAGACGTGCAACACTCCATGCAAGCCTCGCGATCCAGGAACAGCCCTAAACTCCGTGTAAGAGACCAGCTAAAACGTCTCTTACGGACTGGCGTGGACATGCTAAATACCTCCTTGCATCCGAAGGTATGCAAATGAGGTATATGCGATCCACCTAAGCAGAAACCAGTCCGTGTAGGGGAGCGTTTGGCTGCAGAAATGTACTCAGTTGACAACTGAGTACATTTCTGCAAAATCTAACGGAGCGATGTCAGCTCCGAAAAAGGTTGCATATGAGTCAGGCAGCATGCCAATGGCCAAATATGTGGCCATTGGCAAGATAACCCGATGCAAAAATATTAAAATATGATTTTTTTTCGGCAACGCCGATTGTAAACCAAGCGCAGCCAGCAAACGGGCGCGCTGTAAAACCATAAAAGAAGGTTATAAACCCACAAATGTGGGTTTCATGCTATACATGGAATGACAATGCAGGGACCAGCAGACTAAAATCAACATGGCCACCGTTTAGTGGTTGTTAAGGGGGGAAGCTGAGTCTAAGACATGTAACTAAGCATTAGTAGGCAATCTCATGTAAATGAGGGTTAGGATACTGAATCCCACAGTCACATAGCAAATGAGCACGGTCTGAGTAGTGTAAGAGATACAAAAGGGGGAGGAATAGAGTAGGAGATAGGTGACATCACGGGGGGAATGGTAGACAGAAACGCAGTTCATTGGAGGCCAGTGTAACATGACAGATGACAGGCACAGATCATGGAAAGAGGTGTGCCACTAGATAAGTCATGGAAAGACAAGAAATGGAAGGTGTACACTGTTACCTATACCAAAGTTTCTTGCTGGCCGTGCATGCGCACGTGTGAGTGCAATGAAGCGCGAGTAAGGCAGTGTGCGCGCATGTAAGGCAGTGTGAGCATGTGGGAGCATGTTGGGAGATGTTTAACACTGTTTGCGCGGGTGTGCGCGCATGTAAGACAGTCAGAGTATGTTGGAGGCTGTTGGCAGACGTGTAACAGTGTTTGCGTGGGTGTACACGCGTCTAAACCTGAATAAGTAGATCCTTAACCATGTAAGCACGTGTGCGCGCGTGTAAGCCACTGTGAGCGTGTTTCAGATAGTATGCAAGTTGCTCCCCCCTGAGGAAACAGAAAGGAAAAAGGAAGCAACAGAATTAATAGGAAGCTAGCAGGGATAACTGCTGAAGCTGGCAGGTGAAAATAATTAGAAGCAGGCAATTACACATGCAGAATAGTAGCCCAGCCCAGCACTTAAAACTCTGCAAACAGTACTGCAGGATGTTCTCATTAAGAGACACTGCAAGACAGGAGTAAGCTAATAGAAGTGAAAACTGAAAAAGCTGAACTCAGAGCAGAAATGCTAGGGGCTGCCATAGCTGTCATAATGAGACATCGGCGACTTGCTGAGGGTGGTGACAATGCAGATGGTGCCAGACAACCCACAGTGAGGAGACGGAGAAGAGTGTACAGGCCCAGGGTCACCTACCACGTGTTACATGAGCTGGAGATAGTAGAGCACTATAGAGTGGACAGAGAGCTCCTGCAGATTGTTGAGCTGTGCAGGCCACGCCTCACACACAGAACCAACAGAGGGGAACCCATCCCAGTGGAAACCAAGGTATGTGTTGGCCTAAGAATACTAGCAACAGGTACCTTCCAGAGACCAACAGGCGATATGATGGGGATATCACAGGCATCAGCCTCCAGGGTACTACACCAGTTCCTGGATGCCATGTCAGCACATGTCGGTGATCATGTATATTTCCCCAATGCCCGTGAGGTATTGGCCAGCAATATGCGTCTCTTCCAGCAAATAGCGGAATACCCTGAGGTACTGGGTGCTATAGACTGCACGCAGCATCAAAGCACCAGCAGGAGAGCGGGGTAGGGCCTACATAAACTGCAAGGGCTTCCCCTCCATCAACTGCCAGGTCGTGTGTGATGTCCAGGGCATAATAATGAATGTGTGTGCTGGCTGCCCTGGGAGTTACCACGATTCCCACATCTGGCATTTGACGCAGCTGTACCAGACATTTGCCAATGGGGACATCCCACACTGACACCTAGTGGGGGATGCAGGTTATGCACTGGAGCCGAGGCTGATGACAGCCATCAGAAATGCACACACACCTGAACAGGAACGCCATAATGAGGCACATGCACAAACACGTAATGTGATAGAGCGTGTGTTTGGGCTGCTCAAGTCACGGTTCCGGTGTCTGGATGCATCTGGTGGAGCCTTGCAGTACACACCAACTACATGTACCTAAATTGTCATGGTATGTGCTATGCTACATAATATGATCCTGCGAAAACAGCTGCAGCAGGACCAGCATAGGGCCGGGCCAAACAGCCCCCCACCATTGCCAAGGCCATCACAGGCAGAGCGTGACTCAGAGGAGGAACAACCTGAGCCTGCCCCAGTAGGCAGAAGGAGGCGTGCCCAGTATGCCCTGGCCTTGGCAAAGAGGCAACGCATAGCACATACATTGGCTCAGTAGGAACCTTGGGAATGATACCCCTCTCTGACTCACTCATATAGTAACAGGGATGCCTAATATGGCACAACCTGCTCTCAAACATGTACAGGGAAGTGTAATATGCACATCCGACAGAGGCAGCCCTGCTGCACCACCTGAGGCATGAATGCTATGTGTCAAGTAATGTAACACCAAGTACTATGCACACCTGAGGACCCTGACTAACATCCTACCCTCACCAAGCATCATGCCACAACATGACAACGAGATGATCAAGTGCAACAATTGACTGAAGTATCACAGTTATTCAAAGGGGACCCAATGTGTGCCAGTCTGGGATGACATGCTGAGCATGACATGATGCACCACCTGCTAGGACTGGCGTGCACCTTTCAGTGCAGGCCGTATGGATACTGGCAAAGGCTGTTGTCACCCACAGTGTGCCCTGAATAGGTAAGGCTCAAAACACAAACCTATCTCCATAGGTACCAGAAGGGATAAGAATAGGATAAGGGATAAGTCGAAACAGCAAGATGCATGCAGTCTAACCTCACCCAGTATGGAGAATGTTGATAACTGTGCTGTAACAGACAACTGAGGCAAGGCACACAACAGCACCCTAACACTACCAGGTTACACCCCATACTGTGCTGTACAGCCTCCAAACTTGGAACAAGCTACGAAAGGAGGTTGACTAGCATGAATTGTCAAGGATAACCACACCCCCATGTCAGTACCACAACAAAAAGCAGCATGGACTAGCCATGCTCAAGTAACAGTGGCTAAAACTGCCCCCCAGGTCATAGCCTGCTAAAGACTACTGTCCCAACACCACGAACTGCATCCGGCCTATGCTGGAATACATGAATATATCAAGTCCTCCAACCCACATTATATTGGGTGACTGCAAATACCCAGACATAGACTGGGAGCATTATACTAGCTCCAACAGTGTCGGACAAAGGTTCATAGAATCCACAAACCAAAAGGCACAGGAACAACGTACCACCCCCACAAGAGTGGTAAGCATACTGGATGTGATAATCAGCAAAATGGGTACTGGATGTCAAGTTGAGAAGTGTATTCCTCACTGGTAAAACCAGACCATAGAGTAATCACACTGGATATACAAATCCTGACCACAGTCCCTGGCTGGGAAATCACAGTGGAAAACATGTGTTAAGCAATATCTGCACCCCTCCAAACTGATGTGGAATCCATGAAAGGTCCCGTGCAGGTGCAAAATATGGGCCACACCTCAGAACCTGTAATACAGCCATTCCATGAACACTGCCAGTAATGCTTGGATTATGCAGTCCTAAATTAAAACAAGACACAGTGCCTAAACCTGGCATGGTGGACACCAGCCATAACCAAAACATGCAAGAGAATGAGGAAGCTACTACATGATAGAGCAAACATGAACAATGAAGTAATCACTGATCAGTAGTATGGCATTAACATCTGTCCACACATGCAATCCACTAAGGCCAGCCACAACAAGTGGAATCTGTGAATCCTGAGGCAATGTCACACCTGCCCCAAGTACACAGGCAAACCCCAAACCCACCCAAGAAATAAAAATATGTGAGAGATGCAACCATCCATCCAAACTGGAGGCTGAGCTCCCTCAGCATAGTACTCCCAAAACAAGTCAGTAGGAGAAGGTAACCACACACACCACAAACACAGTCCCACATAGACCTATCACAACTGCAAACCAAACACATAAACACAGACAAACATTCCCAGAGGCACAAATTACAAACACAGCACACCAACAGAGGCCTCTAAAGCAGACACCCAATCAAACAGCCTCCAAAAATAGCACATGCAACACATAGCACACAAAGCTGGTGTGCCAAACAGTCACAGGACAGATGTAGAAACAACATGCCTGATACAGTTGTAATAGGTGACTCCATAGTCAGACACACTGCTGTCCCGCACACCAGACTGAACAAGGGAAAGGGTACAGTAAGCTGCCCGTAGGCTGCCACAATATGCCACATAACAGAAGTATGTAGGTCACTCCAAAGCAAGTAGAAATATGATGCAGTCATAGTCCATGCTGGTGTGAATGACTGGAGATGTACCGCCCTAGACTACATGAAAAGAGACATAGATGAGCTATCTGATTATTTAGTCCATGCCGGTATGACACTCACCGTCCGCAGCATCCTACCCTTACCAAGAGTAATGCCACAGTACAAACACGGAATGATCAGTCATAGCAAGTGGCACACTTACTGGTGTTATTCCAAGGGGATCCAATGTCTGTCTGCTGGGGATGTCATGCTTGACAAGCCACGCAGCTGTCCATGGGATGGCCTGCACCTGTTACCCCTGGGTGTCTGAATATTGGATAAAGCCTTTGCCACCTCCATAGAGCCTTTTGTAGGCAAGGCTGAAAAGACTGACCCACCACCCTAGAAAACATAAGTGGGAAGAAACATAAGGGAAATGCTGACCAATGCCAGATGTGTACACCCCAATATGCATGCTCCTGAGGCCATCCCCAGAATGGAGAACATCGATGTCTGTGCAGTGACAGAAACCTGCTGCAAGCCCCCTGACAGCACACCAGCACTACCAGGGTATACCACGTATCATGTGTCATGGCCCCCAAACCTGGAATGAAACATAAAAGGAGGGTGAGTATCCATAGTCAGCACAGACACCCATACATCCAGGTAACTGACAATGCACAAGGCATTGGAGTTCACACATGTGCAACTAACTGTAGGCAAGACTGCTGTGCAGTCTGTAGCATGCTACAGACTGCACTCTCACACACAATAACCCCACCCAGCCATCCTGAAGACAATGGACAGTATGAATGTCCCACCAAATAACAAACAAGGTACCACAAATCACCACATAGGTGATAAACCAGTATGTATGGAAAGAGTAACCAGGGACCTAGGGACACAAGTGGACAGTAACCTGTTATGTGACACCCACATTGCCAATGTGGCCAGGAAGACTGTCTACATTTGACACCGTATCAGGAAAGGAGTCACATCTATGGCAACAGAGGTCATTGTGCCCCTATACTATTCTCCAATCACACCCATAATCCAGTACAATGCCTCATATCGGATGTACCTTACCTGACACCTGCAGCAGTTAGAAAGACCTCAAAGGTACCTCACCAAGAGGATAAAGGGTCACAAATATATGTCATATGCTGCCTGGCTGTAGACACCCCAGCTGAATCCAGTCACATACTGCCTACACAGTGGCATTGCATGCCTGTTGTAGGAGGCCATGCCCAACACAGGAGTAATGGACATGCTCCACCCCAGAAAACACAAATCCATCGGAGCTGTGAGAGGGAGAGATGTCAACCTCAACAAATAATGAAATAGGATGTGCTGGTGGGACAGATACATAATCCAGAGTCTCCCACCCTGGACCAGAATCCCATTCCATGTGGGCAGAGCCCCTCACTGACACTCTTCAACAGGAATCTTGCCAAGTGGATGGATGATTGTAGAGTTACACTGGGGGTCTTCACTGTGTCATGTCCAGACAGAGGCACAGCAAAGCAGAACATAAATGGCCATAATATGCACATAGCAAGGGTGTCAAAAGCCACACACACTCTGGCTAGGCTAACAAATGCCCAGGGTGGATAGCCTAGTATGACCCTATGAACCTATGAAGATACAAATTGTACAGGACACTAAGGATAATCCCAAGGCTTTCACAACTGATGGTAGGAACCATGTTGGGAATTCACAGATATGCCTTGAATCACACAAATACATAAACACACACATATTGCCAACATACATCCTGACAGGTGCAGTGCAACCCCGAATGCAGAATATCTATCCCAGCAGACTGCTGGCCCCCTGACATTGCAGATGCTGAGGTAACAGCCAACATCTACAAAGCAAAACACACAGCAGCAATGGTATGGGATGTTGTCCTGGGCTTAGTGCAACATGGACTCCAAGATGAATGGAATGCCAAAACACACTACTGCTCAATGTCAGCCTTACCACAGAATATGTACCCAAAGAGCAGTGTACAACAACAGTGGTACTTCTCAACAAAGGTGTTGCCTGAATGGATACTGAACACTACTACCCCAGAATCCCGAGAAGCTCGGTTTGCACAGCTATGGAAAGGATCAGCATGTACCACAGACATAAAGATATTGGGGACCTACTGACACTGGAACCAACCCAGTGTGGCCTTCCCAAGTGCAGATCCTGCCCCTAACCATGTTTGACTCAATTGAAACAGCCATTAAGGTCATTGATGAGGGCAATGTGCTCCACACAGTGTAGCTGGACCTTGCAAAGGCTTCTATACAATACCCTATGTGTTCATTATAGATAGGCTCACCAGCTTAAATATAAACCCACATGTCAGTAGAGGGGTTGCAAACCAGACCAAGGACAGAACAGACATGGTCAGACATGCTGCAGCCATGTCAGACTACAAACCAGATATAACTGGCATCCCACAAGGCTTTGTCCTGGGTTCTCCCTCGTCCGGTATATATGTCCCATAGGTACAGGCAAACATGGAAGGACTGTGTCCGAACATGTTTGCAGAGGACTACAAACTGCTCACCACATATGATCCACCAGCTGACACAAGCATCCCACAAAATGGCCACATAGAAACACACAACTGGTGCCATAGCCATGTCAGCAAGCTAAGTGCAGAAACGTGCATAGTCAACCCTCGTGGATATACAGTAAGTGCCCACCAATTACCACACAGGTGTTAACCCATTATGTACTTAACATGCAATGAGAGACCTGGGGACACAAGGTGATAGATATCCTGCAGTGGACAAACATGTGCTGTAGTGTTTACAGAAACATACCATATACCCACCTAATCATGAAGGCTGTCAGATCTAGATAAGGGGAGGTCATTGTGGCTCTGCAGTCATCCTTCATCAGCGGTACAATTGACTACAATAGCCCCATGTGGGATGTACCTCAGCAGACACCTCCACCAACTGTAAAGTCCCCCAACAGTACCTCATGGGAGTATCAAAGAGCTTGCACAGATGCCATGTGTTGCCTGTGTTGCTGGCATCAATAAACATGCTGCACCTTGTACAATCTGAATGTCAGTGAGCTATGCACATGAGAGACCTGAACCCCAGCACTGATGTACATAGGACAAGCTGTACTGTGTGCTCCATAACACAGAAGCCACCCCCAGCACAGGCTACCCATAGAGTCACTTATCAATCTTCCTCAATAGGAATCCTGATGAGTGGATGGGAGATGGTAGATTTATCCTGGGTACCACTGTCATGCCACAGGTAGACACAGGCACAGTATACTAACCATGACATATGTCATGGCAAACCCCACTTACAATGTGTGTTGAAGGACAAACATACTCTCCAACTAGCATTACACATGGACTAGGGCACATCGCTAGTGTTTGCAAATGTACACCTATGTTGTGGAATACACTACCAATGTTGGACAAGCCTGGTTTAAGTAGTTCATATCTGAACAGAATGCAACATGGTCAGATGTACACAACTGGCCCGTAACCAGGCTGTTGTGCCCACTATCGAAATGTAAAGCAGTGATAGCAGTAAAGCCCAGGATACTGCCCACCACAGTCAAAGTACTACCAGTACACTATACAGTACTACAGTGTTAGGTCAGTGTGAAAGGATGTTGACAACTGTATGCAAAGTATCCCATGCAAACACTGCAGGCACAGTATAACCCTTATGTGTTCACACACAAAGCAGTTGTACCGTAACTACACAACATGACACACAACACACAACCATAAACGGGTGATAGTTGTTGAAGTTCACACTCATCCACAAATGTGGTGGGCTGCAGAGTCCAACATATGGAATGTTCACACTGGGCATGCTCACACACTTTGACAACATGCCATGGGAAGGCTGAACTGGGCATGCTCACACTTAGGCCAAATTTCGGTTTAGCAGTTGGACACACATAGCTGGTATTGTTATGTGTTATTCCAGGAACCAACAACATTATAGCTGTCTGCCCAGTGCACACAGCTAAATGACCACAGAGACATACGTGATATAGTGGACCCCTCCCATATGCAAACATCTTCCACAGATGCACAAGTTGTTCATACAAACAGGGAATGCTATGGCAATAAAGATGTGCAAACAGTCTATCAGCAACAAATAATGTGCATTTGACAATGAAACATATGGGTGTAGAGGTCAACACTAGGCTGTTTGCCGTAGGGAATGACAACTTAGCCAGAGTGTGCTTGGTGTCTGCCTCCCCACAGGATGCACATTCCCTTTCTAAACACCGATGATGTCAGCACCCTATAAGTACAGCAGGGGAAAAGAAACCTCCTCATAATGCGAATAGCGCGTTCTGCTAATGCGCCTGTTTTAAGTGTCATAACATAGTTAGGTAGGGGTTTGAATCCTGTGAATGGCAAGTGTTTGTCTGAGGGGGTTCTGTGTGTGTGAGGAAAATGTCCCTTTTGGCAAATAGGACAACACCCTACAGGATGCACATTCCCTTTCTAAACACCGATGATGTCAGCACCCTATAAGTATAGCAGGAGAAAAGAACCCTCCCAGTAATGTGAATAGTGTGCTCTGCTAATGCGTCCATCTTAAGTGTCATAACATAGTTAGTTAGGGGTTTGAATCCTGTGAATGGCGAGTGTGTGTGTTTGTCTGAGGGGGTTAGTGTGTGTGAAATAAATGTCTATTTTGGCAAATAGGTGAACAGACTACAGGATGCACATTCCCTTTTCTAAACACTGATGATGTCAGCACTCTATAAGTATAGCAGGAGAAGAGAAAGCTCCCAGTAATGCAAATAGTGTGCTCTGCTAATGCGTCCGTCTCAAGTGTCATAACATAGTCAGATAGGGGTTTGAATCCTGCTATTAGCAAGTGTGTGTTTCTGGCTGAGGGGGGTTAGTGTGTGTGAGGACAATGTCCCTTTTGGCAACTATGTGAACAGACTACAGGATGCACATTCCTCTTCCTAAACACTGTTCAGCAGAAGGCCATGGCTCTGGCACAAGTTGTCTGTTGCTATGATGCCCCTTTTGGAAGATGCTTGTGTCAGCTGAAGAGGCGATTATGGTGGCCTGTTTGCAGTCATCTGCATATTTGGACAGCCACAGTCCGTCCGTGTTGGCCTGTACCTCCAATAAATATATACCAAACAAGAGGGTCCCAGGACTGAGCCTTGTGGGACACAACCCATAACTGTTGTGGGGTCTGGCATGGCTCCAGCAATGCTAACCATGTGGTATCTGTCCTTGAGCCACTGTGCAATCCATCTAGTGACATAGGGCCTTATATGTAAGCTGGTGACCTTCTCTAGAATGCCCAAGTGGGGTATTGTTGTGAAGGCTTCTGCAAGGTCCAGGTAGGCTGTGTGAACCACCTTCCCCTTGTCAATGGCCGTGGTGACTGTTTCAAAGATATCAACCGGGTTAAACCCGGTAGTGCTGGTGTGCTCTTAGTAGCCCTGAACCAGGCATCTGTAACTGCACAGATATCGATGTTTTCCATGCCAAGGAGTGTTTTGGGTGCACACATCTGTAGGTTTAGATATCTGGCGTTGCGTAGCATTGCTCTTAGTTTCCTATCCCTTGTGATACCTATGAAGGTGGGTTTGTCATCTGAGCCCTGCCTAACATAGGCACTATGGGGGTAGCAAGAGCCTTTGCCAATATCTTAATGACCAATGCAAACTGTACACATGCTCATAGGATGCAAGTGTCAAGGAATAGTCTGAGTGGCCAGTATAGTCCTCCAGCATGGGTCCTCTGAAGTCATCCACCCCAGTCTACACAGGTGTACAGTCTGCTTGTGCTAAACACGGTTTGTGTGCAGTGAAAACCATGCCTGGGGGTGGAGATGGGATATGGATGTCCAGGGAAAGGTGGGCATGGGCAGGTATCAACAATGGTGGTCTACCTCTGGTGTGGAACAGTGGGTACCCACGTTGCAGATGGACAGGAGCAATATGTATTACCCCATGTGGCTGTGGTGTGTGGTTCTACCATAGCACATGGACCCACAAATTGTAGTGGCGGTAGGGTAAAGTGGTAGTGGCCTGAGTAGTTCTCACACACAATATGCCTGTACCTGATGTTAACAACTGGAATGGTGTATGTGAATACCTGCATATCCTGGCACTGTTCCCAGATGTTGTCAGCACCCTCTAAGTATAGCCAGAGATGAGGAACTATCTAGTAAACCGATCAGTGCGCTCTGCTAATGCGTCCCTCTCACGTGTCATGACATAGGTAGGTAGGGGAATGAATCCTGCATATGGCAAGTGTGCATGTGTGTGGGGGTAGTAGGGTGTGTGTAAATGCAAGTGTGAGGGAACAAATCATTTTGGCAAATACTACTATACACCAGATGCTGCATACCCCACCAGTAAACACAGGGGATGTCACCACACTATCAGCACAGCCAGACAGGGCTAGTTGGCTAGTAATGCCAATAGTATGCCCTGCTACTGTGTCTATTACCGTCGTCAGAGTACAGATAGGCATGTTTTGGTAACCCACAACTATCACGTGTGGTTGTGTCACACAGTATGACCTTTTGCGGGTGTTTGTACATAACAATGCATGCCATTGCCTAACCCAGCAATGGCATTGCACACATGATGCATGTGTGTGACACATACACAGGAATACCTGTGACCTGCAGTAGTTACCATGTCTGACACATGCTTTGTGTGGATAAATGGTATTAGCGATGTATACCAATATGACTGTGTGTCTTACTGTGCAGGGTCCGCACGTGGTATGTCCCTATACAGTGTGGGTGTCTATGGTGAAAGATCTACAGCAGGGGATACACATCTGGTCTGGGCCATATAGTGTACATGTAGTCAATGTACAGGTGCTGTATGTTCCCACCTGTTGTGGTAGTGGTAACATGCCATTCCACTGCATTTCAGTGACCACATGCTGTGAACTCTTCAACTAGAGTGTTGTAGCTACAGTAATGCTCACACACAATGTTCGCTGGATGCAGTATGGCCTTATAAACACAGTTCATGGGACTGTCATATTGCCGGTGTTGTTGTGGAGGATAGGTGGTCTTCCTGTGTATGTGAGGGTTGTGTGTGCCATGCTATGACCAGATGGCAGTCTGGCACACTGTCAGCTGCACTTGAGTAGGCCCTGATGGTTTGTGCTGTGCCAACAACCTGGAGGTGTGTGTATCTGTGTTAACTCGGGATACCACACCCCTATCCATGTGTGTTACATGTGTAGGAGGCAGCGGGCATGGTAGGGGCATAACCTGTCAGTGATGGGTAACACCTGTGAGCCATGAATCATGCATCTGGTACTGCACAGACACTGCAGTTCACCATGCTGAGGGCAGTGTCCGGTGCATGCATCCTCCGGTGTACACTGCTGTAGTTGTGTAGCAGCACTGTTAGTGTCCTAACCTGTGTGATACCCACGGAGGTCGCTATGTAAACCATGTCCTGCAGCATATGGCAGTATGTGTGTACCAAGGAGCCTTGCCAGTATACATCGGGCCATGTGTGTCACGTGCAAGATGACCCGTGAACATCAATGTGGCCTCCCTAGCATGTAAGCACACATTGACAGCCAGTGGATACCCTATGAATGACAGTGGAGACTGAGCATAATGTAGACATACAACAGCCGTCCCACATATAGTGGTAGAATACCTGGGGAGGGTATGTTGGCAACCAACACCAGGCTCATACTGGCCTGTGCCACATGCTGAGAGATCCATTCTATGTTCCCTATCATGTAGTCCAGGGAGGTATGTCCCAGGCAGCCACACTGGCATGGTCAATGAGTGAGTCATATCTGTTCATGCCTCTGTCTGACCTGTATGCATGTGTGCTGTGGTGGACCATAGTGCCCCTGAGTCATATCACTGTGCCCTCCACCAGATACAGCCTGTTGGCGGGACCCCAGTGCAGCACACATGACAGGTACCTGACACGTCTGTAGCAGGTGTGTTGTGTAGCCCTACAGGCTGTGGGTGTGTGGCACAGGGGATGTGCGTGCCATGTGTGGCATGTGCTGTGTTCGACGGAACATATGCCTGTGTGCCAGCTGGAGGTGTGTGATGCACAGGCAGGCTGCTAGTCTGAGTCCCCACGTATGCCCCAGTGTGTTCGGCATGCTGTCAGTGTGTGGCAATGTCTGACTGGTATTGTCGTCACTGTAATATCATGTATTGCTTTATTTATTTATCCTACATATGTTGACTGGGATAGCCCAACTGGATGCATGTCCATTCCCAGGGTAGGCCCGTGGAGACAAGCTACGAGGGTAGCAGATACAGCATTACAGAATACTAGCATGACATAGTACAAACAGAGTATTTACAGAGATTACATAAGTAAGCAGGTCCAACATGTTCCACAGGTTAATGTTAGACCTGAGCACAAGCAGGATTAAATTGTATCTACACAGTACAGTGGTTCACACAGGTTACACATCCGAGTTAGCCAGGCCTGATACACTGACATAGCCAGTTACATGACAAATGTTGTTTGAGTCTACTGTTAAATGACCTAAGGTGGACATTAGGGTAATACCAGCTGGAAGTGGGTTCCAGGATCTACTTACAGGATCTGCAAAGAGAAAATCACCAGCTGTGGTAATACACTCGCTAGTTCGAAGTAGTACAATGTTAGAGGATCGAAGCGGTCTAGGATTGTTATAGGGGGTGATTGTAATTTAAGTGCAGGAGTATTGTCTGGATTATGGAGGGTTTTATAGGCCATAATCAGTTGTTTATACCGTATTAGGCTGGGCATTGCAAGCCAACCAAGCTGATTTAGATTGATGCAATGATGTGTCCTAACAGGCGGGCCAGTGGCAAACCTGGCAATGTGGTCGTAGCAAATCCAGTGCTTGTTAAGGACAGTCTTGTTCATATGTGAGAGTAGAGGGGATGCATACAGAAGGGCTGGATCAAGGTGTGAGCGAGCTATGGCACCTTTACCTGGAGGGGCTAGGAAGGCTTTCATTCTGTAAAGTGACCCTAGCTTTCTATTGATGGCTTGGCTAATCTGGTTAACATGTATGTCACATATGAGGTTATTGTCTATGATGACACCTAATAGTTTTAGAGATAGGTCAGGGTAGATTATTGTGCCATCAGTTGATGTTATGGTAACGGTGAACGTGGTAGACCTACGTGTTTGTGGAATAACAGCAGTTCAGTTTGATTGGGATTTAGGATCAGACGATGTTCAGAAAGCCAGTTTGCTGTTGTATTACAGGTGGTCTGGGTAGCCGAACATAACTCTACTGGAGATGTGGCTGGGCAGATCAGAGTAGAGTATACAGCATATTGGATACAGCTGGCTTTTGGGATGACAGTACAATGGTCATTAATGATGATGGAGGACAGCAAGGGCCGTAGGATAGAGCCTTGTGGTACTCTGAGGGTGTTAGGTAGGCGTTAGAGGGTTTGTTCTGCCAGAGGCCGGCCTGCTGTTGACCATGCAGGTAGGATTGACACCATTGGAAGGCTCCAGTATCTAAACAGTCTGTGCAGGGTGTGGAGTCCACGCTGGTGATCAACCATATCGTATGCCTTTGAGTTATCCAAAAAGAGGGCTGTGGATATATCATTGATGTTGCAAGTATGGCTTATGGTGTTAGTGAAGGCTAGGAGGCCTGACGGAGTGCTGTGATGAGGACGTAGGCCATGCTGAGTGTCTGCCATAATGCGAGTTTGGATTAGGTGGTGCCTGACTTGTCTATGACGAAAGTCACCATAATCTCTGCAAGTGGAGAGTGTATAGCTACTGGCCTATCAGTGGAGACGTCAGTAGAGCTGCCTCCTGTGTGAAGTGGGATTACATATGACATTTTCCGGATGGTGGGAAAGTTAGATTCTAACATAGTACATTTGATTACCTTTGAGACGGGGTAAGCAATAGCATCATCTGGTTTTGATAGGTACTCGGCAGGGTGTTGATCGGCACACAGTGTAGTGGGTTTCACTGTTACAACCAAGGTACGGAGAAGTGAAGTGGGGACTGGTTGGCAGCTGGACGCAAGTAGTTTTCTAGGGTGCTGCTTTCAGGACCAGGAGCTGGGAGGTAGATGGCAAGCTAGGGCGTGCACTGTCTCAGTAAAGGACTGGTCAAAGCTATCAGGAACATCTTCAGGGTATTATCATTAGTAGCAGCAGGGATTGGGTTTGGCGTTTGTCCTGTAGTATATATGACATGCCACCTGACAGGGTATGGCATCACTGGGTTCGGAGAGACCAGTCCACAGATTGGCTGTGTGGTGGCATCCCACACATGTGTTGTATATACCTGGCCAAGGGTGATGGCTGACTGCATACATGTGGCAGCTGTGACAATGACACATGACCCACGTAAACCACGACTGGACCATAGAGGCGATTCACAGGTTACCTTTGGACATGCCGCCCTAGTAGTGTGATTGCCATGGTGAGTACCAACACATAGGGCCAATGGGGAACAACATACTGAAGGTGTGTATGTGTGGGTGGACTGCCTCTGTCTTATAGCACTGACATATATGACTGAACACGTGGGTACATGCCGGGTAAGACGTGTGCAATGTGTCACAGGCAACTTACATGCGTACAGGACAGACAGTGACGTTTTGTCATGTGTAAGGTTGACATACATATGGTACGCTATGCAGATGTCACTAGCAGTCTACTGAAGCACTGTAACCCTGCATTGCAGGTGTAAGCAGTGTTCCAGGGGACACCAGGCGAACATGCATGCAAACAAGGCTACAGTACACAGGGCTGGAAGTACTGCATCATACAACAAACAAGGGGTAACAATAACAGTAAGTAACAATGCATATATGTAGGCACTATCAACATGTACACAGAAATATGCAGCACAGATGGCCATGGTGGAACCGATATTATGTCATACTTATTTGTGGTCTGGACAACATTGGTACTGCACACATATCTAGATGCGTGAACATACACATGGCATAGTTGTTGTGGGCATCTTGACACCATTACTGTACATGTCCACCATTGCATATCACTACTTGCGTTAGCTTTCTCCCTGTGCTACCCATGTATGCGGCTATCTGTCGACAACCTTACCACCGGCATGCAATTATGTGCAGCTGTTATGCTTTGGTATGTACTATGGGTGCAGATAACAATTCAGGACATTCATACAGTTACTACAGCAGGCATGCTGGGGTACACACACAGTCATAGCAGCACACTGTACTGTTACCAACATGATACTACTAATACACATCTATGTAGTCACCCTGTGCATCAGCAACATGTTTAGCTGTTCCCGCAATGATGTTGGAGATTGCAGGAGGTGGCACAGTGTCATCATATGCACAGGGTGTGGATTAGGTATGCCTGAGTCAGCCACTGATACCACCAATTGACATGTGTGTGTATGTGTGTTGGTGAGGGGCAGCAGTACAGGGTGGGGCAGTGTTGCTGCAGTGTGTGCATGTATGTGGTTGCCCTAAGTGTTAACATTCCACATGTGTGTATGCACGCACACAGTTCCACCTCATGGCTGCCATATACAGGGGTTTGTGGACAGCCACAGACTGCACCTGGCAGGCCATACAGATCAGTGTCTGTGTGCATGGACACGGTACCTGTGCCTGGCAGGGGGGCTACGGACCATATCCAGTACAACGCCTGACTGGGTACTGTCATCAGAAGCGGGAGTGTGTTGACTGGACACATGTCCCTGTTGGGACTGTCCAGAGCCACGTGCACGTGGTCTCCTGGGGCGTTCTGATGACAGCACAGACCCAGCATTGCTGGGGCTGCTGCTGGCACTATGGGGGCATGCGCGAGCATGTTGCCGTCCGCGCCGACTGCCAGCTGCTGCCGGCATACGGCCACGTCGACGCCGCAGACGTCCACCACTGCCCTGGCTCATGGACATCTGGTTGTGGAACTGCTGTAATATGTCCCCATAACATCTGTCTATGACATCGGTGAAGTTACGGATAGCATCCGCAATGTCACGCATACTGTCTGTCATGGCTGTGCGGCATGCTCTGAGCTCCCTCAGACCCTGTCTGGTGTACCTTTCCATACGTGAGTGAGCCTGCATGACAGTCCGTAACATCGCTGAGGTTGACAGACCTCTTTGGGCACGTCGGCTGGAGGCAGTACGCCCATGGATGCTCCCACGAGAACCCATTTGCAACTGTCTGTGTGGTACCATCGGAGGACCCTGCCCATGGCTGCTGTGTGGGGATGCATGTGCCACAGGTACCACATTACCCTGGTCTATGCCCGCTGTATCCTGTCCATCACCTAGGGACAATGGTGACATAGGATGTATAGGCAGGATGACTGTGCGCAATGATGGGGTTGACAGCTGTGTACTGTCAATTGGCTGACCAATGGCAGACCCTGACACACCTTCCTGTACCATTACACAAATATCATCATTACCAATAGCCGTGGCACAGGATTCAGGTTCCCTGCTGCAGGTCACCAGAGCAGCCCCAGAACCTGTGGGATGAAGACAGGAAACACAGTTTACATTCTCCAGACATTGTTACCAGTGATGCAGTTATACACACATGCACACATGGACACATGCACACGGGCACACATGCACACATGCACACATGCACACGTGGACACATGCACACGTGGACACATGCACACGTGGACACATGCACACATGTTCACATGCACACATGGTCATGTGTACACATGCACACATGCACACATGGACACAGGCACACATGCACACATGCACATGTGGACACAGGCACACATGCACACATGCACACAGGGACACAGGCACACATGCACATGCACCGTGGACACAGGCACACATGCACACTTGGACACAGGCACACCTGCACACATGCACACATGGGCACTGACACACCTGCACACATGCACACCCTGCAGTATACACACAGAGCACTACTGAGTTACACTACTGTTACTAGCATTATCAGGAGTATTATAGGTTATGTTAAACACACTCACCAGCATGGATGGCCTGTCTCTCTGTAACACTGGAGGGACCTGCAGAAATGATGAGATTAATGTCAGTGGGCACATCTGTCCCATTGATATTGCATATGATACAGTGTACAGAACAGTCAGGTGTACATATGGCATAACCTGCGCTCCATGTCGTGCTGCTGTGGAACCAGCCTCCATCATAATGCAGGTGTACTGCTGTTGGTGTTCCAGGGCTGGAGCCACAACACTTAGGAGTAGCCCCTCCAGTCTGGTGAGGGGGATGTGTACCCACCTCCTGTGGCGATCTGTTGCCTGTGGATATCTGCTGCACGCTGCCGGACACTTCGGATTAAATCACTGCAGTGATGTCGTACCTGCTCATATGTCCTGTTATGCGTGCCAATTTCATTTACCCTACGGACCAGGACTTGCCACAGTGCGGCCCTTTCCTGCTGGTTCTGACTGGTGCGGGAAAACAGGATGTCATACTCCCGCACCAGGCTCTGGTGGATCTCCTCATCCTCCACCACAGAGTAGATGGGGTTACGCTGTCGCGCCATCTCCCTGGAAGAGAACACAGACAGGATATCAGCAGACCATGTCAGCAATGTATGGCACACATACTATACATGATACGCATGTGTAGTGATATACTACTACTCCCATATGTTGCATGTGTGTGGTCGTGGTGGATACACAGGTACATGACCAGATATCAGTGCTCGGCCAATACCTGTGCAACAATACCTGCCACATTCCACACTACGTAGTAGCATGCCCCATCGGTCAGCACACACGTACAGGTGCTATGCACAACCTCACTCTGGGGGTCCATCCCAAGGTACTGTATGTGGGACACCGTCCACTACTCTGATGTAGACAGACGTTACTCGGACTGGATATACATATCCCACCACCACCATCAGAACAGTAGACTACATTGATATGTATGTGGTTAGACAGTTATTCACTTGCTGGGACTGGGATAGTATCCATGCAGCACACTGGGCCAGTGGAGGCC
Source organism: Protopterus annectens (assembly GCF_019279795.1). Lineage (NCBI taxonomy): Eukaryota > Metazoa > Chordata > Ceratodontiformes > Protopteridae > Protopterus > Protopterus annectens. Next base: position 599,197,796 of record NC_056745.1, read on the forward strand.
ACGAGCCGCACTGCTGACCCCTTTGCAAATGCTTACCATGGACATGCAGCGGATTGCATGACACTTGCACACACATGTCTAACCCAGACCCTATGCACAACGGTTAGGCATCCTGTCCAGTGGGCCCAGACAGAGGCAGATTGTATAACAATAGGAGGCTACTGCAGGATGGAGCACATTCACATTAAGGGTATCTGTGGTCAGCACTGGTACTATGCTACAGTCCGTCATAACGACAGCCACAGCCTACTCTGGGAGGGAAATGGACACAAACACTATGGATGACCACAAGGCCTTCTTCAGTTATGTTACACATATGGAGCACATGGCTCCGGATATGCTCTGTGTTAGCCCACACCTACTTAACATTCACCAAACACACGCATATTGCCAACATTCCTGCAGACATGTTCGTGCACATATCCCCTCCCTCTCCCTCACCTTTGGGATACTTATCCCAGCTGGATGTAACCTCCCTATCATCGCACATGTCCAGGTGAGGACCGCCCTCAGCAGAGGAGAACACACAGCATCACTGTGACCTCGTGGTCCCCCTGGATGTGTGCTACCAGCTCTCTGAGGGGACATACCACCGCATGTAACACTGATAGTTTATCTTGGCTGTGCTACAGGATATGTACCTGGACAGTGGCATACAGCAACAGTGGTCCCACAACACTACGGGGGCACCTTGGCTGACCCTGGGAATTACCACATCATATGCATAATGGGCCTGGTCTGCTACGCTATGGGATTATGCAGTATGGGATGCATGTGCAGTGACATCAGGTACCTGCAGACACTTGTTCCCAGCCAGTGTGCCTTTGGGATGGGCTGATCCTGACCTTTGGGCCTGGCTGACATTTCAAAGCAGTCACTAAAGCCATTTCTAGGCCAACGCACAGACACATGCTACCAGGATCCTGGCCTATGCCTGCTTGACATGTGATGTATGGTGGTCCCCTTTTGTTGGAACTACGTACACACAACATATCACATGGACATACCTATGGATACAGACCTATGACACATTTGGAGGGTTCACAGTATGCACACTATTAACCTGCTACTTTGCATTACCTCTGTTTGTCGCAGCTGGTTGCGTTACCACAGCTTCTGCTTGCTGCTGCTACTGTCAGTGCTGACAGCTTCAGGGTACAGAGAGTCACAGTTTTTTTTTTTTATTTTCTTGCTCTCTCTCTCTCTCTCTCTCTCTCTCTCTTCCACTTCGCCCTCCCTCTGTCTGCTTGCAGACAATGCAATGAATGTATTGCATGTGGGGAGTGTTAGCACTGGATGCTTTTGTAGGTATCTGCATAGGTCCATGTGATGGCCTCTGCACCAATTGCAGGCCAGCATTTGCTAATTGCATACAGCCAGTTGTGTACTGATTGCAGTTCTCACTGTGATTTCAGGTCAGTGCTATAAAAGGGTATGTGTGATAGGCATTGCCCTTTCAGATTGTTTGGGCGGGGACCATGCTGGTATGCTGTGGACAGTGTTCTGTGACTGTGGAGGTTAGTATCTCTCTCATGCCTCAGGCTGTGTTGTATATTCACAATTCTCCATTCCTCTTTCATGTTCCCTGTAGCAAGTGTGTATGCACATTGACTCCTACAACTATATATAGATATATTTATATATATATATATATATATATATATACATATATATATATATATATATATATATATATATATATGTACATGCATACATATATCTATGTACTTTAACTGACCTTATTATCTACAGGCTGCCAACTAGCATGGCTGTTTCTTTTCACACACTACTATTATGGATATCCAGTGGTTTTGACATTTATTTTAAATGACATGCTTTGTGTACTACACATCCTATATCCCTTTACATTCATCCCTACTTTTACAGGTTATATTTATTTTAGCACAATGTTTTTGTATAAGAGTCATGGCTTAGTGGTAGGTTGTACAGACTAGTGTTTCCAAGGTCCTGGGTTGGGACTGACAGTGGGAGTTTATTTTTCTTTTGAACTGAGTACAGGACCTGTCAATCACAGTGACTAAGGCACTTTTAAGCAGTTGTAAGCGGGCTAGCTGGTTTGCGCGGAGCTCACGCATGCGCACTGGCGGTTAGCTCAGCACACCCGTTACAACGCTTAACAGTGCTTACTCTAAAGCACACCAGCTATTTTCTTTGAAAGAAAAGAAAATGGGGAGACAGGAAAGTGGTGAAAAGGGGTCACAAAGGGGTAAGACAGTAGGGAAACAAGCTTGGGATGTGCAGGAGGGATGTAGGTAAGGCCCATAGCTGCCCATTTCTTCAGCAGCAACAACTGTGCATATGTATGTAATTTGGTGTGACATTTAAAACCTTCCACCCCTGGGAGAGGTGTCAGGACAACAATAATACTTGTTGTACAGCCAATTGTAATTGGTAGGTTCCATGTCCAGTGGACATGTGTGGAATGGGCAGCTATGTATGGGGCATAATTTTTTTGTGGGTACAGAGTGCCCTTTTTTTTTTTTTTTTTCAGTAAGAGTGGTATGTCAGGTGAAGGAAGTCGGTTCAGCTGGGGAGGTAGGCTGGGTAGGTAAACAGACAAGACAAACAAGACACATACAGAGGCGGTGTATGACACGTGTGGGGGGGGTTACACAATTGACGGGGACGGAGGTTTGGATATCCAGAGCCCATGAGCCCACAGATGGCAACAGTGGAACTGATATCCCCACCCATAGGCAGTTGCCACTGTTCCTTCACTGCCCAGGACGGGGCTGTGCTGGGGGCTGTGTAGGTGGGGCAACAGGCAAGCCCATTAGTTGCGCCACCCATGCCTCGAGCTGGCGTAGGGGCTCAAGGACAGAGTCCCGAATCTCCCTACGCACCACAGTCCGGATGTTACGGAGGGTGAGTGGTGGATCTCCTCCGACCACACTTGCAGAGGGGGGGTGAGCCCCATCCTCTGCAGCGCTTCCACCCGCAGGTGGCACAGGGCCACCGGAGGAGGGTCCGGACTCGGCACTAGTGCCAGGTGCACTCGCCAGCTGAGGTGGGAGAGGTGGGTCCGCTGGAACCCGCCTTCCCTGTCGTTCTATGTTTTGCATTATGTCATGACAGTTTGGGTTAGTGACATATAATACCATTCACAGTTAGTTGTAACAGCATGCATTAGTATTCCCATTAACCAAACACCCAGATATTCACACCATTGAACAGCGTGCATAACACATGCATAATTTGAACAGAAATACACAGTCCAACAACATGCAGGGTTAATTGATGGCAACAGGCCATCAGGTGTGGATGTATGAACAGGGCAGATGCATCAACAGACATGCAAATATATATGACCCAACAGGACAAATGTCCAGGGGTGTTAATTGTGATTGCACATACCATTTTCACGTGGAATGGGTTATAGGTGGTTATAGGGTGGGGTAAATAAGGTAATATTAACACCTTGAATACTAATACATATGCTGTACATTTCTAATAGCTACAGTTATATACACACTACTGTTCTAACTGCAGTGTCCTATATGTTAACTATTTCACCTTGCTGATAGGACTGTTACTGCAACATCAATATACATTTTAGTGTTCTTCATACACATTCATATCAAGCTTTGTTCAGATACATCATCCTGCTACTTTTGCTTTATATACCTGTAGACAAGTGTGGATGTTTAGTATATCAGACAATCATCCTATCTGCGTATTTCAGACTGGGAGCAACATATCCAGATTTTGGGATACACATTCCACATGCAGCAACACTTTGAACAGATTTTGCTGTTTGGTTCTGAGTCTCACATGCATTTAATTCTGTCTTGACTGCAGTATACTTTATTCAGGGGTTATTACTACTGTATTGCTGGATTCCTGACACTTTCTCACACTCTCTCACTTGCTTTCATGTTACTATTCAGGATGGTACTTCTAGGCTTTATTGACATGTTTTAACAGTAGTTATTACAATCCTTTCCAGCAGTCTCACTTCTGTCATGTTTCAGTATTTCCACAGGGATATATTTCACACATGTGATTTCATCATCTTCTGCAGCTATACTTTACATCCTGCTGCAGGTTGTGTACTATTTTCTTACAGGCAGGGCATTTTTATTTCCAGAATATATGTTGGACAGTTTCATGTTTAGTTTACACTTACAGGCTGGGAACTCTTGTACTCAAGCAATACTTGCATACACTTTCACACTGTTACTTGCAGATTTTATTCCTTACTGGCTACACTGCACTCTTTTGCTGACTGTCATACTTTTATATTTCTTTACAGTTACTGGTAGTGGATTACTGACCTGCCTGGTGGCGCAACCGCACCAGCCTATCGCCATAGGCTCTGCGGTTCGCAGAACGGACACCTGCAGCTGTAATATAAATGAAGTAATATTGGAATACACATCTCCATAATTTCAGCTAGTTTAACTTTTTACATACATAATTAAATGTTACTTACTCAGTGGTGGGGCGTTGGGTGATTGCCGGGCCTCCTGGATCCAAAGGTTCAGTTGGTCCTGCTTGCGTCTCTTCAGGTCCGCATGGTGGTGTCGGACCTGCTCACCTGTCCTTGGAATCCCTGTGGCACTGGTGAGTTCATGAGCCAACTGGTCCCACGCCTCAGCCCTGTACGCTCCCCAGAGGACCTGGCCCTGCATGAGTTGGGCCTCATGATTGTGGACTAGGAGCCAGGCCATGTACCTGGACTCCTCAACACCCCACCTCTGCGCTCGAAAGCGACTACCCTCTCCTATACCTGACATTCTGCCTGCAGGTCTGTTCTACAATCGTTTATGCTGTGTATTCCCGCCTATGGGGCTTATATAGTCCATTTTTCCCGCACATATCTGTGATTGGCCATTTTGGAATTGTATCAACTTCAGTAAACCTGCATTGTCATGCTGTAGTTTGTATTCATTCCTATATATTAGCTATTATTGCATTTCTAGGTACTGCTGTCATGGCTTAGTGGTTCTGTACCTTGACTATGGTGTATAGTATCCTGGGTTCAAACCTGGCCACTGCTTTTTATTTTTCATGACTGTCTAGACATGCTGAGGGGTGTGTCTGTGTAAAGGCAGTTTTGATACGGCTTGCTCAGCGTTGCCCATCGGTTAGCTTGTTTGCGGGGTGCGCAGCTCCGCGCAAACAGGGTACGCTGGTTTAAGCCTCATTTGGCTATCGGCACACATATTCCGCTCAGCTCAGTTAGGGGCACATATATTTAGCGTGTTAAACCACTGCTCAGCTACGGGCACTCATTTTGGACCTGTTAAACCACTGCTCATCTACGGACACATGCACTCACCCTGTTAAACTGTAGCTCAGCTATGGGCACATCTGGCATTTTTTATTCTTTTGTTACCTCACATTTCTTCAATATAAATGGGCTATTTCATTACATTTTACATATATTGGGGTTTTATGTGTACATATTTGTCAGGGACTCGTTTCCTGCTTATTTTGAAAAAAAAAAAACATTGGTGCTGTGGGGGCTCGAACCATGAATGCCTGCTCTTCAGCCAACATCTCTACCGCTACGCTATTGCTTCCTGGCTTATTTTGCATATTTAGTTCTTATATGCTTTCCCACTGACTGCTAACTGTAGCTGCGCTAAGGGCACGCCCGCGCAAACGAGTGCACTCACGGTTAAACATTTTTACAATTTAAAAAAATATGACATGTTCATTTATATTTCTTTTATGTTTAATAGTCTGTAGGGGCATGTGTTGTGTTGTGTTTATTCACATTTCCGTGGACTCTGTTGTGGGTGTCTACTTTGGGCACTTTTACACTTCTGGGGGCGTGTCCGCTTGCAGGGCTCAGCCTACGGACACGCCCCCACATGTCTTACACGGACCGTGTTAGACTTAGGCATGATTCAGCATGCTCTCATGAATATGCAGAGCATGCTGACATCACTCCATTTAACTGCAGCCTCCGTGTATGAGTTATAACTCTTACACGGAGGCTTCGTGAATCCTGCCCATTATCTCTGATGATGGATTAGTATTTCTCTACAAAGGGTTTAAGATCTATAATTATGCTGGATTAGAGCTGAGTAAAGGTTTGTTTAATTTATTAATGAAGGGGTTAAAATTTGTTCCTACGGTTAGAGAAGATATTAGTAAAACTTTAATAGAATTGAAAATATTTGTTAGGAAACTAAATCTTAAGGTGTTAAATAGGGATAATAATGAGGGAAATACACATAAGGAAAAGAATATGATAAAGAAAAAAAGTTGTTATAACCCCCCATTACTACCTATCTTAAGTTCCTTTGAAAGTGTATGTTCTCTGGAAATATACAAAAAGCTTAATGAACACAAAAGGAGAGTTTTTAATTTGACTAAGGACGAAAAGGTATTATTAGAGGAAATAAGATGTGATGAAAGAGTTAGATATATGAAGCCTGATAAGGGAGGGGGAATGGTTATGGTTAATAATGTGGACTATCAAAATAAAATTTTTGTATGTTGAATGATGGATCTAAGTATGAAATGGTTTCAAGGAATGAAATAAACCTGGCACATAGGAAGATTAAATTAATTCTGGAGGACTCATTATTTCAGGGGGTGATTAATGAGGAAGTATTTAACTTTCTGATGGTGGAACATCCGACCATTCCGCTTGCCTTTGGTATTCCGAAAACACATAAAGATTTGTTGGACCCACCTTATAGACTTATTATTCCTGGTTTTAATAGTATATTGTATCCATTGGGGGGCTTTATTGATCAAGTTGTTAAAGGTGCTATTACACCAGTAAAGCATATTTTAATAGATTCCTGGGATTTTTAAAAAAAGAGTGAAAAATGCATTTTATAATGATGACAGTTGTTTTTCCACTGTGGACGTAGTGGACCTATATACATCTATTCCCCATGATGTAGGTCTGGAAATGTTTCAAGAAGTTTTGGTTATGGAAAGTAGTTTAAATAATAGTATGATTAATTTTATATTGGAATTGATGGAGTTAGTGTTAAAATATAATTTCTTTACATTTGGGGGAGAATTTTTTAGACAGATTAAGGGTGTTGCGATGGGCAACTGTTTGCACCGACATTTGCAAATCTGGTGATGTATAGATGGGAATCCAAGTTTTTATTTATTTCACCCCTCAAGGATGGTTGGTATCTATACTTAAGGTTTTTAGATGATGTGTTTATTTTATGGAAAGGTGAAGGATCCCATGAAAAGTTAATGGATTTTTTAAATCATGTTTGTGACTATTTTAAATTTACAGGTTGTACAAATAGTGAAAGTATCAATTTCGTGGATGTAATATTATTTAAGGATTTTAATCTAAAAAGGTTTCAGTCTAGTCTGTATAGGAAGCCCACATTTTCAAATGATTATCTGGAATTTATGAGTAGCCACCCTATTTATGTCAAAAGAAATATAGTGAAGGGACAGATGGTTAGGGTCCTAAGAATGTGCTCTAATATAGAATTTGTAAAAAGGGAAACTGAAATACTATTAGAAATGTTTGTAGCTAGAGGCTATCCATATTCTTTTGTTTCACAGATTCGAGATGAACTTGTGGAACAGTGGGATGAGAGATATAAACCCCTTTTAGGTAGGGACGAGGAAATCCCTGTTAAAAGATTAGAAGAGGTTAATCTTTTTTCACAAGCTATGGTTTTAACATATGGTGAAACCGCAGGAGACGTACAGAAAATTATTAAAAATAATTGGGCAATGTTTAAGGGGAATAAAGCGGTATTAACAACGTTAGGTGAAAAAACCCTATTTACATATAAGATGAATAATAATTTAAAGTATTTATTGGAAAATAATTATTCCAGTAAAAATAACAAGTTGAAAGGTACATCTAGATGTGGGGCATGTGATTATTGTAAGTTTATCATTAATGTTCCTAAGATTACGGTGGGTCCATATAATAGAGAGGTTAGTTTTATGAATGGATCTTGTAATACTATGGGGGTGGTTTACCTAGCCCTTTGCTCAGAATGTGGACAATTCTATATAGGTAAAACTGAGAGGAAGTTGAGTAGAAGGATATACGAGCATTGTTATAGTATTAAGAGAAATTATGAAAAAAATGCACTATGTAAACATATTAAGATGTTCCCTTGCCATAGTTTTAAGTTTGGTATACTAGAAGTAGTAGGACATGATTTTAGAGGTGGTGATTGGAATAATAAATTATTGAGGGCTGAAGTCAAATGGCAATTAAGACTAAATGCTAGTGAAACCCCAGGATTAAATGAGCATATTAGTATTAAACATGAATTAAAATATAGGGCATTAAAACGTTAGGTCCAGGTTATATATACTATAACTACTATTATACATAAACCTGTTAAATATTTTTAAAGATGTTGTTTTTAAAGATGTTGTTTTATTTCTGTCTGTTTGAATATTGTTAAAATGCATACTGTTTTTTCTTGATGCTGGTAGGATGAAGATGACATTTGTATGTTTCTTTAAAGACAGGATTGTACCTAATTGAGTTAATTGAATGTATTATATAAGGCTGAGGTTATGGTGAGGAAATTGTTCTGATGAAGTGATAATACGAAAGCGCTTGACCTGGATGTAATTTTTTATTTTTATTGTGGTACTGTGAATTAAATCTTTGGGCATTAGTTATTGGAGTCGGAGTGGTTACTGGATTTTTATTTGTTGTTTTTTCCACTCTTCACCCTGGTTTTTACTATCTGTGAAAAAGTAGTTACAAGTGTCCCATAATGAAACCATCAACAGACGTGAAATATATCCTATGGGACATACACATTTTCCAAAACACTGCCTTTTCAGTGCTCAACATTCTGTATTTTAAAATAATAAACACTGAGATAGATACATACATACACATGTTTGTGTGTGTGTGTGTGTGTGTGTGTGTGTGTGTGTGTGTGTGTGTGTGTGTGTGTGTGTGTTTACTTGTTTTAATTTCTCCAAGTCTTTTGAGTTTCTAATAGCATGATGACAATAGACCACATTTTTAATTCAGGGTATGATTAAAGTTCATAAAATTAGTATTGTTTCAGTCTTTGATGTTAGCTAGCACCCACAATGTGTCCAGAATTTATTTATTTTATTTATCGACATTTGATTACCAGGAAAGTCCAACTGGGTTGGAGACCATTTTAGCAGAGGCCCAGAGAAAAAAGCTCTAAAGTATTGCAAAACATTTTAAGAATAACAATTTTACAATCTTTGAAAACAATACAAAAACAACTACAGTTTTAATTATTATACCAAATTAGATATACTATGAAAACACTGGTTAAGAATAGACACAAGTTATATGACAATGATTTAATATTTAGAGATTTTTTTCTGTCAGTTTACAGAGAAATTAGAGTTAGTATAATACAAACATGAAAGGCAATATGAAGTGAGAGAAAAGCAGGCTTATGGTATACTTAGAGAAAAAGCTAGTGGAGAGAAATTGACAGAAGTAAGAAAGAGACTGAAGAAAGGATAGTAAGGAGGTGTAAGGTATGAATAGGTATTTGTTCACATTTAGAGATATAATTTATCCTATTAAGCAAGAACAGAGCCAGCTTTTGGCTAAGAAGTTGACTCCTTCTGCATTTCATATGGAGTTACATGTATTGGTAACATATCTAAATACGACTGTAAATTATTTTTTATAAGACTTATTGCTACTATTATTGGAACTGTCTGAGTATCTTTCTTCCACATTGGTCTCATTTCTGCCTGCAAATCCTAGTATTTTATGACTTTGTGTCTCTCTGAACATGAGACATTATAATCACTGGATGTAGCAATTTCAATGATAAGTGCTACTTTTGTCTTCTTCTCATGGACTGCTCTATCTGGTTTTCTCACATCTATTTTCTGATATGCTGGTAATGGGTGATTCCGTGTGATATAAAGTTCATCATTCTGTATGATGCTTTGTTGCTCATATTTCCAGTGCTTCTCAGCTACTTCAGTTTTGTAATGTTTGCATAATCCCCAATGTAACAAGTCTTGCCACATTATTTTGCCTTAAAGTTAACAGGCCCTCTATCATTAGTGCATCACACACAGCAACAAGATATGCAACTGTTTCCAGTTCTTCTTTACAGAACCTGCATTTATCTGCATTTGTGTATGTAGTCCACTATCCTGGGATGCCAATATTAACCTTTCATCTTATGGTTTAAATTTACCCCTCCTTAACCATTCCTGCATCAAATCGTCATCGACATGAGGTTGTTCCAGGAGTTTTCTGTATTTACCACAATATTTACATCCTTTCCACATTTCTTGTCTTCTAATCTGAACCTTCTCCTTATATTCTTTCTTATGCTTTTTGGCATATGCAGTTGCTGCCTGAATTTTGTCTACCTCTGGTTTGATTTTCATTCCCACTTGTCATCAATATGCTTCTGCTAGACTAGGCAGGGAAGTTATCTTAGACTTCTTCTCCTTGTGTTTTAAAACTTTCATTATTTTTGGATTTGGTGAGTTCAGCAGATATGTATGCAGTCCCAAAGTTGCAGATCTGTACATGTAATCAGTTTCAAAGAGGCCCATACCTCCTTCAGAAAGAGGGATATATATAATCTTGGTTTACACTGATTTTTATGTATCATTTAATAAGAGTGAAACACTTTTCTTGTTTTTCTGCCAACTGATCTAATACTTTTTGGGGCCAGTCAATCACATCAAAATGCACTTGTATTTCTTTCCTTTCTGATATTGTATGTGTGCTCGTAGATATGTTCACACAATTTTCTCTATGTTTTGCAAATGTAAAAATTACTGCATTCTTGGCATAGCACCGCTAAACCACTCCAGCACTCTTACAGTCAAACTTCTTCTTTATGTAAAAGGTATGGTCACAAAATACAAATGCTGACCTGCTAGAATGTATTTACAATGTTTACACCTCCAGCATTTGTTCATTGAGGGGTTATTACTATATGTTCTAACCCCTCTCTCAAAAATTCTTTTAAGATGTTTATCTCTCTTAAATATAAAAATAAATTCATCACCAATTTTTCTAGAAATGTTAATATCTTCCCATAAAATCTCCCAATTCTCCTTAATAGTGTTTTTTGCAACACCACTTTCCAAGGTGAATGTAGAAATAATGGAATTCTTGTAACACATAACTTTGCCTTTTACTAGTCTGTCTCAACCTAACATAATTTCTATGGTTTTCCAACAAGGGTAAAAAGTGCCCATTTCTCCTCTTAGTCTTAACTTCCAGTACAGTATCATAGGTTCATACTAGGCTAATTGCCCCTATGGACCATTTTAAGCCTAGCCAATTGCCCCACATGAGAATCAAACCCTTCACCTTGTGTCTGCATTATTCCAGCCTCCCATTCACCATGATTTTCTAGGTAGCCCCTTTTCAAAAACATGCCCTTCAAAATAAGGCACTCATCCTCAAAATAGTCCTCGTGTGTGGTCATACATGCTGGCCTGACCAGCTGGCCTTTAACTACTGCCTTCTTTTGAAAGAAGTGGTGTGAGCTGGTAAAATGGAGGAAGCTATTTGAATAGGTTAGTTTCCTATAAATGCAGGATGTATACTTATTTTATGTAAGATCCTTACTTAATAGAACATCCAAGTAAGGTACGTTAAAGTCTCCTATCTGGTGGGTGAAAAACAAAAAATCAGTGCTACCATTAGTATATTCGATAAAGAAGAGAATATCCTCCCTTTTCCTCTTCACACAAAGAAAATATCATCTGGGTAGCAGAGGTAAAGCTCAAAATGTTTTGCAAATTTGAAGCTATGAACATATAAAAACTCCAGTTGTGACATAACAATATTGGCAAAGAGAATGCCACAGGGAGACCTGGTTTAAATAATATAAATAGTCTTAAACCTGTTTTAAAAGAAAAGCAGGGTTATGTTTAATTATATTAAAATTGTTTAATGTAGATTTATGTTATTAATTTTAGGGCTGCTGTATTATAATGTATAATAATATGTTTAATTATGTGTTTAACTGTGTATCAAATTGTATAATTAATCATGTGAGAGGATGGGCTATACTGATTGGATGGTGTTTTATTTATAAATGGTTGTATTTTAGCCTGATTGTAAACACATTGAAAAAGGACTATTTAGTTCAAAACCTTTGCTTGTTGCTTTATTAAAAGTGCTTCTTATAGTTTGGATCCTTGGTTATTATTTTTTTCTTGTTCCTTTTTTGTCTGTTGGATCCATTTGGCCACAGTGGAAGTTTTGTAGTGACTTAAAAAGGGTTAATGAGGTACTCTGCTTGATGTAGAGAGGGAGTCTATTCCACAGAAGGGGGAGTCTCTGGGACACAAATCTGTCCCACCAACAAGTCCTATTGATATCACACCTAATCACATGTGAGACCAAACCAGATAAACACTGGCAAAACAGACTATCATCTGTGAAAAAGCAGTTACAAACCTCCCCTAATAAATCCATCAAAGGAGATATAAAACTTAAGAAGGGGTAGCTCATGTAGCATATGTCCCTGGCTAATTCACCCAAACCAAATTCAGTTTCATAAGGTCTTCAACCAAATGAATGTTTCCAACCACTGATGTAAAATATCCAATATGCTTTTAAATCCAAAAGTTCTTGTAAAAAAACTGAACTTATAGGACAAAAGCGCTAAACCTCTAATGTATTTCACTTGTTGTTGTCTCTTACTGTGCTTTTTACAAGAACATTATGTGAGCTTGTTTTTTTAAGGTATAAAAATTACCCTTAAGGACATACCTGTGTTCCAAAACTTTGCCTTTTTTGAATATTCATCATTGTGTACTTAAATATGTGTATGTGTGTGTGTGTGTGTGTGTGTGTGTGTGTGTGTGTGTGTGTGTGTGTGTGTGTGTGTTCTTTCACAAGCTTGAAACCCACAAGCTTAAAACCCATACCTTTGAGAACATAATATTGAAAGACCAAAATGCTGAAGACCACAATATGGAACTCCCATAGTTACCCCCATGCAGGACCCATATCCTTACTCATTCCTGGGTCCACACCTCTGGAAATCCCAGGTTAGCACTTTTTCCTGGGTCCATACCCCTTCAGGAGCCATGCTAACACTTGTTTTTTTGTAAAGGAGTTCAGTATTCAAGATCTTTAGACATTGTAGTCCTCAGCATTTTGGTCTTTCAATATTATGGTTTTAAGATTATGGGTTTTAAGTTTGTGGGCTGCAAAAATGTGATAGTAAACCTCTCTCTCTCTCTCTCTCTCTATGTTGTTGTGTTTTTCGGCTTTTCCCAGTTAGGGGTCGCCACAGTGGAACTCCGGTCCGCTAATGATTGGTAGTTGATTTTTTCATGCCGAGTTACCAGCCCTGACGCACAGCCTTCAACGAAGGTATGCCCATTCACACATGTCTCCACACAGAAGACGCTCTAGCTGAGAATTGAACCAGACAGCGTCTTACTGTGAGGTGACAATGCTACCACAGCACCACTACCGCGGGTTTATATATATATATATATATATATATATATATATATATATATATATATATATATATATATATATATATATATAGTAAGTGTCATTCCAGCTGTCCCTCTATTAAATTTCCCAGCTCCATGCAGTGCTGCAGTGCTACCTGTGTAGAGTTTACTTCCCATTCACACACACACACACACACACACACACACACACACACACACACACACGTGTGTGTGTGTGTGTGTGTGCATGTGGATTTTCTCTGTCTTGCTGTCTGTTTCCTCCATCTTTCAAAAGGCATGCTGACAACATTAATGGCTTTCTTTAAATTACCATATGTTTGTGGGTGAGGGTATTTATGTGCGTGCGCGTGTGTATATGTGTGTGTGTGTGTGTGTGTGTGTGTGTGTGTGTGTGTGTGTGTGTGTTTGCATGAGCATACTGCTGTGAACTAGCATCTTGCCCAGGACTTGTTGACTTGTGCATTAAACCTTTGCTTATCTGGCTTGGTCATAGTTTCCTTTGACCATTAATAGGATTGTGAGGATATTGGAAATGAATAAGCAGATGTATGAGAGAGGAAACATTCTGTAAACACTTGCTAAGCAATGATAACACCCACCTCTTACAAATAATCATTCGCTTCAATGTTAATGTACATCAAGACATTTCTAAGGAATCCTCATTGCGTAAAAGTGATCTTAACAAATCAAGTAGATGCACTAAAAGTATGCTAAAGCACAACTTTTAATGGCTAAGAACCAGGGAACTGCATATTCCAAGTGTAACTTTAAGTCATACATATAATATCGACATAGAGAACAGACCCAGCTGATTAAGCTACGTGCAAACATGACTTTAGCCAGAATCAGTTTGAACAGATGCACGTGTATCTCTGTGCTGCCACAGAAATATGATATGTGTTGTTTGACTGCAAATTCTCCAAGCCCATTTACTGCAAAGTGATTATGATGAAAAGCACTTTCAGAGAACCTGGAGTTTGCCCTTTTCTCTACTATTATATGTAGTGAATTTCCCCACTTTGCATTGGGGGGGATCCTTTTGCAAAAAAAAAAAAAAGTTTGTTTCAGGATCCCATAAACGGATTTCAGCACAACCTATTTGTAGTAATCAGATTTGCTTTAATAGCACTCACACACCAGTTAAGGGTATTCTTCACATCAAAAAGATTTTCAAATAACCACATTTTTTGCTACCAGCTTGTTTACTTCTTGGAGCAAGTTGGGATCAGATCTCTGTAAGATCCCATAATTTTATAAATATGTATTTCTAATACTGATTATATAAGGCAAAGTTTGCAGAACATCTGAACAGACAGTTACAAGTAGACTTTGGCTGACTTCATTCTTCTTTGAGAACAGTAAAGCCCAAAGTACGGTGGGTACTGGACCCTAGTCAGTGCATGTGCCTTCATTAGCTATGGATGCACACTTAGTAAGCTTTTACGATTACATTTCAGAGTAGTCCAACTGACACTACTGCTACAATGTATACAACACAGTGATCAAGCTTGAAAAAAAATTCTATAGGGAGGCAAATCATTGCACAGAAATGAAACACTAGGTAAGAGACAGCAGCTCCACTGGACTTCAGAAGACATATGTAGGGTGAAGCTGTAGCAATAGTTTCTGGGTCCCGAGACTAGTTCATTTGTTTATTCCTTCATTCATACATTCATTTGTGCATTAATTAATTCATTCATTATTTACATTATTTACTGGAAATTTCAGGGAAGTCTCCATTTTCAGTGCAGTCCCAGGAAGAAAAGCTCCAGTAATGTTCATGATATGTCCACAAAAATGCTGCCTAGATGATGCAGAACTCAATTCACACCACCATTTTATTGCTACAAATGTTAAGAGCTTTCATTCAAATCTCGACAAACTTCATCAGAACTGAATGGAATTGCTTAACATTTTTAGCAATAAAACAGTGTTGTCAATTGAGTTCTGTAACGTCCTAGCAGCATCTCTGTAGACATTTTAGTATTTTATATGCTGGTGTGGATTTGCAAAGTACATGAAGTCACATGGGTGTTGCGATATCACAGTAGGAGGCACAGTGGCACAACAGCATTCTCTGGTTCAATTCTCAGCTGATGTGCCTACTGTGCAGAGTCTGTATGTCCTCACTGTGATTGTGTGGGTTTCCTCTGGGTGTTCTAGTTTCCACCAACATTCCAAAGATATGCAGTAGGTGGACTGGAGACTTTCACCTAGGGCCATATTTTACACCATCGAGTGGCTAGCCCTGCCATGGCATGCAACCTGTGATCCATGTTCTCCTATCTTGATGGTGGTTTGAAGTCCCAGAAACATTAGTAGAATTAGTGCAGGCTATGTACAAGGACCCAATGAGTCAAGTACGGACAGTGTTCGGCCTCACACAGTGGTTCCCAGTGGGTGTGGGTGTACATCAGGGTTCAGCTCTGAGCCCACTGCTGTTCATACTGGTGATGGACTACATTAGCAAACAGGTTGGAGGGGACGGATCAACAAAACTGCTGTTTGCAGACAATGTGTCAGTACAGGCAGACTTTGCAAGAACTTCAGCGAAGGATAGGAGAATGGAATGCAAATCTGAAGGCACATGGGATGAAACTAAGCACAGATAAGACAGTGGTAATGGCAGCAAATTGGGGAAATCAGAACAAGCTGAGAATAGAGATATAAGGGAAGATAGTGGAACAGGTAAACAGCTTCAAGTATCTGGGAGGAGTAGTTGAGGAGAAGGGTAGTCTGAATGAAGAGGTCAAAGCTAGAATCAGTGGGGCTGCAGCCAACTGGCATAGAGTATGAGGTGTAGTCCATGACAGAAGAATGCCAAAGAAGCTGAAAGGTAAGGTGTACAAGACAGGGGTGTGACCAGTACTACTGTATGGTACAGAAACCTGGGCAGTAAAGGCAGAACAGTTGAAGAAGCTAGAGGTAATGGAAATTAAGTGCCTGAGAGAGGTGATAGGATGCACACTGTGGGACAGACGAAGAAATAAGGACATAAAAGCAGAAGCCAAAGTAACTCCGATTGCATAAAAGATCAAAGAGAACAGATTACGGTGGTTTGGGCATGTGTAGAAAAGCAGAAGACAATCTGTTGAGGAGGATTTGGGACAGACAGGAAGAAGGTAAGAGGAAACGAGGATGTCCAGCAAAGAAGTGGATGGATTGTGTGAAAGAAGATCTGTGACAGTCAGGCATGAGTGCTGAAGGAGGCAGGAGTGTGGCACTGAATTGAGAGAGTTGGCGACAGTTAATACAATACACCATGTAGAAAAATGGAAAAAAAGGGGGTTGATGATGATGATGGTGATGATAATGACTGGAGACTTTCAATTGGCTATAGATGTTAGAGTGTGGTATGGAAGAACAACAGCAGAGATAGCCACCCTGGGGTGTGAACTTTGGCTCTAGATGATTGTCATTGTTGAAGTAACACTCTCACCCCATGTGCAAAAGTGGGAAAAGGGGTTGTGGGTAGGTGGATGGATGGATGGATGGATGGATGGATGGATGGATGGATGGATGGATGGATGGATGGATGATGTCAACACATCATAACAATCATCTATGAACTGTTTGCCTGTATAAAGTCGTTGCCACTGACTACTGAGTGTTTTGCTTCAGTCCAGTGCCATCAAGCATCAGGTTTGCATAAAGAGGGGAATTTTACCATGAGATTAGTCTAAGACTGTACTTCTTACCTAACTAGTACCCTAGCAAATATGCTCCCCCAAACAGTGATTACACAAAGAGGAGCATAGTATCTCTTGGTGCTACCCCCTTGTAGCCAACACTATATAAATAGATAAGATAGACAGACAGACCTCTTATATATGTATACTTTTTTCTTTATATAGATAAGCATCTGAAACCATGGATCTATACTTTCCTGCTGCATCTATAGCCAAATTGGTAGAAATGGGCATCCTGTTACAATGTAGAAATTGTCTTGTTTATTGGCAAACACCTAATTCTCAAATAATCTGTTATAGTATGTGACAGATGTAATTATACACTGTTTCTGAAGGCAAGACTCTCATATACAATCTCTACAAATACAAAACAGGTTGTCAGAAGCACACAGCATTACACAATACCCTCCACACACACAAATAACCTACAGGACAAACACATAGACTCACATATGCTGAAGCTTAAAAAGTAATCGACCCAAACCAAAACCTCAAAGTCCTTCCAGATGCAGTAATAAGTACCCTCAGCAACCTCAAGAACACTCAGTCAAAGCAACATCCCCCCAATGACACAATCAGTCTAAGCTCACAGTATGTCTACTTCTAAGCCCATAAGGCAGACCACCACACAATCCAACATTTTGGTTATACAAGACTTTTTTGTGAGGCACACTGATGTCTCACTCACCAGGCTGAGCAATGAGAGGACTACAATCATCTGCCTATTAGGAGCCAGGATCCACCAGATTGCAAATAAAGTCACATCACTGAACCACAAGTACCAGCATGACTCAGTCATATTCCATGTGGGAGTAAATGATCAAAGACCTGCAGACCTGGACTACATGAAGAGAGGTATTATGGAGCTCTCAGACTTTGTCTCTCAGTCTGGTATGAGCCTAGTGCTGAGCAGCATTCTACCTTCTCCAAGGGTGGTGCCACAATACATCCAAAAATAATTTATTTTAAATAATTGGCTTAGGTTTTGATGTCATTTGAAGGAGGCACAATATTTGTCATCCTAAGGGATATGGAGCAGGTGCCAAGTTGAAAGCAATCTCTCCTTTATCTGAACAAGCAAATAAGGTCACTGGTGAAACCTCTAAGGCTAACATTGAGTCCAAATCCACCAAGAACAATCACAAGGCCTTCTTCACATATGTCCGCAATCTCAAAGGCAACACCCAAATCTGCTCTGAACTGGTGGCCAATAACACCACATACACAAAACGCCATACCTGCTGGCAGACAGATTCAGTGAAAACTACACCCCCTGTCCCCCCATAAGTAAACCAGGATATCCCCAGCACCTGCCCACTTCTCCTCAACCCTCTCAAAGGCAAAAAATACAGTCTCCATGGGACCTGATAACATCCCTGGCCGTATCCTACATAAACTCAGGCATGAGCTGTCACCTGCATTAGACACCCTATTCAACCAAAGCCTGAGCACCAGCTTCATCTCAGCTGAATGGAGGACAGCCACTGTCATCCCTCTACACAAAGGTGGAGCATCCACTGACCCAGGAAATTATAGGCCCATCAGCCTAACTAACCTGATCTGCAAGGCCATGGAACGCATTATCATGGACCTTATAAACAAGGACATTGACAACCTCCAAACCCCTGACCCTACACAGTTTGGTTTTTGTCAAAGGGAGATCATGCCTGTTAAACTTGGTTGACTTCTTTGAAACAGTAACCAAAGCCATGGACGAGGGGAAGATGGTGCACACCGAGCATTTGACACTATTCCCCATTCAAGTATAATAGATAAACTCTCCCAGCTAGGCATCAACCCATATGTTACTAGACGGGTAGCTAACTGGCTCACTGCTAGAACCCACTCAGTCAAAATGGGGAAGCCAACTCTAGTAGATGTAGACCTGTAACGAGTGGTGTACCCCAAGGATCATTATTGGGGCCTCTACTGTTTGGGATATACTTTTCTGAGGTGCAAGTCAAAACCAGTGTTCTGTGGCTGACCAAGTTTGCAGATGACTGCAAGCTGGGCACTGTCTTAAATTCCCCTAGCGATGTGAACATCCTCCAAGAGGGCCTTAACCAAACTAATGCTGGTGCCAGAAGCATGGCCTCAAACTGAATACCAAGAAATGCATCATTATCCCCACTGGGGAAAATGTCATCCTCACTAATTATCGCATTAATAACAGCTAACTGGCTCACTGCTAGAACCCACTCAGTCAAAGTAGGGGAAGCCAACTCTAGTAGATGTAGACCTGTAACGAGTGGTGTACCCCAAGGATCATTATTGGGGCCTCTACTGTTTGGGATATACTTTTCTGAGGTGCAAGTCAAAACCAGTGGTCTGTGGCTGAACAAGTTTGCAGATGACTGCAAGCTGGGCACTGTCTTAAATTCCCCTAGTGATGTGAACATCCTCCAAGAGGGCCTTAACCAAACTAATGCTGGTGCCAGAAGCATGGCCTCAAACTGAATACCAAGAAATGCATCATTATCCCCACTGGGGAAAATGTCATCCTCACTAATTATCACATTAATAACAGCATACTAAGAATGCAATCAGTCATGAGGGACTTGGGCACCCAGGTTGATAGCAACCTGAATTTTGACCATCACATTGCCTCCATTGTACGGAAGACTTTCTACATGGCCCATCTCATATATAAGGGTATTTCATCCAGGAACAAGGAGGTCATCACATCCCTGGACTCTTTCCTTATCAGACCCATTATCAAGTACAATGGCCCTTTGGCATGTACTTTGCCAATCACATGCAGCAGAGGTTCCTGACCAGGAAAATCCAGGGTCTCAAACACCTGTCTTATAAAGATAGGCTAAAATCCCTGTCCCTCAACTCAGTCTCATACAGACTGCTCAGAGGTGACCTGTGTCTGGCATACAAGGCTATTTCAGACCCAGCCTTGATGGAGTTGCAGCATATCCATAAGAGAAACTCCACTCACGCAACCCACACGCAAGGCCTTAATCTGGCCTGTGACAATAATAGAACTTGTTGACGGGATAGATTTGTGTCCCAAAGACTCACTCGTCTGTGGAATAGACTCCCTCTCCATGTCAAGCAGAGTACCTCTCTAGCCCTCTTTAAGAGGTACCTGGATGACTGGATGGGAAACAGAAAATACTCCCCTGGGATCCCGCCTGTGTCCCTGATGGATAGGGGAAACAGGTGCTGGCTTTGAGGGAACATGAGCAAAATTCCTGGCTAGGCTTATAACGGCTTCCAGGCCAATAGCCTAGTATCATCCTATGAACCATCCTATATGATCAATAGACCACAATGCTTCACCAAGGATGGTTTGTACCTGACTCCTCTAAGTGTTTTAATTTTGACTAAAGCTTGCCCACCATCCCCCACATAGTGCTTTTCTAAGCATTGCCAACTTGGCAAACCATTGAATATAGCTAAATAAAACCAGAAATTTCTAAATATGATACTGCTCACTGCCAGGAGTCTGAATAAAAAACTCTACTCTCTGCAAGCTCTCAGTACCCAGGAAAATGCAGAAAGTATAGTTACTAAGACATGGTTTAAAGCCTAGCAGAGCATCCTGGCAGTGCAGACAATCAATGCCATAAACACATTTACGCCAGCTACTGCACAGAAATGGTCAAAATGTGGATGTGTCTCAATTTACATCAAAAATGATCACACATCAAGGTTAATCTAGCAATATGATGCCTTGAGCTTCTCCATGTGCAACTCATCATAATCAAAATCTCATACCACATCCTTAAGAGCTCTAGATCCTACTCTGTGACCCAGGAAATAAATACCACTTACTTAAATGAACTTGAGTCCTTCTTCATTCAACCCAACACCATAATCATGTGTGACTTCCTCTACCCAGCTGTAGACTGAGACTGGGAGTCATGCATAACCTCAAACTAACAAGCTCAAAGATTAATGGACTTTGTCAACATGAATGCCCTGAACCAACTAGGCAGTACACCAATTATGAGAACAAATATCCCTAATGTAATTCTCACCAACATTAGGGAACATTGCACCGCCCTGAGTATAATGTCCTCAGTTTTCAGGTCAGACCATAAAGCTATCTCCTTTACAATTAAAGTAAAATCTGGGACACCAGACACCTCTCTCCAAAAACTAAAATGGCTAGAGCTACCCAGTTATCTCACATACACTCAACTAACTTTTGCACACAAGCTTATTTTCAACCCCTCCCTCTGTCCCTCCCTTTCATCAGCCTTTAAAATGCACCTTCCTGATAGAGTATTAAGGTCCAACAATCAAAATCTATTAGAAGTATATAAACCAACTCGTCCCCCAGGCAAAAATCTTCTGTCTTATGGCCTTGCACGCCTTTGGAACTCCCTACCACCATCCATTTGCACCACCCCCAACCATTTTATTTTTAAAAGATCTCTTCATTCAAATCTAGTATCCCAGTGGGAATGCTCTTGCTCCCACCCCACATAACTAACACTTGCAATTTCCATCTTCCTTCTTTTCTCTGATTTCCTCCTGCATTTTTTCTTATTATTTACCCCTAACTCATACATATTATTATTCTTATGATATTTGGAAAGAATGCACTGGGCCACACCTCCTAAGTGTTTGCTTCCTAATATGTTATTATTTCTCATTATTTTCGTGCAATGCTTCCTAATATCTTATTATTTCTCAGTACTTTCATGCAATATTCCTTTTAGTCTGTATTATCTATTAATTTCATCACTAGTCTGTATTAATTCTAGTTTTGCTGTATTATTTGAAATTGTTTTTCTTGTATCTTTAACTTTTGTATAATAGTATAATTTGTATAACTACTATGAATAACCTACTGTAACCTATTTAGTTTTGGAGCTTTTCTCCCCAGGACTCCATTGAAAATGGGTTCATTTTGGCCCAATAGACTATCCTGGTAAACCAACTGCAAATAAATAAAAATAAAATAAAAAAAACAGGTAACTCTTGTTAAGCATTATATAGATTTTTTTAAATCCTTATAAGATTTTTTTTAAATCCTGTCCTGAACATCCACAGCTCCTCTGTGCTGGTCTTGTGGTTTAGGCTGCTTGTTTTCACCTCCTGTAATCCATCCCGAGTGCTCCCTCCCTGCTTTAAACACAAAAGGAATATCTCCAGCCATTACCTGAAGACACCCTGAATTGGCCAACTTGCCTGGAACTTAGAAAAATACTACTGAGAAGACCCCCCCCAACAAGATTGTGTAAATGAATCCATCCCGGGTGCTCCCTCCCTGCTTTAAATGCAAAAGGAATACCTCCGACCATCACCTGAAGACACCCTGAATTGGCCAGCTTGCTTGGTACTTAGAAAAATACTACTGAGAAGACCCCCCCCCCAACAAGATTGAGTAAATTAATCCATTTAATCCATCCCGGGTGCTCTCTCTGTCAAAGGAAAAATAAACTTCAAAAAGATCAATACACGGCAGGTTCAGGTTAAGGCACTTTAATCTTGCAGCAAGGAGACAAAAACGTGCTAATACAGAGTTTGTCTAACTAAAATCAGGAAGTAAAACCATCTTTATACATTTTCTAACAAGACATTGCCTACCAAGCTGACATAACAGATCACAAGTTCTATCATCATTACTTCATAGCAGCTGTTTGTCCATGATTTTCTGCTTGCACTATCACTTGTATGAAAAACTTCCTAAGAAAAACAACGTGGCCTTGATGACCACTGGTTAGATACAACTTCCCACTATGTTATGTTACCATTCAAGGTACTATGGCTAATTCGAGCACAAAGCAAGTACAGATTATACTTCATTTCTTCAAGCAATCATTGTTTGACTGTACCTAGTTCTTCTGCAGCTGTGCATGTTCTCATAATATGAACAGAGCTAATTGTTCAAGTTCAGTAACATTATAGAAAACAGTATTGTTCTATTCATTCAATTCCTGACCTAGCAGATAATCACCTGTTTCTCAGTACATTTCCAAAAGGCATAAACATGAATTTTGCTGTGCTAGCAAATATTAGGTCAGGGTGCATCTTGCAATTTCAGAAAGCATACTGCAATTTGAAAAAGCATCTTATAATTTCATACAGGATTAAGCTGTATATAAAACAGAATTTAATAAGCACTAAACATATACATTAATACATATTTTTCTGACATTTCCCCCGTTAATACTTTTTATTCTATTTTCAAAAGCATAAACAGTTTGCTTCTTCTCCTAACCTCTTCCATTTTGGATTTGCAGTTAAGAGAGTCATTTAGTTTAGACTTATGAAAGTATTTCACTTTTCAACAATTCTTCAATTTCAGTACTTTGATACAAGGTATCAGAAACTGACATGTCTATAAAATCTTTGATTAATTTTTTCATGCAGGGAATACCACAACAGATGCATGCTCCTAATAGGAGTAATCCCACACAAATGGCAATCAGGATGTTCATTAGGATGGAACCTCACCCCCCAAAAAAATTCTGGAAAAAGTCTATCAGAGGGTTTGGGCCTGGTTTGGTCATGGTCGACACTTGCTGGATCACCTCAAGATGGTCGTTTATCTCATGCTGGTTGTCAGGAATATACGAACAGCATTCTTCTTTGATTAAAGCACACATACCACCTCTCGCCGCTGGGGTGAAGTCAAGAGCCATGCGGTTTTGAAGCACCACAGTTCTCATAGCATTTAGTTCATCAGTCACTAATTCGAGAGCAGAAAAAGTTGCATTGCTCATAACTTCGAGAAGTTTGGACAGTTTTCTCAGCTCCCAAATCGATTTTACTGCGTCATATGCAGGAGCTATGCCTGCCCATGATATAATAGTGTCTCTCAGGTCCATTTGTGTTAGTTTATCTTTGTTCTGCACGGAATTATGGTTTCTCCATCCTGCTTCAATTCATCCCATTGGATTCTCAGGTCTCTTTATTGGATTTCCAGGTTTACTGCTGACCTCTCTGATGTTTTGAATTTTCCCTCGAGGCAATGCTGCAGTGTGTCATATGGCTGGAACCAGGTAACCCAAAAAACAACTGCCGGACCAATTCTCAGGTAGCCATTTGTATGCCTTTTTCCCACAAACAAAATAACAATTCTCTACTTTAGTATTGATATATGCTTGCCCTGCCTGAAACATTTTCATATCAATGATAGAAAGTTGCTTCAAAAGAACAGGATTATGCTGTATTTCACTAACAGTTTTTTGCATTTTCCCAAGATATGAGTCATAATTTGCATCACAAATAGTTTCTGCCTTATTAGCCTTAATATAACATTTATAAGAAACAGTCACATTGCAATTGCTCCAACCCACCTGAATAGTGTCATTTTTATAAAAACATATAATTCCTTTTTGTGTAACAGGTAGGTACAATGCTATTTTGTCTTGTGATTTTACAGGTGTAGTATCAAAAAGCAAATTTTCCCAGGTCTCATTGACCCCTAGGGGGACAGCAGTCATTAATAATCCCCCGTATGCTGTTGGTATAGCTGTGCAAATCCAGCAGTTTGAAACATTAAAAGTTTCAGCATACACATATTTAATTGCTTGGTAAGTGTTAAAGTTTGGATGCCAGTCTATGAGTAACACATCATGTTTGTTCAGTTCAACTTGTGTGGCTGAAAAAAGGAAAGGCCACAGCAAAAAGATCATTGTTACCAGTATAGCTAACAGGATGATCATGCAATTTTTCTGAGGCTGTTCTGCATCCCTGTTTACTCTATGCCTGGTCATTTTTGTTCTTGTTGTATTACAGTAACAAGGTTTTTGTCCAGTTCAAAGTTCTTGACCAGTTTGCAGTGCATCAAATGGATCCAAGACACACGTTCAGCTATCTTGACCGCAGTGGGTGTTGCCAGCAAAACTTGGAACGGTCCCTCCCACTTCGGAGTACTCCAATTTCTTTTCTTCACAACCTTCACCCAGATCCACGACCCTGGTTGTACTACTGCTTCCGATGGTCTGGTCTGTTCTTTATCTGAAACAGAATTTAACTGCAGAAGTTTATTCAAAAATCACCTCAAATACTCTGCAAGCGAACTGTCAGCCTCCTGGTCTGCAGGCATGAGAGGTTTCCACTCAGGTATATTATATGCCCTCCCGAACAGTGTTTCAAAAGGAGTTAACCCCTTTGCATTTGGAACAGTTCTCATGCTCAACAATGCCAGAGGCAGACAGTGCACCCAGTTCTTCTGTGTCTCACTAATCAATTTCCTAAGTTTGTTTTTCAAAACCCCATTATGCCTCTCTACTAATCCTGCGGATTGGGGGTGGTATGCACAATGGTTCTTTAAAGAAATTCCGAAATATCGACTCAACTGTTGTATGGTTTGATTTACAAAATGTGTGCCATTGTCACTGTAGATCTTTTCTGGTATGCCAAATCTAGGAATAATTTCTTTAACGAAGACTTTTGCAACAGTAGCTGCATCTGGATTTTTTTAAGCTTCCACCCATTTGGAAAATATATCTATAATGACAAGACAGTACTTCTTATTTTCGCATTTGTTTAGTTCTATGAAATCCATACAAATAGTATGGAATGGGTACGGTGGTGTAGGGAAACTCCCTTGCTTAGGCTTCAGTGCCCCCTGTGCATGATGCCTGTTACAAACATGGCATGCTGCACAAAAAATTTTTATGTAATTTGTAAATCCATACGTTGTAAACACTCGATTCACTAACTGTACCATCCCCCCTGTTGAGACATGGCACTGCCCATGGCTCAGCAAAGCTGCATATCTAAACAAGTTAGACGGCAAAATCGGTTTTCCTTCCTTGGAGATGTACAGCCCTTAAGTGTCTGCATTGTTTTTAACATTTCTAGATCTAAAATCTCAGAAGGTTGTAATTCCTCACTCAAAAGAAATACTTCTGGAGCTGTAGCTGCTTGCTTTGCAGCTGTGTCAGCTTTCACATTACCTTTTGAAATCCTATCCTGTTGCTTGGTATGAGCTACGCATTTACAAATAGCTACTTTCTGAGGTAACTGAATAGATTCTAATAAATCTAAAATAAACTGTGCATGATTAATCGGTTTGCCAGTAGATGTTATCATTCCTCTATTTTTCCACTGTTGCGCAAAAACATGTACAGTAGAAAAAGCGTACTGGCCGTCAGTAAAAATATTTACACATTTACCCTTTGCTAAGGTACATGCTGGTGTCAAGGCAATCAATTCTGCTGCTTGTGCAGATAAGTTGTGTGGTAAAGACTTTGCTTCTAAAATCTCAGTATCAGAAACTACTGCATACCCTACTAGGTTCTGTCCTGTAGGACCCTTTTTACATGAACCATCCACATAGTATGTCACCTCGGCATCATCCAAGGGAACATCCATGAGATCTTTTCTAGGTAGTGTCTTTTGCTCAATCTCCTGCAGGCAGCAGTGTGGTATGCCATCTGCAGGGGTTGGGAGCAAGGTTGACGGATTCAAAGTTGTGCATTGTTCAATTGTCATATGAGGTTGGCTCAACAGTATAGTCATACAGGAAAGATGTCTAGCAGGAGAAAGATATGCTACTTTTTCTTGCAGTAAAATAATCGTGACTGCATGAGGCACTCTCAATGTGAGAGGGTGGAACAACACTACTGAGGCCGAAGCCTGCACTGCCATTGCAGCTGCGACTACTGCTTGTACACAGTGGGGCAAGGATCACACCACTGGGTCTAGCTGTGATAAATAGTAAGCTATGGGGCGTTGCTTGTCCCCATGTTGCTGTGTTAACACTGATGTCATATAGCCTTGCTTACAATCTACAGTTTGGAAAAATTGTTTATAATAGTTCGGTAATCCTAAAACTAATGAGGATGCTATCAATTGCTTCAGTTTGCAGAAAGCTGATTCTGCTTCTGGTGTCCATTGTAATAAATCTTGTGCTGCCATAGGTTTCTTGTATATCAAGTTGGTCAGTGGAGCAGACTCCAAGGCATAGTTTGGAATCCAACTCCGACAAAAATTAGTCGTACCTAGGAAAGAATCATTTCCTTCTTGGTAGTCGGTTTGGGTGCTTGTAAAATTGCTATTTTCCTGTCTTCATCTAATATTCTGCCTACTCTGGATATTACATATCCCAGGTATTTAACCTGCTTTTTCCAAAGCTGCAGTGTGTTTTTGTTTACTTTGTGTTCTTGAGTGGCTAAAAATTGTAGTAATGCTATGGTGTCTTCTCTGCATTCTTGCTGGGTGGGGGCTGCCAGCAGAATGTTGTCTACATAAAGTAAAATCTGGCTGCCTCTCGGTGGGATAAATCCCGCCAGGTTACTTGCCATTTCCTGTGCGAATATTGTTGGGCTCTCACAATATCCCTCTGGTAGTCACGTATATGTATACCTTTTCCCCTGAAATGTAAATGCAAACCAATGTTGGCTGTCAGGGTGTATCGGTATTGAGAAAAATGCATTACTAATATCTACCACAGAAAAATACTTCTGTTGAAGTTTTAAATCATTCAATAAGGTGTGTGGATCTGGCACTGTAGGTGCTCTAGGTATTACTGTGTCATTTACAGCTTGAAAATCTTGGACCATACGCCATTCTCCATTTGCTTTCCTAACAGGAAATAAGGGTGTTGAACATGGTGAATCGGGAGATTCTACCAGTACTCCTTCCTTAAGTAAAGCTGCTATTATAGGTTTGATTCCTACCTCTGCATCTTTTCTTAAGGGATATTGTCTCTTCTGTGGTCTAAATGCTGATTTTGGCGTGATAGTAACTGGTCCTGCTGTACGAATAAGTCCTACATCTGATTTTCCTGTTGACCAGAGAGTTTCTGGTATGCCTCGTAAGGCTTTTTGCTTCTTCCTCTAGTAAGAGTGCTACTCAGCTGTCCTCACTTGCCTGCAAGTGTACAGCTGGGTGTGTCTGTGTTATCCAATTCAACTTCTGCTTTTGTACTCCCTGTTCTGACAGTTCTAATTCTGTCTGTTTTTCCCACCTTGTGACTTTTTCTTCTAGGTCTGCCCACTTCACATTCTTGTCTTTAGTCAAACTAACATGTGGTAATCGATTAGATTGATAAAGCACTAGAAATTCCTGGGGCAATGAACAGCTAACTACACTGTTCCCTTCTGTGTCCCAGTGCAGATTACGTAATACCAATCTGTTGGCATGGTTTCTAAACAGTTCTTGCTCATATTCTTTATAAGGTCCTGGTGTGCTATAGTAATATAGAGTACAATGCAACAAATGCTGTTTATCAGTGTCAAGGGAGGGGGACTTACTGATGGCTACGTTCATCAGTTCTTTAGTTATTGCCCCTGGATCAGTCGTAACCAAGTCCTGGCTATACCAATAAATTTTTTACCCTCCGGTCGCACTACAAAAGTAACCATTTGTCACTGTGCTTCCATACCCTGCATGGTTGGAACTACTGCTATGCCAAATATCTGCATAAGGTCTCTGCCCAAAAGGTTTACTGGGCATTTTGCAGAAACAACAATTTTGCTCTTCTGGGTCATCCCTGAAACAGGGTCAGTTATTGTTATGTTATGGGAGAGTGGGTCCCGATATAGCTGTCCATTAGCTGCTTTCACTAATATATAATCAAGTGATTCTGAATTTTCTGGTAGTTTGGAAGGATGTATCAGGGTTCGCGATGCCCCTGAGTCACACAGAAATTTAACTTCCCTCCCCTCTACCAGAAGTGTAACTTCTGGTTTTGTGTCTGCTAAGTAGAGCTCAAGGCTCAATAATGCTAAATCCAAAATTTCATTTTCTTCATTATCTGTGATTTCTTACACATCCTCTATTTCTTCTATCACATCCTCTGCTCCCTCTATCACATTCACATCTGTCTTTCCTTGGTCATTTCTTTCTAGTGATTCCTGACTACCATATAGTCAGTCTTCATCCTCCTTATCTTCTGTGGCTACCTTCTTATTTTGCTTGCAATCCCTTGCCAAATGTCCCTTTTTCCCGCATTTAAAACATTCACCCCTTTTCTTTCTCTCTTCAAACTCCTCTGATCACTTATCAGATTGTTTGTTTCCCTGGGCATTTTTCTTGCCCTTCTTCCCGGACTGTACTACAAAGACTTCCGCTCCATCTTCTACTGCAAATACTTGGGTTTTCTTTTTCTTTTTGCTATTAAAATGCCTTTTGGCATGTCTCGCATATTCAAGTAATGACTGCAGTCTACTTGTACGGTGATCTACCATGTGCTTTGTAATAAAACTACTTATGGGTGCAATACTACCCTTCAAAAATGCATTCTTTAGTTGCTGCTCATATGGGGAATCATGTGTTTGGTCTTCAGGTACCTGCATTCCACAATGGTTATTAAAACATTCTAATAATCTAGCATAATATCTATCAACAGTTTCACCTTCTTGTTGGATGCATTGATTAATGCAAGTCCCGTCAGCCCTAGGCTTCCATTTCTCAGAGATTCGGTCTGTCAGACCTTTCACTCTGTTATCCAGCTCTGCGTTACTATGTGGGAGTGGCTTGTGTTCTACATCACGGGGATTCCAGTTGCCACTAATCATGTGCCAATCTGGACCTACGATTTCTCTGACTAATTTCTCTACTTCTTCTCCATTTAAATGGTAACGTAACCTCATACCCTTTATGTCTTCTAGGAATTTTCTAAAATTAACTTTTGGATGGGGAATTCCCTCTGTGGCTTTCCGGATGTCTTCCAGTGTCCACGGTCTATATACCAGGATAGTTGGGTCCTGCCCTTCCTGTCCTGCCTGAGGATTTGTTAGCGGACATAACTCTTCTTCGCTCATAGCCCGTGAATTTCCATTCATTTGATATAACTCCATATCCCCTCTTGTTTTACGTGTTCGAGACCTAGTCTCGACAGGATCTCTGACAAACGGTTTTGATTTCGCAGGGACAGTCGGGTATAGAGTAGGTGGATCAGCTTGTCCACTCGCTTCATATTCTAGTAAGGGAAGTGGAGGGGGCGGAGGGGCCGATGCTATTACCAAGTTATTGTCTTCTTTATCTAAAAACATTGCTTTTGAATTTTTATTCTTTTGTTCCCTGCGGTTTGCTTCCTCAAGCCACCTATGTGCCTGGGGAATGCCTAATTGGCGTTGCTTTTTTACCTGACATTTTGCATCTGTTTAAAGCTGTTTTACAAGTTTGATAAGTGAAGGTTTGTCTAGTTTGCCATCAAATTCGTATTTATTAACCCATTTTGTATAGTACCTAACATTGTTGGCACGTTGCAATTGCATATATTTCGCGTCTTCGGTTAGTGGCGGATTTCGGGATCTTTTTGTGCACTTATTTCCCATGTTGTCTTAACTTAGTTAGAAAATGTTACGTAACCCTTCTTATCACGTGGTACCACGATTTCTCTTTTTCACAGTTTATCTAGAATAACTGCCTTACCTATTCTGTTTCCCTGATCTATGACAAGACTGCAATCTTTCTGTCCCTGACTTGTACAAAACAAATCTCCTGACAGATGACACAAATCAAGTCCCTGATCTAAAACAGAAAAAAGGTAAATCTTACCTTACCTGAGCCTCCGTGATTGACTGCTCCCTGGTTCGTCCAGTAACTCGTCCTCCAATCGCAGATCAGAAACAGTGGCTGGCCTCTTTTGAACGAAAATTCAGTCGGAGGTCATTCAGAGCAGAAGAACCGATGTGGCCTCTTCCCCGTACAGTCTCATGCCACCGGGCCCATCTGACCTGAGCTAGAATGAGAGTTTCTGGTCCGAAGGACCAATCTGTCAAAGGAAAAATAAACTTCAAAAAGATCAATACACGTGCTAATACAGAGTTTGTCTAACTAAAATCAGGAAGTAAAACCATCTTTATACATTTTCTAACAAGACATTGCCTCCCAAGCTGACATAACAGATCACAAGTTCTATCATCATTACTTCATAGCAGCTGTTTGTCCATGATTTTCTGCTTGCACTATCACTTGTATGAAAAACTTCCTAAGAAAAACAACGTGGCCTTGATGACCACTGGTTAGATACAACTTCCCACTATGTTATGTTACCATTCAAGGTACTATGGCTAATTCGAGCACAAAGCAAGTACAAATTATACTTCATTTCTTCAAGCATTCATTGTTTGACTGTATCTAGTTCTTCTGCAGTTGTGCATGTTCTCATAATATGAACAGAGCTAATTGTTCAAGTTCAGTAACATTATAGAAAACAGTATTGTTCTATTCATTCATTTCCTGACCTAGCAGATAATCACCTGTTTCTCAGTACATTTCCAAAAGGCATAAACATGAATTTTGCTGTGCTAGCAAATGCTAGGTCAGGGTGCATCTTGCAATTTCAGAAAGCATACTGCAGTTTGAAAAAGCATCTTATAATTTCATACAGGATTAAGCTGTACATAAAATAGAATGAAATGTGTTAACCCTTTTAGCTTTTAATAAGCACTAAACATATACATTAATACATATTTTTCTGACACCCTCCCTGCTTTAAATGCAAAAGGAATAGCTCCGGCAATCACCTGAAGGCACCCTGAATTAGCCAGTTTGCCTGGTACTTAGAAAAATACTACTGAGAAGACCCCCCCCAAACAAGATTGTGTAAATGTATGTTGCTTAACACTAATTAAATGTAGACTTCCAACTGTAGCCTTTAAACTGCTCTTTGCTGATACATTTTCTGCCATACTCACCTCTATTAAGCCCTCCCCCTCCTGGAACTGTTCTTCCTGTACCTATTCTTCCTACCAACTTTCCACCCCTTTAGTCCCTCCTACCCCTCTAGTCCAACCACCTTTCCTCCACCTACCCCCTCCCCCATAGCTAGTTTCCTCCTGG
Organism: Protopterus annectens; assembly: GCF_019279795.1. Classification (NCBI taxonomy): domain Eukaryota; kingdom Metazoa; phylum Chordata; order Ceratodontiformes; family Protopteridae; genus Protopterus; species Protopterus annectens. Next base: position 599,229,613 of record NC_056745.1, read on the forward strand.
AGTTTACTTATATTTCCCACAGACTGTGGTGCCATTTTTAAATCCTGTCCTGAGCATCCACAGCTCCTCTGTGCTGGTCCTGCAGTTTAGGCTGCTTGTTTTCACCTCCCAGTAGGTCTTTTCAGCATATCTGTCTATCATTTGCAAGCCTCTAAGCAACTATTGTGCTAAACTCTGTGTTTTTACTTGTAACTGTGTTTTAGGGTTATAGATGGCCTTGTGCTGATGGCTATCACTCCAATGCAATGTTTGTAACTGTGTTGTATGGTTATTGTTGGCCTCGTGCTGACGGTTTCATTTATCTGTGACCTACATGTGTTTTTGACCTCTGCAAGCTGCTTTTGGGATGAGTGGGGCTCTTTTCTACACTGACTAATGCTGCATTAATTTTGTATGGGTACAAGGGGCTTTATTGAATACTGCTGGCTTGTCACGACCAGAAACCTGGTGTAATGATGTCCTGTTAAAAGGACACCAACCAAAGGGCATCGCTGAATGCCGGCTAGCCTCTTAAGGTGGAATAACAATTCCCCTACAAGTCTTCTGTTTAAAATCAGGTTTAGCAGCCATTTTTCTTTCCATTTTTAACTATAAGGGCTTTGCACAGCTTCTACATGGTTTTGGGGACTGTTTTGCCCTATATACTGTACAGTTTGACTGTTTGCTTTGTACTGCGTCATTTGCCTTTGCTTAAGTTAATTACCGGCTATGCAGCTGTAAGCTGCTTTTTGGGATGAGTGGGTCTCTCTTTATGTTGTCACCAGCTGTATTACTTTAGTCTTGGTATACAGGACTCGACTGGTGCACTTTGCTGGCCTAGTCTGCTCTTCAGATGTCCTATTAAAAGGATGCCAATGAGCATATATCGTTGAAGGCCTTTATTTCTCTTCCAAGGTGGATCAATGGTCCTACTAGAGCCTTTAGATTAATTACTGGCTTAGTAGCTCTTTTTCTTTTCCATTTGTCTCTATAAGGGCACCACATGGCTTTTATATTGTTCTGAAAACTGTTCAGCACAAGTTATTGCACAGCATGAACATATCATAGTTTACTGTGTTAGTTTGTTGAGCACTATATATTGCACTGTTTAGAGATTTTATAGTATTACTTTATTATTTACCCCTTGTTTCTGCTGCATATATTTTGCTCTACTGCTGTATAACCCTGTCCTCTCAAATGGACTAAGGTCACTGATAGCATGCTGAACTGCTGAATGAATGTTTTGTTCTATTTAATGGAGCCTATATTGCCTAACTTGTATTGTTCATAGCATAATGTCTGCTGCTTTCCATTGTTAACCCCCTAAACCTAAACTTCCACTACATACTTGCTATAGCCTCATCTAACCATAGCCTCTCTCTACTGCTGTGCTTTGTTACACCCTCCTTTCTTCTCTAAACATCCCATACCTTCTACCTTCCCCTCTACATCTGCAATATTAACTAACTCAGTGTTGTCTCCCTCTCCTCTACAGTAATCCATCCCGGGTGCTTCCTCCCTGCTTTAAACGCAAAAGGAATACCTCCAGCCATCACCTGAAGACACCCTGAATTGGCCAGCTTGCCTGGTACTTAGAAAAATAGAAAAATACTACTGAGAAGACCCTCCCTCCCAACAAGATTGTGTAAATGTATGTTGCTTAACACTAATTAAAGGACCACTATGGGCAAATAATGAAGAAAACATATATTTTTCATCTTGCCATGATTTACTACACCTCCCAAAGATGCCTTCAGCAAAATAAGTCCTCATTTCCTAATTTTATTTTGTTTTTACTCTTGTCTGCCCTCATGGGGGCAGACATGGTGACTCCTTTGGAAAGCTAAATCTGTCCCATAATGCAGACTCTGAGGAAAAATAACCCTACCATTTGTTGTCAGACTAGACTTCCATTCACTTAGAATGGAACTCCTGAAAAAAACTGCCAAGTTTGAGAGTCTGCAGCTCATGTGTCATTGACTGGTATGCGCTGAGTTTTGCAAATGTTGTTCCTACTGATGTACTACACATTCACTGAAAGAAACTTGCAAAAGTGTCAACAAATTACTGAGATAAAAAATACTTTTCACAAGGAGCAGTTTTGCAAGTTTCAGTCCCTGGCCAGGTTACTCCTCCCATCTCCCCTCCTTCAGTGGGCTACAGTCTCACATTTCCAGCTTTGCTAGATTCAACTATTTAGTCAGCTTTGCATGACAATATACATAAAAAATAGCCTGGTGTGCCACTAAAACTGTTCCCTTGTATGTCTCTATTCTGAATAGCATTTCCCAAGAATAAGAAAAAAAAAAAAAAAACAAAGCAAACTCATCAGTCCAGAGTTTAGGCTAGTCTATCCATTTTTTAAAATGTGCACAGTAAAATATTCAACTTGTAATGCATTTTGGCTGCTGACATGGTTATCTTTACACAGTTATGCTCTTATAGTATAACCTGAACGTATGGTATTTAATGATACATTTTACAACAGTTCTCAGTTTCTTAACAATGACCTCCCAAGCCTCTGATGTGACCTAATACTTTCTTACTATTGCTTTATGTAGTTTGTCTTAGTTGCATACTTGTAGTGTGTTTCTCATCCTCTCAGCAACAGATTCCTGGAGAAGCATATACTTTTATTGAAAGAGTACCAGCAGCTGTAGCAGTGATACCACACTCCAAAACAATGCACTCAAACATAGTACTGACAAACACAAGGGAAAGCATATGTCTGAATCAAGCAGTGATGAAATTGCTAGGGACTTCACTGAGCAAAATTTTACTCTTAATCTCTCCATTTCATAATGCATGACATTCGCACCACACTTACAAAGGCACACCTCCACCTTCCACAAACACAGCAACCCACACCCACACAACTGCTACGATTTCGCCCCACCATTATTGCAAGCAAAGAATAACACATTTTAATAAGGATACCTACCAGACAAGTCTGCATAGGTGACTGGATATTTACAGTTCTTGTTATTAGCAGATGTGGTCCTTAACAGTTATGTTTTAAACATTGTGACTGGTTATTTACATTTCCTTTTACAGCACATTTGTTACTTTTATTAGTTATTTTTTTAAACATTGTTTTGGTCGGCATGCACACCCGCGCACACCCACAAGGCCCCCCCCAGGCAACTATAGCTTTGTCTATTGCCACTGGGTGGCATAACTTAACAATATACTTGCTGTATCTTGTCCCAAATAGATCTGCCTCCACACTGAATACGTGTAAAGTAAGGCAAGTACCATTTACTTGGTGTATTTTGTCCCCCATATAGATTTACCTTGCTTTGTATTACTTGCACACCAAGGCCTTAAAGTAGTGTTTCTGCAACTAACTGCTTACACTCCTAATTTCCTGCTTCGACCTCTTCCTTGCTTTCACTTACATTACAGCTCCAAGGCTTCCACTTCTTATGCTGATTACTTTTCTTTGCAGTCTTCTGTGAGGGGGCGGGCCAGATCTCTACCTGCTTTTTCTGGTTATACCTTCCCCCATTTTGTATCTCCCTCCTCCCCCATGCACAGTAACTAGTCTATTTAGTGGGTCTCCTTGAGCGGTGCCCTTTTGAAAGTTATCTCTTGGCCTGCTTGTGGTGAGGAAGCTTCCCCAGACCTTTTTCAGTGCGACTGCATCAGTATAAGCAAATTAAACTAGTACAATACAGTCAAACATACACATATGGTGTAAACAGAAACAAGTGGAACGATACATTTGGTGTACAAAGAAAAGAAACAAGTAAGCCCATTGATATAATTGGAGTTAGTGTTAGCCCCGCTGCACTTGGGCTCACTCCCCTCCCTGCTTCTTATTCTCACCCGCCCCCACTAGTGCTACATTTCAACTGAACTTAGCCACTCCCATCATGCTAACCACCAATCACTGAATCTGCCCCACCCCTGTACCCATTTCCTTCTCTTCCACTATTCCACATCCTGTAAAGCACAGTCTTCCATCTAACTACCTTACAATCACAAACAACACCTCTCATCATCCACCACACCCACCCCATCCCAAGCAGATCTCTCACTCATGACCAAACCCAACCAAACCATGCCCAAACTACCCAAACCCACATACATACACCTCTTACTATTGCTCCTATGTGTATCCACACTCCCACTGCTAACTTCTATCACCAACCACCAAAAACAACTTAATTGTATCCATATACCAAGAAAAACGACTTCCAATGACATTATTACAACACACCCTTTTACTCAACTTGTCCCACATCACTACCAAACCTTCTTTATTCACCACTATGCACACAGATCACAGCCATCACACTACCAGTCTCTTTTTAAGACCCTAAACAAACTACTCAAACTCTATTTTTACCTCAGAACCTAACTCATTAGCTGCAGTGATATACACCCAAACCCAGGCCCAGAAAATCTAGGAGCCCCAACCCTCAACCTGAATGATACCCTACTCCACTGAGACAAATCCACGCTCCTCATTTTAAATTTAAATGATAAGTATACTAAACAAAGTCCAAGACCTTCATGCACTACTCTCCTTTTATCAACCTGAGATAGTCATACTAACAGTGACTTGGCTTAAACCAGGCAACCACAACAATGAAATCACTACACCATGTTACAATATAATTTGTAGTGATAGAATAGGTAAAAAAGGGAAGGGGTGTTGCTATAGTGTATAAATCTCACATTATCCTTGTGAAAGTAGACATAACAACCCTAGACCTCATAAAGTTCAACTCACTCTAACAAAACTAAAACTTAATGATGATAAACACATCAATGTCATAGGGTGCTACATCCCTCCAGGCAACAATATCCCCTTTACAGAAAAACTCCTAGAATGGATATCTAACTCCCTCCCCCAGGAAAGCCTAGTATTAGGAGACCTTAATACTGATTGGCAAAACTGTTCCAGTCATAAGCCACTCTCCCATATTAACCTACATGGCCTAACCCAACTCATCACTTCCCCCCACAAGAACAGACAAGAGAATCAAACATCAATCCACTCTAGATTGGATACTCTTATCCCACCCATCACTGATATCCCTAGCAGGGTGTCTATCAGACACCAAGTAGTTACCCAGCCACATTCTTACTCAGATCAAAATCACCACAACTGACCCAAATATCTACATGCCTAATTAGAAACAAAAACACTAACTGCTTCAAGTTTATAAACGACCTAAAAATGTACAACTGGACCCCCCTAAAAAACATACCTCTTGATGAAGCTGTACTATATTTCAATACTACCTTCTTAAACACCCTTAATCATCACGCCCCCTCCAGAACAAGAAGAATTAAAACTAAATATGCCCCCCTGGTCAGCCCCAGACAAAAAATCCCTCCTCAAAAAAAGAAACAAGGACTGGACCAACTACCTAAACAGTAAATCCCAATTGAACAAACAAATATATGTTGAACTATATAACAAAGCCAAAAAAATCACCAAAACAGACAAAACATCTTGCTACCAAAAGTTACAGGATAAGCACAGGAACAACCCACAAACATTCTGGGCAGCAATTAACTCTATTCTACAACCAGGTAAAACAACTACCCCAACCCCAAAAATAGATGATAACCAAGAAGACATCCCCACACAATTTAATAAATACTTTACGGAAACCATCCAGACCCTTGCAAACAACCAACCCTATGACAACATCCCCATCCCTGCAAATCCACCCCACACCCCCAACTAACAATTGCCTCAAGTTCAGCTTCCACCCAGAACCAACCAAATCCATTGAAAAACTACTCCGCAAGCTCAAACCAACGTCTCTAGCTGCAGGTAAATTACCCACTGAATACCTACACCTGGCTGCAGAAGCCATATCATATTCTGTCTCCATCCTAATTAACAGGTCCATCTCCAAGTACCCAAGCTATGGAAAATATCACATATCATCCCTCTACATAAAGGGGGAACCTCCCTAGAACTCAGTAACTACCACCCTATAGCCATACTACCCCCTTTATCTAAAATTTTAGAAAGGGTAATACACAAGCAACTAACAAAATATCTTCTAGAAAATAATCTAAAAGCAACACAACAACATGGCTTTAGACACTTCCCATAGCACCTCCACATAATTCACCAACATTGTCAATACTCACAGAAACAATGGACTCCTTGTATCTGCTACCTTCCTTGACTTGTCCAAAGAATTCAATATGGTTAACCACAATAAACTCCTTCTTTCACTAGCAACTTTAAACCTTACCACCCCTGCCATCTCCTTGTTCAAAAACTACCTAGAGGGAAGGAAACAAACTGTTATGTGGAAAAACCAACTCTCCCCCATCCCTACCGGTCTCCCTAGGAGTATCCCAAGGCTCCATCCTGGGGCCACTTCTTTTTACCCTCTTCACCAATCAGCTCCCAAACAGTATTCCTAAAGCCTCAATAGTGCAATATGCAGATGATACCACCATAATATGTGCAGCCAAATCAATGGACATCCTTCACTCCCTAACTCAAGGATGCTTTTCCCTAGCAGTCACTCCCTAACTCAAGAATGCTTTTCCCTAGCAGAAACTTGGATTACAAACCAAAGGCTCATTCTAAACCTAAGTAAAACAAAGCTAGTACTCTTTAGCTCCCACAGAGCCACACCTCCCACTGATTCTTTCTTCATCTCCTCTTTTAACAAGACCGCAATCACCCCCACAAATCATACCAAACTTTTAGGGGTTGAAATAATCATCTTAAATTTTACCTACATATTTCTATAACCATAAAAAAAGTACATACAAAACTTGGCCTACTGTATCGCAATAAAAAATTCCTCACTGACCACTCCAAAACTACAATAGCGAGGACTCGCCTACTATCCACCCTACTTTATGTCTCCCCCGTGCTTACAAATCTGACCTAAACAAACCTGATAGTTGTTAAAGATAGCCAAATTCGCTACAACCTCTCCCATCAGAACACATCACTGTGAATGCCTAAAAAAACTCAATTGGCTAGAACTACCACTACTACTTCAACTTAATCAACTATCACTAGCCCACAAAGTAATACTTAACTCTGAAAACACCGCAGCCCTACAAAATCTTTTGCAACCCTGTACAACCGCCAGGCCCTTGAGGTCTAGCACACAAAACCTCCTCAAAGTAACCAAACATAACAATGAAGCTGATAAGTCTGTCTACAGCCACTGTATAGCAAAAACGTGGAACTCCCTTCCTGCCCACATAACTGAACAAATCCCCATCACAGTTCAAGAAACTTGTTAAAACTCACTTTTTGAATTATCAACTGTGCTCCTGTATCCCCCCTGGCCAATGACTCATTAGAACACTTCACCTAACTTAAGTAACTCTGCTAAGCCAACAAATCATAGTACTATACCCACTTAGGACTGTTAATCTACTGCTCATCCCATCTCTCCAGGAGTTAGGGAAAACTACCCCAATGTTGAGCTCTCCATAAGCAACTAAAACCAGGAGAAGACATATTGTAAATCAATTTGGTATCCTTCTCAACTAAAACCAGGCAAAGACATATAGTGAATCAATTTGTTATCCTTCTCAACTATAGCGAGCATCATCTGCTCTCTCAGAGCCTTATTCTATGTCTCTCTGCTTTTACTCTGATAGTAAATCTATCACAGGAATCCTAAACTTAGGAATATCTTCTAAAATGTATTATATTGACGAGAATGAATGCATCCTGTCTGTTAGTTAATTTGTTTGTGTCTTTCGGCTTTTTCCCGGTTAAGGGTCACCACAGCGGAACTCCGGTCCACTAATGATTGGCAGTTGATTCTTACGTTGATTTTTAAGTACCGGCTTGCCAGGTCTGACGCACAACCTTCAACAAAGGTACGCCCATTCATGCATGTCTCCACACAGAAGACGCTCTAGCTGAGAATAGAACCGGACAGCATCTTACTGTGAGGTAACAATATAACTGGGTTTGGAGAAATGTTTGGTGACTTTGAACAAACAGATTTGTCCACATTAACCGTGTATCATTGTGTGTGTCTTTGAACAAACAGATGTGTCCACTGTGTGTCTGTGTGTGTGTGTGTGTGTGTGTCTGTGTGTGTGTGTGTGTGTGTGTCTGTGTGTGTGTGTGTGTGTCTGTGTGTCTGTGTGTGTGTGTGTGTGTGTGTGTGTGTGTGTGTGTGTGTGTGTGTGTGTGTGTGTGTGTGTGTGTGTGTGTCTGTGTGTGTGTGTGTGTGTGTGTGTGTGTGTCTGTGTGTGTCTGTGTGTGTGTCTGTGTGTGTGTGTGTGTGTGTGTGTGTGTGTGTGTCTGTGTGTGTGTGTGTGTGTGTGTCTGTGTGTGTGTGTGTGTGTGTGTGTGTGTCTGTGTGTGTGTGTGTCTGTGTGTGTGTGTGTGTGTGTCTGTGTGTCTGTGTGTGTCTGTGTGTGTGTGTGTGTGTGTGTCTGTGTGTGTGTGTCTGTGTGTGTGTGTGTGTCTGTGTGTGTCTGTGTGTGTCTGTGCGTGTGTCTGTGTGTGTCTGTGTGTGTGTGTTATAAAAGAACTTTCTGCAAAAATATGTACTGTGGAAAGATATATATGTATGTCAAAGTCTCTTCTATGGAAATTGTATGTCAAAAGTCTGTCCTTAAAACTATGTTTTGTAAAACAATTGTTCTCTTGTAGCTTTTCTCCCCTGGCCTCCACTAAAAATGGGCTTGTAATCCAGTTGGACTCTCCCAGTCAACAAATGTAAAATACAATAAACATACCAGTCAAATTTAAGGCTTTTCTCACCTCTCTGCAAAACACTGCTGTAATGCCTTTGGCACACAAATGAAAATGATTAATGGGTGTTGGTTCTAGACTCCCATCCATATCTCTCAACAATACAGATTTTTGCAGAAAGTCCAGATGTTTTGTCTGTTTTTCATAAAATTTCAGTTTTCTGTCAAATCACTGGCAAATCATTGAACACTGAAATCAGAAAATTGACAGGCATTTGATTTTCAGACTTCATATCCTTAAGAAAATTCACTCTAATGCAAAACCCGTATATCAACTTTCTAAGTTTGTAAGTGCAATATTTATAAATTGTCACAATTTATGGGCCTTTGTCCCCTATTATTTATGGCCTTGTCCAGATTTCTTGTTCTATGATGATGAGAGGTATGCGGCCATCCCTTCCTACTGGAGCCAGTCCATTGCACTTGCACAAGTGTCCCGCAGCACGCAGGTATCAGTGCAGATTTGCTTTATAGTTGTTTTATACCACACACACACACACACACACACACACACACACACACACACACACACACACACACACACACACACACACACACAGTTCTACATGGTTAATGTGGACAAATCTGTTTGTTCAAGGTCACCAAACATTTCTCCAAACCCAGTTTTATGACACCTGCTACCAACCCACTTCACAGTCTGCAGTCTGCAGCTGTAAATCTTGTTGTCCATGTTATTCTTTTCCTTGGTTTCGTTTCTCTTACTTGTAATGTTACTTTTACTCATTTTTTCTTCTGCTTCCCATATCTACCCTCATTATTACTTCTAACAAATACTTTTTCTCACTCTTTCTTCTATTCCCCTCCTCCTCTTTATCCACTTTGAACTTTTCCACTCTGAGACTTGCTTTGAGTAAATAATGAACTGTCACCCTTATGTCATCGCATTTTAATACTACATAATATTGTATTTAGTCTAATAATAGGTTCATAGGTAGGTACTAGGCTATCAGCCCGAGGGCCTAAGTAACCCTAGCCAACAAGGTTCCCTGGCTTATGCCACCCAAGAAAGTTATTTTCCTGTGACACTGTCGAGCAGAGCCACAGAAGTAATTTCTGGGGCATATTTCCTATTTCCCATCTACTCAAAGATTTTTCTTGAAGACTGCTAATGACGAAATTTACTTGACATAGATGGGTAGCTTGTTCCAGAGTATGGGAAGTCTCTGGGACAGGAATCTATCCTTCCAGCATGTCCTGTTTATTGTGGTGACAAGGTTTAGGTCCCTAGAGCATGCATCTCAGAGGAACTGGGATTTCTTTAGGTGTAGCATGTCCAACAGCTCTGGGTTTGACATAGCTTTATATGTTAGGCAGAAATCACCTCAGAGTAGGCGATATGCTACCGAGTAAAGCTGGAGTTTTTTGAGATGGTCAGTGTAGGGCATCTGTTTGAGGTCATTAATCCTCTTTGTGAGGTACTTCTGTGGCCTTTCCAGCTGCTGCAGATGTCTTGTGAGGTACATTCCAAAAGGGGCTTTGTACTCTATAATGAGTCTAATGAATGTCTAGTAGAGGGGGACAATGACCTCTTTTTTTCCTGGATGAGAACCCTTTTGTGATGAGGTTTGCCACGTAGAAGGACTTCCTGACTACTGCGGCGATCTGATTATCAAAGGAGACTACTGTCCACCTGGTTCCCAAGGTCTCTTATCACACATTCGGTGTTAAGTAGACTGCTGCCTATGTGGTAGTTCATGGGTACAGAGTTTTTACCAAAGGGGATGACAATGCACTTTTTGGCATTGAGCTTGAGGCCATGGCTCTGACACCAGGCATCTGTCTCAGTGAGGCCCTTCTGTAGGATGTCCACATCATTTGGGGACTCGACTATGGCTCCTAGTTTGTAGTCATCTGCTAACATCGTTAGCTAGAGGCCTTCTGTGTTAAGCCTGTACTTCAGAGAAGTAGATACCAAACAGGAGAGGTCCCAGGACTGAACCTTGTTTTACTCCACTTGTCACTGGTTTGAAGTCAGATTTGGAGTCAGCAACTTTTACAGTGTGGGTTCTGTCAGTGAGCTAGTTGGAAGCCCATCTTGTGATGTAGGGCTTTATACCTAATTTAGTGAGTTTAGCTATAATTCCAGAATGGGGGATGGTGTCAAAAGCCTTGGCAAGGTCAAGCTAGGCTGTGTGAACCACCTTATCCTCATCTACGGCTTTGGTGACTGCCTCAAAAAAATCGATTAGGTTCAGGAGGCATGATCTGCCTTTCACAAAGATGAACTGGGTGGGGTCCAGAGTTTGGAGGTTACAATGTCTTTGTTTGAGTTCCATGATGATACGTTCCATGGCCTTGCAGACCAGGCTCATCAGGCTAATAGGGCGATAGTTCCCGGGATCAGTGTTGGCTCCCTCTTTGTGGAGTGGGATAACTGTTGCTGTGTGCCATTCGGTGGACACAAAGCCTGATGTGAGGCTGTGATTAAACATGGTGCTTAGGATGGGGAGCCAGTTCGTTCTGAAGTTCGTGTAAAACGCAGCTTGGAATGTTGTCCATTCCCATGGATGCTGTGTTTTTGGCTTTAGAGAGTGCAGCTTTTACCTGTGTAGTTTTGATTACAGGGACTCTGCATTCTTCCTGTACAGATATGGGCCTTTTAGAGGGTGAGGGGGGGGGGGTAAGGTTAGCACTAAATCTATCTGTCAAGATGTTGGCAATATCAGTTGGTTCCGTAATTTTCATGCCATTGTGCTGCAACTCAGAGCAGATCTGGATGTTGCCATTGAGATTCTTGACACAGCTATAGAATGCTTTGTGGTTGTCCTTAGAATCAGTGGTGATTTTGTTTTTGTGGCTAGCTTTGGAGGCTCTTATAAAGGATCTCAGCTTCTTACTGAGGCTGACCAGGGAGCTCCACCACTCATGGGGGTTTACTGTCTTTTGCAACAGTTTCTTCCTTCTGTTGTGCAGTTTGTTCATGGCAGGGGACCACCAGATTGGCTTCCTTTTTTGGAGGATAGCTTCTTGGTTCTGTTTGGGATAGCATGATCCATGCCCTTGTGTAAGTGCTTATAGAGTGCACCTGTGTAGGATTCAGTAGTCATAACTGTACTCTCCATCTCCATGGGTGTCATGAAGTTCGCCACTTCTGTCTTAAGAAGCATGAAGTCGGCATTGGAGAAATTTTTTATTGTGGTTTCCTTAATGGGGAGTGGGGGCGGGATGTGGATATCTAGGGTGATTAGCTTATGGTCGGATCTGACCAACGAGAAGTTGACTTCAGGTGTGGAACACCGGCCACTCATGTTGGTAATGACTAGGTCTAGGATATTGTTGCCCTTGGTGGGGGTGTGGATAAGTTGATCCAGGGCATTGCAATTTATGAATTCCAGAAAGCGTTAAGCAAAGGAGTTGGTACATGAGTAGTTTTCCCAGTTAATGGTGGGGTAGTTGAAATTGCCCATTATTAGGGTGTTTGGCTGAACCCTAATATTTTCCAGTATATCAAGAAAAGAAGAGTGATAATCCTGGGGCATGGTGGGGGATCTGTAGCAAGCTACAATTTGGACTGTAGTTTTGCCCAGAGTTAGTTGCACTTGGATAACCTCTGATGCATTATGCTGAGCAACTAGCCTGGAGGTTTGGGTATCCTTAATGAGTATGGACACACCTCTGCCTTTGGTGTTCCGGTCCAGGTTACGTGACCGAAAAGTGTGGTATGAGTTATAGCCTGGTAGTGCAGGGGTGCTCTCTGGAGCCTTGAACCAGGTCTCAGTCACTGCACAGATATCAATGTTCTCCATTTTAAGGAATGCATAGAGTGAGTGCATTTTGAGATTTAGACTTCTAGCATTGAGTAGCATTACCCTCAGTTTTTGCTTGCCTGTTCCTGTTACGGTGGTGAATTTGTCATTTAACCTTGTCTAAAAAAGGCACTATAGGGGCAGCAAGAGGCTTAGCCAGTATCCAGAATCCCAGGAGCGACAAGTGCAGGCCATCTCTGGCAAAGCATTGTGGTCTGTCGACCATGTCGTCCCAGGCAGATACTGGATCGCCTTAGAATGACATCAGAAGCTTAGCCAATTGTTGAAGTCAATCGTTTTGTCCTTGTACTGCTGTAACATTCTGGGTGATGTTAGAATGCTACTCAGGGCTAGGGTCATACCTGCCCGGGCTACAAGATCGGAGAGCTCTTCCATGTCTCATTTCAAGCAGTCCAGGGAGGTACGTCTCAGATCATTCACACCGACATAGACAATGACAGAGATTTTGTACTTGCTGTGGAGTGACCTGAGTGCATGGGTTATGTGGCGGATCCTGGCACCCGACAGGCAGCTGACAGTAACCTTCTCCTTGTTTAGCCTGGTGAGTGGGACATCAGTGTGCCTGACTATATGTTTGCCCATAATATCTGAATAAGTGAGTGGGATTTTCATGACCACATCAAGGAAACATGTTCCTTCCTTCTGTGTTTTTTTCTTAAGCTTTGGATTTTTCTTGGCATATTGATTGATTTTCTTAGTATATTTTATTTTTTATTTATTTTCCATTTGTTTACCAGGTTAGTCCATCTGGACACAGGTGACCGTTTTCAGTGGAGGCTCGGGGAGAAAAGCTCCAGATACATAGTAAACAATTATAAACAATAATAAAAATAAATTATACAAACATAGCTATTTTGCACAAAGAGCATAGAAAATATGAAAGGAGTACAATCAAAGTTTTACAATTGATGCAGCATACAATGGTTAGAATATTGAGAAACAAACAAGATATTATACAACAATATAGACTTGCTTGAACATAAATTCAGAAAAGTTTCCATAGACAAACAGGGTCATAAACTAGAAATCATAACTATATTGATATGATTTATTTTGCATTTATCTTGTTTTAATTATGGTATATGTGTATTATTGTATGTGTCATATCTGCACAAATATTTGTATTAATATGTGTATTTACAGTATATTGACAAAGTACTAGGTCACATCAGAGCCTTGGGATGTCATTGTTAAGAAATTGAGAACTGTCGTAAACCTTGGCATTGAATACCATAAGTTCAGGTTATGCTGTAAGAGAATAACTATGTAAAGATAACCATGTCAGCAGCTAGAATGCATTATAAACTGTATGTTTTACTGTGCACATTAAGAAATGGATAGATTTGGCCCAAACTGTGGACTTGATGTGTGTGCTTTTTTTTTTTTTTTTTTTTTTATTATTCTTGGGGAAATGCTATTCAAAAGTGAAGAGACACATAAGGGAACAGTTTTAGTGGCACACCAGGCAGTGATTTTTTTATGTCTATTGTCATGCAAGGCTGACGAAATAGTTGAATCTACCCAAGCTGGAAATGTGAGACTGTAGCCCACTGAAGGAGGGGAGATGGGAGGAGTAACTTGGCCAGGAACTGAAACTTGCAAAACTGCTACTTGTGAAAAGTCTTTTTTATCTCCGTAATTTGTTGACAGTTTTGCAAGTTTCTTTCAGAGAATATGTAGTACATCAATAGGAACAACATTTGTGAAACTCAGCACATACCAGTCAATAACACATGAGCTGCAGACTCTCAAACTTTGCATTTATTTCAGATGGTACATTCTAAGTGAATGGAAGTCTAGTCTGACAACAAATGGTAGGGCTATTTGTTCTCACACTGTGCATTGAGACAGATTTAGCTTTCCAAAGGAATCGCAATGTCTGCCCCCATGAGGGCAGACAAGAGTAAAAAAAAAAATAAAATTAGGAATGAGTACTTATTTTGCTGCAGGCAGCTTTAGGAGGTGCAGTAAATCATGGCAAGATAAATATGTTTTTTCATTGTTTGCCCGTAGTGGTCCTTTAAATGTAGACTTCATGTACTTTCTATAGAGTTAATCTGCCCTCCCGTGTGTGCATTATAGCAGCTTACTGTAGACTGTTTGCCCTCTTCCCCTCCTGTTATCACTACCCTAGAATATATTTAAACCTAAGACTGGTCCAACTATACCTGCTGTTTGCCATCTCCTTCTACCATTAGGTGGCAGTATCTACTAATATAAATCCTAGATATTCTTTATAATCCCAACAAGTTTTATTTTTTCCCAAGCAGTGGGTTATGAGTTAATATCCTTAGACTGTAAATATCTTCTCCCCCCCCCCCTGCTAAACCACCCTCTGTAAAGGCAGCCTTCTTTTTCTGGCTGGAAATATTTAGCTCATACCTTCCAACTACAGCCTTTAAATTGCTCTTTGCTGGTACTTTTTCTGCCATACTCACCTCTAGTGTTCTTTCCTGCTCCATTTGCCCTACGGGCTCACTCCACTCCCCTACACTACCCCCATTTCCCATCCGCCCCGGTACTCCTAGCTTTATTCCTATCTTACCCTACCCTCTCAGCCTAATTACCCAATACCAGCTCCCCCTCATTACTCTTCCCACCTATATCCATCCTTCTTAAAATCTGTACTCCACCCAATATTTATAGTCCCCTCCTCTTTCCTTAAATCTCTAGAATACCCCCATCACTTTTTAAACCCTTTCTTCTTCATAACCTTCTCTATTTTCCTAACCATTCATACCACCCTCTCTTTGCTCCAACATGCTCTCCTCAAGTTATCACACCCACCAGTCCCTCAGCCTCCTCTTTCTGTTCCTACTTCCCTTATACTATGCTACATCATATTCCAAATATGCTTGTCCAATACCACCTACAAAGACAACTACCATATAAACCCAACTCCCCCCTCACTCTTACTCCCATTTCCACTCTATCTCTTCTTCTCTCATTCAGCCTAACCCTCTGCACCTATTCCACCCTAAACTCTTTTCTAAAGTCAAGATACTGTCACCTGCTCCAATCTACAATCTACCAAAATTCATGCCTGGCAGACCAATATGGCTAAAGGATATTTCCTTCAACAACCTAGTCCAAGCTGGTGATATCCATCCTAATCCTGGTCCTACATCCTTTATTAACAACACTCATCCCTTACCCTCTTCCTCCAATCTCAACACTTTAAAGATTTTTACAATTAATGCACAAAGTCTAAACAACAAAGTACACCAATTTCAAGCTTGGTTAAGCCATAACCAACCAGATATCTTAGCCATCTTTGAAATCTGGCTCAAGCCCTTTATCTCCGACTCTGAGATTCTGCCCCCAGGATTTCATTGTCTCAGAAATGACCTACTAAATAAAAAGGTGGAGGCACTGCTCTAGTCTACTCCAACCTTCTTACCTTAATT
The DNA here is from genome assembly GCF_019279795.1 of Protopterus annectens. Lineage (NCBI taxonomy): Eukaryota > Metazoa > Chordata > Ceratodontiformes > Protopteridae > Protopterus > Protopterus annectens. The sequence goes on from NC_056745.1 coordinate 599,245,508, forward strand.
CCCCTCCAAATTCCAATTTCTCAATTCCAGAAGACTGAACTAACTGCTGGAATTCTAAAACTAAATAAACATAAAAATATCTGCATCATTGCCCTATATATCTCACCTGGTAACAATAGCTCTACACTTGAAAATATTCTCCTATGGGCCTCTACTGAAATTAACTATGAAACTTATATCCTTGGTTATGTGAATATTGACTGGAATAAAATCAATTGCCCCTCTCCCTCCCTCTCCATTAACCTCTATAACTTCACTCAAATAATCCTCTCCATCACTCGACCTAACAAAATAAACTCTCCCGGATCCACTAGAGATTGGATCTTAGTCTCCGATCCAAATAAAATAACCAATTCTGGCACATTTCCTGATACCTTTAGCGACCACCTCCCAGCCTTCATGCATCGCTCAACTAGTTCCTCCCCACACCAGCATCAGTACATTCAAACTCGTAACCTCAGTAGCTTCAACCCAACTACTTTCTCAAATACTTTCAAACAAATGAACTGGCAAATTCTAAACATCCTTCTCTTGACAAGGCTATAGAGTACTTCAGCTCTGTCTTCCTTGATACTTTAAACTCACTAGCCCCACTAAGAAACAAAAGGATAAAAACTAAAACTGCTCCTTGGCTATCCAAAGAGAGAAAACTGATTATGCACCACAGAGACAAACTATGGAAGCTTTACCAAAACAATAAACTGGACAATATCTTGCTCCAATATAAACAGCTCTGCAACCATGCAAAACAACTAATCACCAAAGACAAAAGATCCTACTATATCAAACTTCAGTCCAATAACAATAAAACCCCCAAAACATTCTGGAACTCAGTAAACTCACTCCTCAATCCAGGCTCCAAGAATAATCCCTGTCCTGACCCAAGTAAATCTGATCTCAAACTAGGCTCTGAATTTAACTAATTTTTCATAGACACTATTACTACCCTCACCAAGACATTTCCCAATAAGAACCCAACTGCTCTACACTCTCCCTCTTCTAACTCACCTCATCTGTTTGAACTCAAACCCATCTCCACTAACTTTATAAAAAAACTTTTGTCCAAACGTAAACCTTGCTCTAATGCTCCCGACAATATTCCCTCTTCCTTCCTAAAATGTGCTGCTAATGGCATTGCACTCCCAATCAGCATCATTATCAACCGATCCATAAAAGAATCATACGTCCCCAAACTCTGGCGCTCAGCTTATATTCTTCCTCTTCATAAAGGAGGCAGAAATACCAGCATCTCAAACTTTCACCCCATTGCTTTGCTCTTACCAATCTCCAAAATCCTAGAAAAATGCATCCACCTCCAACGTGTGCCTTTCCTCACCCAAAACAATCTTCTCACTCCTACCCAGCATGGCTTCCATCCAGGCAATAGCACAATAACTGCTCTACTCTCTTTCCTAGAAACTGTCAATCAAGCCCGAGATTCAGGCCTACTGTTTTACTCGATCTGTCTTTAACCTTTGATACTGTTTCCCACAAGCACCTTCAATGTCATCTCTCAAACCTTAATCTCTCACATAATGCCTTATCCTGGTTCTCCAGCTATCTATCAGACAGATCACAGGCAGTCAAATAGAAGAACTCCATCTCGTCCTTCCTACCTACCCCAATTGGCGCACCACAGGGATCCATCCTTGGGCCAATGCTTTTTAACATCTTCATCAATAACTTTTACACTGCTATTCCTGATGCTAAAATCATTCAATACGCACATGATTCAACCTTAGTCTGCTCTGCCTCAAACCTCTCAGAATTGCTGACTAAAACCCAAACTGCCTTCTCAACAACTGAAAACTGGATGCACCAAAGCCACCTCTCTCAATGCAAATAAATCAAAGATTCTGCTATTCCCTCCCACATAGACCCTTTCCTATGATAAAAAACAACTTCAAAGTTTATAGTCAAACCAACTCACCTATAGAAGTAGTCACCTCTGCCAAACTACTTGGCATTACTGTAGATGAACACCTCAAGTTTGCTATTCATATTCAACAAAATATTAAGAAAACCCACCAAAAGCTAGGTATGCTGTATAGGAATAATCGCTTTCTCTCCAACTCTACCAGGCAAACTCTGGCCTCGACTTGTCTTCTTCCTTCCTTATTATATGGAGCCGCAGCTGAGGGAATAGCAGAATAAACACTCCCCAGGATTCATCAAGCTGTGTGCAAGAATAGTGTTATTCTTGCATGGAGGGTGCTGTGGCCATCTAGGACAGCAGCGCGCCCTGCATATTCATGAGGGTGTGCTGCTGTCTACACTAGATGGCCATGAAACAAGAATGAGCCCACGAGGCATTCATGTCCCCTGCACTCAGAAAGTGCTGTACAGTACTTTCTAAGCCATACTGGCATAATATAGAGCATAGCTCTATGCCAGTATTTCAGTGCCCATGGACACTGAAATGTAAAATAAATCATTTGTGTCCATGGATACTGAAATGAAACCAACAAAGAGGAAAGCAGTACAGGGGGTGAGTCACAGCTTCTGTGACACACACCTCTATTGCTAAAGAGCAGTATGGCACTACTGCATCCTGCAGAAACAGGAAATATGTGCAGATGCACACACATACCTTCAACTGTACAGATTCTCACAAAATGCCAGATTTTAGCCTCATATATTTGGTCCACTCTCCATAAAAGAATGATTTTATAGCAAATCAGTGTAAAATCATTAAAGTCTGAAGATGGAAAATAATGAGAGACATTTGAGTCTGGCATTATACCCTTCAGAAAAGTCATGCCAATGCAAAACCTGTTCTATCAACTTTCTAAGTTGGCAAGAGCAATATCTAAAATCCATCCATATTTGTCCCCCCATCATGTCACGGTTCAACCAGATGTCCTGCCCTAAGAGGCAGAAAGCAATGTGCATACCCTAAAGGAAAATAAAAATAGAACACCATTTTGACTTTTTTTTCTGTCCTCAATAACGTTTAAGCATAGCTGAGTGTGTGTGTGTGTGTGTGCCATGCAGCTATGCATAGCAGAGTGTAAACATCTAAAGGAGCTAAATAGAAATATACAGTCAAAGTCATCAAAGCAGAATAGTGTAGTGGTTCAAACATTTGCTTAACATGCAGGCATTCACAGTTCAAGCTCCAATGCAGTTCATTCATTTTCATATGTGAAACATGAGGTGCCAGTGTTGTACAGATAAGAAACCCACATATAAACACAAGTGTCCCATACAGTATAGCCACAAAAAGAATGTAATGTAATGAAAGCACATAGGGGGATGTCATGGAAGGGAAACATACATATCATAAGATGGCATTAAGAAGGAATTTATCCCACAATCCTGATTGAACATCACTTAATTTTGCTCAGCTATGCTTATCCAGAGTAAACAATGCTTAAACTGTTATGTTTACTAATAATTAGCATAGCTAAGCAGATTTGCGCACTGTAGACAGTGCTTAGTATCTACCTCTGTAAGCAATGCTTATCTCAGCTAAGTGGGTTTGCCTGTCACTTAGCTCACCTCAGCATATTCAAAATAGACCAATTATAGCAAGGGGTGAGAATCCAGCCCAGACCAAAATGAAGCCTCAGCATTGAGCCCTGGGGGACTCTGCTAGTGACTTGCCTTTTTGTGGCAACACTGGTCATTTTAAGAATTTCTTATGTCCTATCTATGAGCCAACTGGCTATCTAGTTGGTGATGTTGAAGTTTACCCCTAATTTTGTGAGCTTGTCTACAAAGCCCAAGTGGGGTATGGTGCTGAAAGTTTTTTTCCAGGGCAAGGTAGGCAGTATGAACCATTTTGTTTTCATCCAGTGCTTTAGTGACCTTCTCAAAAAATCCACCAGGTTGAGTAAGCATGATCTACCCTTAATGAAACTAAACTGGGTTGGATCCAGTGTCTGAACATTTCCTTTGTCATTGTTTATCATATCCATAATTTTTCTTTCCATGGCGTTGCATTTGAGACTAGTCAGGCTTTATGGGTCAGTAGTTTCCTGGGTGTGTGGATGATTTGACTTGTGCAGAGGAATGATAGTTGCAGTCCTGCATTTACTTAGCATAAAGCCTCTTTGGAGGCTATGATAGAATAGTGCTTCTAGTTCACCTGGTAGGTCATGTTTCATGCTGATAAAGAGTTTTCTGGGATCAGGCCCCATTGATGCAATGTTTTTGGTGCAGTGAGGGCATGCAGACTCCATAAAGAAGGCATAACATGCACACATGCACAGCTGTTATTGCTTTCAAATGATACTAGAGAGGTGGATATTATGTGTTATGTGCATGGATAGTTACCTAGCGCTTCCAATTTTCTTTGCTATCATGCTGCTAAACTGTCAGATGAATACAATTCATATGTATCCTGTTACTGAGTATTGTAATTGCCAATAGACATAACTAATGTTTGCATAACATAGCACAAATGCTATGAAAAATGGTCTAAGATGCTCAGGTGCGGAATGTCCCAACAGTGTTTAAGTACCACTACCAGTTCTCGTGTATCAATGTCCAGCCTAAGTATGACATGGAAAGGTATGCATAAATGTTTCTGTACCTCCTGTCCAGATGCAGAAGAGAGGGCTGTGAACTTTTAACCCCATGCCAGCAGGATGCTAAGGCTGTGTTGCAAGGCTGGTGAGTACTAATCTAGCTAGCAGTAGTCAGGGCAAATAAATAGAATGCAGTAGAATGTCACCTGCCAGTAGTTAGTAATGTCTACTGTTTGTACTGAATAAACAAGACATTAGCAGAGTAATACTGATGTACAACGTATATATCAGTAAAAGTGTAGCAGTACCTGTCAATAAAATTCTAAACACCAGGCGTTGTGTGTACTTTGGTATATGGCAGTTTGAATGTAGATGTAATGTTGACGTTAACAGATTAGCTATAAGAAATGTTCCATGAACCAGGATATGGTCCCTGAATAGTAATGCTGTGTTAACCATTGTTTTCCATATTGTAATATGTCAAAGTCTGACTCCAGATTATAACAAGCATCTGCCATGCATGGATATCAGAATTACAAGGAAGATTGTCCAAACAACACACTATTATACTGAAAACAACACACTATTATACTGAAAACAGTCAAAAATGAAACAGTAGTTCCTCAGTAGCTCATTGTGATGAAATGCAACCTTGTGTACTAATTTTGCACAAACCAGCATGGTTCGAATCCAGGGAGTGCTATTAAGCTGTATGCATAATTTCATCCAAGAATATGTGAATATGTGTAGAAACAGTTAGGTATTGTTAACAGAAATTTCTTCCATATGTCTGCCAG
>NC_056745.1:599255776-599288276 GCF_019279795.1 Protopterus annectens
TCTCACAGATAAAACCCACAGTGTGAAAGTAGCTTACCCCAAGTCAGACTGCTGACCAATCATGAGTGGAGTTCCACAGGGTTTGGTCCTGCATCCTCTCATGTTTGCTATCAATTTCTCTGAAATCCATGCCAACATGAAGGGACTCTGGCTGACAATGTTTGCAGATAATTGTAAGTTGGGAGCTATTAACTACCCAAGTGATGTTGACATCCTAGTGAAAGGCCTCACTGAGACCAATGACTGGTGTCAGAGCCATGGCCTTAAGCTCAATATCAGTGAATGTATTGTCATCCCCTTTTGAGATGTCAGGCACTACAGGGATGTTACAGCACCAAAAATCAGACACCACAGTGAAAGTGCATACCCACAACCAATTCCACCACAGTCACAGTCACAGTCACATACTGGTAGGTCAGGGGAACAGTAGAGTATACAGACTGTGTGAAAAAAATTTATTTTATTTTATTTTTATTTTACATTTGTTGACCGGGCTAGTCCAGCTGGATATATGTCCATTTTCAGTGGAGGCCCGGGGAGAAAAGCTCCACAAATTACAACATAAAAGGTCAAGACAAAGACAATAACAGTATAATTTGGTACATAAGTTTTAACAATTATAGTACAAACCTAAGATTATATATTTTATATTTCAGTAGGAAAAAGGAAAAATTTATCTAAGAATAGATGAATAAGACTAATACATTTGTATTAGAAATGGTGTAGTACAAATCTTTATAACATATTACAAAATTAGATACACCTAGTAATTTATGATAAGAGATACTAAGGTCTCACAAAACCTAAGAAAGAAAAACACTAGAGATCAATAGATAGAGTATAGAAGAACAGCAAACAAGGATGGATTTCTAGTGTTATTTAACACATAGGTTGTGATACTATATGAAGGTGTTTGATCATTCCACAGTATATACTTATTTACATGAGAAAAATCCTAAGGAAGGTTAAGCTCACTAAAAATTAGTGAGACAACACAAGATCATGATAGGCTAGGAATTGTGGGAGTCTAGTTAATAGTTAGGTACTTAGTCTGGGTTAACATAGGGGCATAGCCAGTGTGATTTGAGGTAGGGTTTAAGCTTGCTTTTAAATAAGCTGACAGAGGATATTGAGGTTAGCTGGCTTGGGAGGATGTTCCAGGCTTTACCTACTGTATTGGAAAACAAGGTGTCACCAGATAAGTTGTTGGATTTTGATATTTGTACAAGTAGGTTATTAGCTGAGCGTAAGGTCTTGAGGTTATTATAGGGGATGACTAGGGATGTAAGTATGGGTGTATTTTGAGGTAAATACAGGATCTTATGGGCTACTATTAATTGATTGAAAAGTATTAAATTTGGCAGCTCTAACCATCCTAACTGATTCAGATTGATACAGTGATGAGTTCTATAGGAGGACCCAGCTGCAAATCTGGCAATATTGTTGTAGGAGGATGTAAGTTTACTCAGATTACTTCTACATATTTTGGTATAGATAGGGGAGGCATAGAGCAAGGTAGAGATGAGGTGGGTACAAGAAATAGTAACCCTGGCTGGAGGTGTAAGAAAGGGTTTTATTCTATAGAGGGAACCTAGTTTCTTGTTTACTATTTTTATGGTGTTATTAATGTGAGGTTCAAAGGACAAGTTGTTATCTATTAGTACCCCAAGTAGTTTGGTGGTTGGTTCAGGAGATATTATAGTTACATCATTTGAAATAATAGTAAAGTTAAGTGGGGAGGTTCTGCGGGTGGGGGTAAATAGTAGCATTTTTGTTTTTTTGGGGTTAAGGATAAGACGTCTTTGTAGGAGCCAGTTTTCAACTGTACTAAAGGTCATTTGGGTTAGTGACTGAAGTTCTGATTGAGAAGCAGCAGCGTATATGAGTGTAGATTCATTCTTCCTACCATCCCAGTAATGTAGTAGACTCACAGACATGATATCAGCCCTGGGACCGTCTACATTCTGAGGTGAACTGTACATTTGAGAGGTCCTTTATAAGGAATATGATGTCAGTAATATAATAGTTTTCCAGTCACGCACTACCCCTACATATATTGGTCCAATTCTTAGGGTAGTCTGAATCTGGACCATGGTACAGGACACGTCTCAGTCTGCCCCTACAAAGGTATACAGCCAATAGACCAGTAGACACTGAAGCAGCATGCACAGTCAGACAAAAAAGGAGACATAACACTTACCCCCCTCCATACACAGTCTAAATAACATGTCCACATGTCATGTGTACGCAATCCTGACAGTCTGTCAACAATGGCCAGACATATACAGACCTCTCAAATGTACAGTTCACCTCAGAATGTAGACGGTCCCAGGGCTGATATCATGTCTGTGAGTCTACTACATTACTGGGATGGTAGGAAGAATGAAGGCAAGAAATAATGATACTAAATACATCTGAGCCTCATAGTGCATGACATATGGACAAAGCATGACATAATTTGGGGACAGAGGCACAAACACAGCTGTAGAGTGGACACATTGCTGTCAGAAATTTAGAAAGTTGCTGATGTTACTGGGTTTGTTGTTAACATATCCTTTATAAGGAATATGATGTCAGTAATACCAATGGATTTTAGTATTTATTGACTGCATTCCCCAGAGTCCCTGACTGATTTTCCAAGGACAACTTTCTGGAGAACAGACAAAACATAACAGGCAAACATGAAGCCAGTATATGGACAGCATGCCAGTAGAGAGGTATGTCAGAGACATATTACTGTTAGAGGTGAAGTCACTCACTATATTTATGTCAACACAAACCCTGTCAACCTATCAACCCACCATGTGTATAACAGCACCGATGATGACATAGAATCTTTTCACAATTCTGGAGATATGTCCCCCATATTGTTGTGCTGTCTCCAAATGTCCTGTCCTGTGAAGTATCCCCACCTACTGTCTGTGAATCTGTAGCTCAGCACCTCTGTAATGTCCCTCACACAGGCAAGTTAAACAGCCAAGGCCCACATGAAGGGCGTCCCATTTGTTGGAGCTAGCAGCAGTGCCCAGGCCCACAGCACAAAACTATGTGGGCACTTGGCATAGTTGTATGGCCTTAGCAATACCTGACATCTGCACAGTCCACTTCCTAGTGGACAACAAACATGTTATGCATTAGGATGAATGTTCTGAAGGATAGAAGTCTGAAACTGAAATGTATGCCATTACTACATGACAGTAGTCCTCAGTGACATGGTCAAAACTCATAGTACTCTACAGTTAATATAATAATATCATAGTAATATCCAAAAGGACATACATAAAAACATACAGCTGAAACACCAAGAACAAGATAGTGTAGTACAGAGTCCCAGCTCTGCAGGCAGACATGCATGGTTGGAGTACAATCTACTCTTACATGGAAAAGCAGTGTTAAATGTACTAATTTCATAATACAATATGTTTGGAATCATATTCATTAACCAGTGTACTGTAGCTAGTGTAACATGCAAGTGTGAGTGCATATAACATGCGATACTGCCCATGTATAAAAAAAATAATTAAAAAAATGTGATACTACCCATGTATACCCATGTGTTCTCTACAGTACAGTCACAACCCTTGCGCTACTGTAATGAGAGTACATAAAAGCATGTTATGTACAGGAAATTAAATAAACTTATTACATGATGTTATTACTCTGCAATTTTATGAGACTGGAATGTGAACAATGGTTACCAGGGCTGAGCTATGCTTAGCAGGTTTACACATTGCTTAAATGTGAATGATAACCAGTAGTAAGCACATTTTCACTGGTAAGCGTTGGTAAGCTAAGCCTGCACATTTTAAGTGCCTACCAGTTTAACCATGTTTTAGTGCCACTTAGCACCATGCAAACCCATTTACAACTGCATAAAAGTGCCTTAATCACTCTGTATCCAGAAACCCTTCTTCTGGCCAGCAACCAAATAATCATCAGTGTTCAGTCTTGAACCCGGGATGCTATACACCGTAGTCATAGCAATTTACCACAAGGCCCACTTTGCTGTGAGATGTTAGGATGTTTTTACAACATATGATGCAGTAAAGTCAGTTTACAACGGGAAAGACACACTGTGCAATCAGGAATGATATCTACAAATATATATATATATATATATATATATATATATATATATATATATATATATATATATATATATGGTTCTAGGTTATAACACCGACAGCACACAACATCAACAACAACATCACCGACACTTCATCGACAGCTCACAAACACGACACCACACACACTCAACACATCATCACAACAACCAATAAACAAAACAAATTCCCTGACCAAAACCACACACACAAGCACACCTAAATCCTAACAAACAAACACTAAACCTTACATACACAACTATCCACTACCCTAACCGAAACCCTAACCCTAAGGTCCGTCACTATCGCACACTAACCTAACCTGCTCCCTGACCCTAACTCACTTAACCCACCCCTAACCCAAACAAAGTCACTACTGCACCCTTACCTAACTCGCCCTAACCCTAACTCACTTAACCCCCTAACCCAAAACATTCACTACTGCACCTTACCTAACTCACCTAACCCTAACTCACTTAACCTTCCCTAACCCAAAACATTCACTACTGCACCCTTACCTAACTCGCGCCTAACCCTAACTCACTTAACCCACCCCTACCCCTACAGACCGCCAACATCGCACACTTTACTCGCACCCTAACGTCCGTCACTACCGCATACTTACACATCCTTTCCCCATCTCGGTGTTCTCCGCGTCGGTGTTTTCATCCGTCGATCTTCTCGCGTCGGTGATTTCGCTGTCGGTCTTCCCATCTGTCGACGTTATAACCTAGACCCATATATATATATATATATATATATATATATATATATATATATATATATATAGATATAGATATAGATATAGATATAGATATAGATATATATATATAGATATGGATATATATATATATAGATATGGATATATATATATATAGATATATATATATATATATAGATATATAGAGAGATAGATATGTGTGGAGCTGCATATATATGTATAACAATATAAAGATATATTACCAAGAAATACTGACCTGTGTGTGTGTGTGTGTGTGTATATATATATATGTGTTTATATATATATATATATATATATATATATATATATATATATATATATATATATATATATATATATAGGTTTACTATTAAAATTTTGAATGGCACTCCGTCGACTGTGCTATAGTCAGCAATGGAAGTTCGAAAATGTCGAAGTCAAAATATCAATCTAGGAACGGTTTTAACATGGGTCGAGGTAGGTGTTCAGTATTATTCTGAACTACAAACATCTCCCCTACCTCGACCCATGTTAAAACCCATTCCTAGATTGTTTTTTTGACTTCGCAATTATCATTTTCGAACTTCCGTGTTCGACTATAGTACAGACGACGGAGTGACGTTCAAAATTTTAATAGTAAACCTATATATATAAATATATCTTTGCATACAGGTCTCTAAATGCCCATACAACATATGCTGCTGATAGACCACCCATAACTGGGGAAGCATGCACAGTTGGATACAAAAGGACCCATGACGATCACATCTGCCCCTCCAGTCCAAATAATAAGTGACCAGTACGCTGCTACAAAATCATGATAGGCCATACACAATGGCCAGACATTTACAATGACCTCTTAGCAAAACAACTACAATGAGTGAAGATAGAAACAAAAAATACAAATAGCCAGTAATTCAAGGAAGTTCATTTTACTCTGATGTCTTTGCCAAAGCCTTCAAGGAGCAACACATTACAAGAAATACTTGCCTTAATTAGAAGAAGCAATTAACACTTAAGTACATTTAAATACACAGCCTCCAATTACAATCCTCATCCATCCTCCTAGGGGATAAAGTATCATATTTAAAAATATACATTGATTCTGTACATAACAATTGTTCTTTTCTGACTGTTTGATCTAACTGGGTAACAGATTTTTCCAAAGCAGTACCTTGTAACCCACTACACTTAATTACATGTATATACACAGCCACCAATTACACTACTCATTTAAACCCCTAGGGGATAAAGTATCACATTTAAGAATTTAACCTGATTCTGTACATAACAAATGTTCTTTCATGACTACTACCCCGATGGGGAGAATTATTAAAATGTACAGCTATAGAACTGTCTTCTTTCTTATTAGTAAAATGTCTCACACATTCACACAGACTAGTTTTAAAACGCTTGTTACTATCCCCCACATAAAATAAGTTACAAGGGCATTGAAGAGCATTCTCCATATACCAACATCTTGAATGTACATAGTCCCACATGTTGTCCACCCTTCCCCTCAGCGGGAATGACCGAACAATATAATGGTAGACCCTACCTATCAACCTCCTACTGTATGGCATCTGTATAAAGCCTGGCATAATTTGGGACAGAGGCCCAAAAACATGTCCATACTTGAAATATTGCTGTTATACACTGAGAAAATTGCTGGTGTTACAATGTTTGTTGTAATATATCTTTACAGAGGGGATATAAAGTCTGAATCACAAATGGATGTTAGCATTTACTAATTGCAAACAACAAGAGTATGCTGCTGATTTGCCAAGGACAACACTTATCTGGGGAACAGACCAAACATAACAAGCAAACCTCTGGCCATTATGTGGATAGCCTTACAGTTGAGAGCTATGCAGACATAGAATGTTGTCAGACTGAAACCCATGAAAAAGTGATTCCCTTAGATTATGGTGTTTCAGCTATTAGAGAGCTGTTGGTTGAAGTTGGTGGATTACCTGCATGCAAAATTGAGACTATTTGTGAACTTTTACAATTGGTACTAGAGAATAATTATTTTTTATTTAATGGCAAACGTTACCAGCAGTTGAGCGGGGTCGCAATGGGTACACCAATGGGAAATACATATGCAAATTTGGTTCTTAGAAAATGGGAGAATGAATTTATATTTAATAGCGTGACTAATTATATGTTTCATTTTTCCTCGTTTTGTGGGCGATATTTTTCTTGTTTGGAAGGGTGATGAAAATTAATTATTACAGTTCAATAATTCTCTAGATAATACTACAGAATTTTTAAAATTTAAATTTAATTATTCAATGAGTAAAATACATTTTTTGGATATTGAATTTTTTTATGAATGGATCACTTTTACAAACAACTTTATAAAAAGCCTTTGCAGAAGAAAAAATACCTGGATAGAAGGAGTATGCATCCAAAATTTGTATTTAAGAGTATTGTTAAAGCTCAATTAACTAGATATAGTAAATTGAATACTGATGTTAATATTTTTTATAAACAATCGGATGAACTTTTCTGATTTTATTCGTAAGGGATATGAGAGAGAGAGATGTTAAATGATATCTACTCTGAGGTAGTGGCTGTGAGAAATTATACGTTAAGCCCCTATTTTCAATCAAAGGGCCCTTTAGTTATGTCCTCCTCAGGCTTTGTTTTAAATTCTGATGAGAAAAATAAAAAAAATATTTTATGTTTCTACCTTTAGCCAGGCAAGTAAAGTGGTCGAAAGTATAATTAAGAAGAATTGGTGTATCTTATTGTCTTTACCTGAGTTGTTAAATCATATAGATACACTTCCTAAATTTTCTTATAAAAACTGTCGTAATTTAAGTAGAAGGCTTTATTATAAAGATTTTGTTCAACCTATAAATATTGTACAAACTAAAGTAGGCACTGTTCCCTGTTTTAATTGTATACATTGTATAGATATAAATAGGGATATTGTATTTATCCATCTGATAACTAAAAGAATATAAGTTAAAATGTGGAACTACTTGCAATACTAATCACATAGTTTACTTAGCTACATGTAAAACCTGTCGGGCGTTTTATGTAGGGAAGTCAACATGTAGGTTAAGAGATTGAATGGTAGAACATAAATCAGATACAAATAGAGGAGTGTTAACTAATGCTTTGGAAGAACATTATAGGAGTTGTGGTTCAGCACATACTTTTACGTTTAGGGTTTTGGATGTAATTTCCATTGATCAAAGGGGTGGTGATACTGACAACAAATTGGAAAGAAAAGACTATGAATGGATTATTTGTTTGAATGCAGATCACCACCCAGGTATAAATAAATTGGTATCCCTTAAACCAGTTTTGAAGTATAAGCAAATGTGCTTAAGAAAGTGATTAATATATGTTTTATTTCTATTGGCTGTGTAATCATGTGATTTTTAAATTTATGTATTTAATTGTGCTCTTAACTGAAAGTTTGTAATACTGATGGATTATTTCCGAAAGCTTTATTAAAAAACTTTGGCTTTGTTATTTTACGTGTTATTTCTTTATATTTGTGGCACTCATCCACGTGTTCTACTTTACCATATTCCTGTTGCTTTTTGGACCATTATGTGGATAGCCCTACAGTTGAGAGCTATGCAGACACAGAATGTTGTCAGACTGAAACCCATGCAAAAGTAGCATGTTCAGACAAACCCTGTTAAACAAGCAGTTTTCAAAACATATAACAGCAATACTCACATCATGTCCTTAAGTCTTGAATCTTCCCCATTTAGTTGGCTTGTCTCCAAAGGTCTTGTTCTGAGAGGTATTGGCTCACACACCTCCAGGATGTCTTCCTCACAGGTAAGTATTCAACTATAGGAGTGTGTTGCCATGACATTGGCTATTGGAATAACTGCACAGCTGCTCTGCATGCAATCAGCAATTGGGGAACACCAATTGGTGTTCAGGCCATCACATGGTCATAAGCATTACCTACAAAAGACAAGCTGCCATCTATTCAAACCACCTCTGTCATAGACAGTCCATCAGTGCAAAGCTGAAATAGTGTGAGAAAAACATAAAAGGATACATCTGTGAAAAATCCAGAAAAACAAAAACAAAATATGTGAAACAAGTAAGCATGTAATTGAATGCAGTAAGTTGTCTGTAATAATGGAAAATAGGGGTTTGAAAGCATATGTCTCAACAAGACTTGCTGTACTAATGTACTGCTGAACAGCACTGATGGGGCCATACCATGTGGCTCTGTCTGTAGTGACTAGGCCAATTAGTGAAATGCTGTACATATCCATATCTTACTTGTGAATACAACTAGGATATACTTGTTTGTCTCGGAAATGTGAGACACCTATACATGGTATGTGCATAGTAAAGTACTGCTGCAGATGTGTTGTGTTGAACTGCATGTTATATACCTAGCTCATACCATTCAACTGTCCAGTGTTCTGCACACTGACCATATGTGTGACTCATATTTGTAGTCATTTACCCATAGAGTTGTGTTGCTGTCAAATCCTTCCCAAATCTGTGAAGATTGACATTACAACATCCCCCTTCATTGTCCTCTGGCTTTTCCCATTTGGGATTGCCACAGTGGATCATCTGTTGTCATTTCTGCCTGTCATCTGAATCTTGCTCTCACACGCCAACCACCTGCATGTCCTCTCTCGCCACATCCAGAAACCTTATCTGAGGCCTTCCTATCCTCCTCTTACTTGGCAGCTACATCCTTACCATCCTTTTCCCAATATATTCAGCACCCCTCCTCAGCACATGTCCAAACTGATGTAATGCTGCCTCTCCAACATTGTCTCATATCCGTCCAACATGGCCTGAGCCTGTCATATACACATTACTAAACCTGTGCACCAGTGTCACACCCAGTGCAAATCATAACATCTATACCTCTGCCATGAGCAGCTTTAACTCCTGCCTTTTTATCAATGCCACTGTCTCCAACCCATATAACACTATCTCACTACCCTCTTGTAGACCTTACATATCATGTTTACTGATACTCGTCTGTCACAAATCACTCCTGACACTCTTCTCCACCCTCTCCATCCTGCCTGTACTCTCTTCTTCACCTGTCCTCATTGGTCCTCATTACTCTGAAATGTTGATCCCAATCATTTGAACACATCCACCATTGCCAACTGTACTCCATGCATCCTCATCATTCCACAATCCTCCCTATCATTCACACACAGATATTCTGCCCTAGTGCTGCTGACTTTCATTCCTCTCCTCTCTAGAGCATATGTCCACCACTCCAGGGTCTCCAAAAGCTGTTCCCTACTCTCAGTACAGATCACAATGTCATCTGCAAACAACATAGTCAACGGGGACTCCCATATGATCTTATCTGTCAACCTGTCCATCACCATTGCAAATCAGAAAGGGCTCACAGCTGATGCCTGATGTCATCCCATCTCCACCTTAAACACATCCGTCAATCCCAATGCAGACCTCAATGCTGCCACACCACCCTTTTACATATTCTGTAGCACTCTGACATACATCTCTTCCACTCATGACTTCATCGTACAATACCAAAACTCCTGTCTAGGCACCCTGTCATATGCTTTCTGTAAGTCTAGAGAGACACAGAGCAACTCCTGACCTTCTCTGTATTCCACCAGTAACAGTCTCAGAGCAAACATCACATCAGTAGTGCATGAAACCATACTGCTAACCAGTACAACTCACCTCCCTGTGTAACCTAGCTTCCACTACTCTTACCCATAAATTCATGCTGTGACTGGTCAGTGTTATCCCTCTGTAGTTATCAAAGCTCTGCACATCAACCTCATTCTTAACACCATACACAAGCACTTTCTCTCCACTCCTCATGCAACCTCACACTTCCCAAGATATCAGTAAACAATCTGGCTAACCCACCACTGCTATTTCCCATAAACAAACCCATGCTTCCACAGATGTGTAATGTGGACCAACAGGCTTGCAAGTATTCATCTTCTTCATAGCTTTCCTTACATCCTCCTTGTTAAGCCATTGCACTTCTGGATTCACCACACCCACATCATTCAACCTTCTCTGTCTCATTCTCTTCATTCATCAGCCTCTCAAAGTACTCTGTCCATGTGCTCAGCACACTTTCCTCGCTTGTGAGTACATATACCTCATCATCCTTTATCACCCTTATCTGCTGCACATCTTTCCTAGCTCAGTGCATCTGTCTAGCCAATTGGTGCAATTCCTTTCATCCCTCTTTAGTGTCCAACCTGTCATAGTACTCTTCATATGCCCATCCTTTGCCACCTCTCTCTTTGCCATGCACATCATATCTTCATACTCCTGCGTACTTTCCTCATCTCTCTGACAATTCCACTCCTTCTTCCACAACCTCTGTCTCTGTATACTGTTTAGTACTTCCTCAGTCCACCAACAGCTGTCCTTGTACTGCTTCCTCCATCCACATGTCACCCCAAGTACCCTTTTAGCTGTCTTCCTTACCAGCTCTGCTGTACCTAACCAGATATTTGTTAGATTGTCACTGCCACCCAGTGCCTGTCTCAACTCTTCCCTGAACTCCACCTCACCATCATCCTTTTCCAATTCACACCATTTGATCCTTGGTGCTGCGCCCACAATTCTCCTCCTCTTGATCACATACATCATCTTACATACCAGCATTCCCTGCTGCCTAAATACCCTTTCCCCTGTCACCACTTTACAGTCTCCAATCTACTTCAAACTGGCCCTCCTACTTTGTATATATTCCCACCTGTGTGCATCTTACTCCAGTCACGTATGTCACCCTATGCTCTTTCCTCATGTTATAGCACATATTCACCACAGCCATGTTCATGCTTTTTGCAAATATCACTACCATGTAACCATCTCCACTCCTTTTAACACCATACATACCCATCAATTCCCCATCCCCTCTTTTCCCTTCACCAACATGCCTATTGACATCTGCTGCAATGACTAGTCTGTCAACCTTGGGTACAGTCATCACCATGTCATCCAACTGATATCACATTTCTCTTTCTCATCCATCACACAAGCAACTTGCATAGCATATGCACTAACAGTCATCATTACACCATCAGCTTACAGCTTCAGAAGCATCACTCTATCAAACACTTATGTCATCCTCCAAAAACACTTCTAGCATACTGTTCCTTCAGCAGAAGCCCTACACCTTCCTCCTCCAGTCCACACCATGATAGCACAATTGTGACCTGCCTACCATTCACCCAGCCATAATCCCCTTCCATGTGGTCTCTTCCACAAACACACAATATATCAACCATCACCTGGCCATAATATCAGCTAGCCTGGTCCCTATACTAGACATACTGCCAACATTAACAATTCTTAACCCTGAATACCATCCTCCTAGCCTTTCTCCTCTCTTCCTGCCATATGACTGTTGGACATCCTCCAGTGGATGCCTGTCAGTGCAAAGGCTACTGTGCTACTGAATGACTCAAGTATGTTACAGCAATATTGATACAATGCCACTGATTTTGTCCTATTACACCCATGTATGCATGGCATCCTACAGATGTCCTGCTGTAACAGGTTGAGCGGGATGACTGCGCAGCAAGAGTGTGAATATAGTGTGCCATACAGACATAGAACAGACATGCATGTGAGGTATTCCCTATGCACATGTCAGTATGAGTAGGTGTGTGTGGCCACCTCATGAAAACAGACATGGGATGCAAAATGTCAGTTAAAAAAGATGTACATGTTGTACACATGTCTAATCTTAGTTACTGTGCACCCAAAAGAGTGACATTTCTACAACTACTGGTTGTTGCATTGCCCTGACACAGCCATGGTTAGTAGAATAAGCATGATTTTCATTACTAAATTGGTGAGGTGTCCAACTGTGTTATGACTTTGTGGCCATACCCACTACAAACAACTGAACACATACATGGCTGTATGCACTCAGCAATACCTTACTTGTCATACCTGCCTCCACCAAAGTAAAGTAATCCCCTTTGCTGGAAAGCAGCATTACACAAACCACAGACTTGGTCCCTATAGTGGCCATACAGGGCAAAGTAGGGGCAGGAACCAACCTGGCATCAAGTCAGCCATTGTCTAAACAAGCATATACAGCCACAGGTGGATTACTGTAAGGCTAACTATGAGTACAAATTGGAGACATCCACCAAGGACAATCACAAGGCCATCTTTCCATATTCTGCAATCTCAGACACAGCAAACCAACCCAGCCTGTAATGGTGGCCACTCAGATCATATACACACACAACATAGCTACAGGCAACCTGCTGCAGATAGGGTCAGGGCAAACATCACCCCCTGGCTCAGCATCACTATAGGTGGATATGTACAGCACCCACACCCCTCCCCTCATCACCAGTGAGCAGGTACATATTGCCTACTGAAAGGCAACAAATGTAAATATCCATGGGATGTCATATCATCCCTGGCTGGATCCTACATGAACTCAGGCATGAGTTCCCAGCTGCATTACACACTGTAGTCAAACCAGGCCTCAGCATCATCCAGACACCATCCACATGGAAGATGGCTAATGTCATACATTTACACAGACCTGAATGAGGACTGATGGATTATGCAATCAACTTGCCCTCACTGTGGGCAATATGACTCATCAGGACCAGGAGTGCAATGCAAGCTGATACTGTGCTGATAGATTTCAGGGGTATGGTGTGGTTGTGAGTGGTGGCTATTAGTATGGTTGTGAGTGTTGGCTACTGGTATTCAAGGTACATGTGCAGGTACTGGACATACTGTTGCCAAATGTATGGGATCCTCTGATGTGTTTCCCTGTTAGTGTCTACCAGGTGCAATGTTACATCACCAGCAGGACACTTTTCCACCAGCGGAATGCAACCTGATAATGGAAGCCATAATACAGAACAACACAGTACTGTTGGGCCAAAGCCAGCAACATCTGTGGGAGATGACCACCCTGTGGGATGACCCTGTCCATAGGGAAATTAGGTGGGCCTGCATGCACATACATATGACCAGGTGCAGTATCATGCCACCAACCTCATACACCATGCCTGGCAAAGGGCTGCTGCTGTGGCCAGGGACCCCACAACCACAGGTGGGGGCCCAGCCATGCAGCCCCCACTGACACAAAATGAGGAGCTCCTTGCCAAGCTTGGGCCACCCATCACAGTACAACACAAGGCTACAAAGCCCCGCTTACTGGAGGTGGGTGGCACCCACAAAATGGACAAGGAGCGTGCAGGTAAGGTCCCAATAGGGATTAGTAGACTACTGTATGAGACATAATTGTATCTGTACAGTATTTACATGCATGTGTCAGGTCAGATTGCAGTTGTGGATGGGGATTTCTAATGCGCAGAAGTGCAAATCTATGGTGAAGGACAGCAAATTATATAGTATTGAGTGTTGCACTATAAATTTGCAGACATTCTGCATCCATCCTTTACCAAGGGCACATGTGAGGCTGCTGACAATACCTCTCTCCCACAACTACATAGGTCACTCTGGTCTGCATATCAGCCAGCAGCCTAAAGCTGGTGAGTATGGAATTGTTCAGTTGTGCTTTGGCAATACCCCAGGCATGTGGACGGCATGCACGTTACCATGCACACAACTATGACTAATAGCCATATTGTTTTATGTGCATGCTCACTTGTGGTGGGGTTAATTGTATTGCATCACAGTGGTCACCACAAGGGCCTATCCAAAGAAAATGTAACATTCCTGTAGCATACCTCACAACCTGTCAGTGCAAGATGTCTGGATACACACCATCAAAATGTGTTGGAAAAACTGACTAAGGTAGGAACATGTGTGAAACATTACTGCTGTACAGTGGATATAAAATGTATACACACAGACCTGTTAAGATGCCATTTGTTTCTGATATATACTGATTTAGACCACAATATGTCACTTCAGACCTTTCCCAACCTCCAACCTTTAATGTGACACATAACATGAACAATTCACTTGTAAAACCAAGCATCTGGACTCATGTATTGCACCTACAAGCCAGGACAAGTGTGAGGGTAGCAGATGTTGTATCCGTATGGTGTTTCAGTCAGGTATGATACTTGATGCTGCCATATGTGTCAGTACACTTACTGTGGCCTATTTGGCAACAATATCACATACATGGGCATTGTTAAGACAGACAGAGCACTAATAAGTTCCAAATATCTGGATGTTCCAGACACATCTGTACAGAGGACTGGTATGGCCTGTACAATGGTTTTGCATGCTGCATGTGAGGCAGATGCCTTTATCACACTATATAAAGAAATAGAATCAGGAGTTGATCACCTGCCATATATATCACACACATCAAAATGGCATCAGCCATATACTCAAACACACCAGTATTGAGATTATAACTCCTACCTATTTATTTATGTCTACTATAGTGTTACACAGTTATCAGATGCACCACGGAGCTTACACAACTTCACCTCATCCAAAGGTACTTGTAAGGTGAATGCCATCAACAGGACTACTAAATTAAGATGAGTATGGTGATCCACAACTCAAAATTGTATAACCTTCACACTACATGATTATCACACAAATACACACACATACAAACAGCTGTCTCCTGCCTATCTAGTTATGTGTACTACAGTATAACAGCAGAAGTGTCACAAAGCTTACATAAGTTCAGCTTGTCTAAAGGTACTTCTAAGGTGAATAACACCAACAGCACTAGTAAAGTAGGGTGCAGGAAGTGTAAAGGGTGGTACACAACTCAAAATGGTATAAGCCATGTAGCATCTGAGTCACACACACACAAATGCAGACTTGCCAGTATTGAGATTAGAACTCCTGCCTATCTAGTTATTTCTACTATGGTGTTACACAGTTATCAGATGCACCACTGAGCTTGTACAATGGCCTAATGGTTAAGGTGTTTGCCTTACAAGCACAAGGTGCAGGGTTTGAGTCTCACAAGGGATAATTGGCTAAGCTTAAAATGGCTTGCAATGGCAGTTAACCTAGTACTAACCTATGAACCTACTCCAAATGTACTTCTAGAGTGAATGATATCAACAGGACTACTAAATTGGAGTGAGGGAAAGTGTAAAGGGTGGTAAGCAAATCTAAAATGGTATAGCCCACACAGTATATGATTCTCACAGATACATACACAGTTGCCAATATTGGGATTAGAACTCCTGCCTATCTAGTTATTTCTACCATAATGCAATGGAGTTTATACAATTTCACCTATTCCAAAGGTACATCTAAAGTGAATTACATCAACAGTATTACTAAATTGGAGTGAGGAGAAGTGTAAAGGGTTGTACACAAGTCAAAAATGGTATAGCCCACACAGTATATGACTCTCACTCACAGACACACACACAGACACACACTTGCCAGTATTGAGATTAGAACCCTGCCTATCCAGTTATTTGTACTATAGTGTTACACAGTTACTGCATGCCCTACAGAGCTTACTGGACTTACAACTGGCCAAAGGTGAGGTAAAGTATTACAGGTGGCAGGAACTCTGCCTTCAGTTTCTCCCTTACATCTTGCTAGTTATTTCTGTCTTGCACTTCAAATGGCATTATAGCTTTGCACTTCAGCATGTTATATCAATAAGTGTATCACACTTGGGAGCCATCAGCAGTACCCACTCATCACGGAATTAACCCCATTAGTTACTAGTTATGACCACCCCTCCTTGCATAATTGCAGTGCAATTTTCTGTGCTTTCACCCATTAACCTGGTGCACTTGTTGATTCTGAGGCACTGTTGCAACTGCCTCATGTACACAGACAACCCCCAAACACTCAGACCAGTGAGAGTTAACCCTATATCACCAAATGTGGAAATATGCACTTTCCAGCAAAGACTGGACTAGCTGGTGAATAGGATAAGATCAACACCTGAACCGCACCATGAAGATCACACAGCTTGCCACAACACCCACTATGACAGCCCTGACATACACTGAAAAGCCACACACCCACCTTCACAGAGGCACACAATGGACATTTACACAAACAGCACAGACCAGCAGGACAGACACCTACTCAGAAACCACGACCTAGCTCATGCCAAAGGACACATATGTCACCTACACAGTGTACCCCTCAACCTAAGCTCCTAAGGCTAACCACCTTGCACAATACAGTGATCATGGGTGACTCCGTACTGTAGCACACAGCTGTCCCACTCACTAAGTTGATTATGGATGAGGTAACAGCCAATTGTCTATCACATACCAGCATCCAACACATGACACACCCAGTCAGGCCACTCCACAACAAGTATCACTCTGTCATCATCCATGTGGGTGTGAATGACCTGAGACACACCTCCTGGACTACATGACAAGAGACATGGTTGAACTCTCAGATTATCTGGTCCAGGCTGGTGTGACAGTATATGATTCTCACAGATACATACACAGTTGCCTATATTGGGATTAGAACTCCTGCCTATCTAGTTATTTCTACCATAATGCAATGGAGCTTATACAATTTCACCTACTCCAAAGGTACATCTAAAGTGAATTACATCAACAGTATTACTAAATTGGAGTGAGGAGAAGTGTAAAGGGTTGTACACAAGTCAAAAATGGTATAACCCACACAGTATATGACTCTCACTCACAGACACACACACACACACACACACACACACACACACACTTGCCAGTATTGAGATTAGAACCCCTGCCTATCTGGTTATTTGTACTATAGTGTTACACAGTTACTGCATGCACTACAGAGCTTACTGGACTTACAACTGGCCAAAGGTGAGGTAAAGTATTACAGGTGGCAGGAACTCTGCCTTCAGTTTCTCCCTTACATCTTGCTAGTTATTTCTGTCTTGCACTTCAAATGGCATTATAGATTTGCACTTCAGCATGTTATATCAATAAGTGTATCACACTTGGGAGCCATCAGCAGTACCCACTCATCACGGAATTAACCCCATTAGTTACTAGTTATGAACACCCCTCCTTGCATAATTGCAGTGCAATTTTCTGTGCTTTCACCCATTAACCTGGTGCACTTGTTGATTCTGAGGTACTGTTGCAACTGCCTCATGTACACAGACAACCCCCAAACACTCAGACCAGTGAGAGTTAACCCTATATCACCAAATGTGGAAATATGCACTTTCCAGCAAAGACTGGACTAGCTGGTGAAGAGGATAAGATCAACACCTGAACTGCACCATAAAGATCACACAGCTTGCCACAACACCCACTATGACAGCCCTGACATACACTAAAAAGCCACACACCCACCTGCACAGAGACACGCAATGGACATTTACACAAACAGCACAGACCAGCAGGACAGACACCCACTCAGAAACCACGACCTAGTACATGCCAAAGGACACATATGTCGCCTACACAGTGTGCCCCTCAACCTAAGCTCCTAAGGCTAACCACCTTGCACAATACAGTGATCATGGGTGACTCCGTACTGCAGCACACAGCTGTCCCACTCATTAAGTTGATTATGGATGAGGTAACAGCCAATTGTCTATCACATACCAGCATCCAACACATGACACACCCAGTCAGGCCACTCCACAACAAGTATCACTCTGTCATCATCCATGTGGGTGTGAATGACCTGAGACACACCTCCTGGACTACATGACAAGAGACATGGTTGAACTCTCAGATTATCTGGTCCAGGCAGGTGTGACAGTAGCCCTGAGCAGTACACTGCCATCACCCAGAATGATGCTGCAGTACTATCAACACACAATTGACTGCAACATTGGCTTACATGTGTGTCATTCTCAGTGGATCCAGTATCTCCCTGCTTGGGATAACATGACTGATAGACCTCAATGCCTTGCCAAAGATGTCCTAAATCTGTCAGCCCTGGGTTTCCAGGTACATGGTAAGTGTCTTGCCACCCCTATAGTGCCTTATTAGGCAGTGTTCCAAATCAAATTACCACCGTAACAGCTAGACATCTATGCAATCTGACGGTCATGCTGCTCAACAGTAGACATCTAACTGTCAAGATGGAGTCACTCAAAGCACTCCTCAGAGTGGAGGACATTGACATCTGTGCTGTAATGGAGAGGTGGTTCACAGCAGCAGACAGCAGCCCTTCACTAACAGGCTATGATGCATTCCACAGCTGTCAGCCCCCAAATATGGACCACACCTCCACAGGTGGTGTCTCCATATTCATAATGGATATGTACACCTCCAGACTAGTATCCCAGCATAATGCATCGGAGGTACTTCTAGTACAACTGACTTTGGGTAATAGTGCAATCCACACCATAGCCTGCTTTCAGTCCCCATCTATGTCCCTAGACTGTCAATGCTTATTCCTCAACACCCTAACATCTATGAAGGTCCAACCCAACACTGACATAGTAGGAGACTTCAACTACCCTTCCATCACCTGGGGAAAGTAGTCAATCACCAGTAAAATGGCCCAACGCTTCCTGGAATTCATCCGTTCCAATGCCTTGGACCGGCTCATACAGGCCCCCAGTAGAGGATGCAACAACCTTGATCTGTTTTGATTACTTACATATGGGGCAGTTGCTCGACCACGGTTGTTAATCCCTACCTGGTCAGATCCAAACATGATGTAATCAATGCAAAACAAATGATACTAGAGAGATAAAACCACTGGTGTGTAAAGCACTATAATAGAAAATAAAATTCAAAGCACAACCAGCAGTCATGGCAGAGATAAGTAAAAATAACAAATTTAATAACTAAAACAAAGTAACAAACAGATAAGCGCTTTCACATATAACTTCTTCAGATCTAACTGCACAATTAAAACAAATAGTACTTATAGCAAATCATTCAATGGTGTACCCAATCACAATCAAACATCATCAGATTGCTAGTTGTTATGACAACCATATATCTCTGCTGTGACTGCTGGTTGTGCTTTCAATTTTATTTTCTTTGATGTAATCAATGTGGAGCTCAACATCTCACCCACACCCCACCCACAAACGTAACCACCTTGCAAAACCTCTCCAAAGCTGACTTTGCAGTCATAAAAAGAGGGGTGGATGACTTCACTGCACCCATGCCAATGGGAAATAGCTGTATGACTGTCAAATGATACACATATGCACTGCACAGACATGTACATGGATGCATGGCACTAGCCATAGCCAACAGAACTTAGACACTGTCCTCCAAACACTGGAAGCCAATGTGATGGTCCCCTGTCATTATTAAAGTGCACAACAGAAGGAGGACACTGTTGCAGAAAAAGGTGGTGTTCCAAGACTGGTGAACCCCCTTATTAGCCTCAAACACAACTTGGGATCCCTCATGGAATCACCTACAGGCAGCTATGAAAGCAGAATTGTAGGAGACACTGATGACAATCACAAATGCCTTTGATAGTTATATCAACAACCTCCACAGCAATAACCACAAGTGGTGTGAGTTACTGAACAATGCTAATTCCTATCCTGAGACAACAGATATTGGCCACAGTCTTGCCAACACATTCAGTGTCAGCTTTACCCCTCTCTCCCCCCAAAGGGGGCAATTGCAATGGCAGATGAATGCTAAGCACCCAGCATTACTACAGGTCAGGTTAAACCTGCATTGTCCACAGGCAAGAATACAGCTTCCATGAGACCCCAACATATATGTGGCTGTGTTCTACATGACATACAAAGAGACCTGGCACCACATTTGTGTGCCCTGATCAGTCACAGCCACACTTCAGGCTTTGTCCCTCCAAAATGGCACACTGCTACAGTCATCCCTTTCCATAAAGAGGCAGCATCTACAGGCCCTGGGGATTAATGGGCCCTTAACCTGACAAGTCTACTATGTACAGGTATGGACTGCATCATCAGGGACCTGATTGACCAAGATATGGATGATCTCCTAACTCTGGACCCCACACAGTTTGGCTTTGTGAATGGCAGATCATGCCTGCTCAACCTGGTTGACATCTTTGAGTGAGTCACCAGGGCTGTGTATGACAGTAAGGCATTGCATACAGCCTACCTCAATCTGGCCATGGCTTCTGATACCATTCCTCAGTCAGGAAATATTGATAAACCCAACAAACTAGGCATCAACCCCTATATCAGTGGATGGTTTGCAAATTGGTTCACAGAACACACAGTGTGACAGTGGCAAACTCCAAGTCAGACTGGCAAGCAGTCACAAGTGGAGTCCCACAGGGATCAGTACTGGATAGTGTCCAGTCCAGCATCTACTTCTCAGGAGTCTAGCCCAACACAGAGGAACTCTGGATGACCAAGTTCACAGAGGACTGCAAGCTGGGAACTATCATGAACTCCACAAGTGATGCCGACATCCTACAGAAAGGCATCACTGAGACCAATGAGTGGTTTGGAAACCATGGCCAAAAGCTTAACACCACAATGTGCATCATCATCCACTTTGGTAAAACACTCCATTCCCAGTAAATAGCATATCAATGGGAGCCCATTGAACACTGTAGGCATTATAAGAGACCTGGGAACACAGGTTGACAGCAATTTCTCCTTCAAGCACCACATTGCCACTGTGGCCAGGAAGTCTTTTTATATGGCACATTTCATTACCAAGGGTTTTGCATCAAGGAAGACAGAGGTAATGATCTCTGTCTACTATTCACTCATTAGACCATTCCTCAAGTATAATGGCCCCTTTGCCATGTACCTCACTAGGCACCTGCTACAGCTGGAGAGGCCACAGAAGCACCTCACAAATGGGTTACTAGGCATTAAACACACATCCTACACAGACAGACACTGAAGACTCAAGGTATTCTTTATGTCATATCACCTAATTAGCAGCTATCTGTGCTTGATGTACAAAGCTGTGTCTGACCCAGCTGTTTTAGAAATGCTACATATAAATTCATCCACACCGCACACTACAGAGACCTCCACCCCAGTACCACAATCACCACAACATGCTGGTCTCTCACCAAGAGACTGCACATGCCCTGGAATACACTTCCCATACATGTCATGCAGAGCACCTAGCTGACCCTGTTCCAGAGACATTTTGGTGAGTGGATGGGTAATAGACAGTTCAACCCAAGGATCACTGCAGTGGCTATACTTGATACAGGCACTTGGAAGTAACATTGGATGGCATAATGGCAGAGCCTTTCTATGTGCTAGGCTTGTAAAGGCTCCTGAGGCATTAGCCTACTACACACGTGTGAACCTATAAATGGAATGACATCAGCAGGACTGATAAAGTAGTGCAGTGGGTGTTAAACTTATCAAAATGCTTTGTCATACAAACAGACACACACTTGCCAGATGGGAGAGTAGAACCCCTATCTAACTAGTCATTTACTATAGTGTTAAGCAGTCACTGCACATGCTACAGAGCCATCTAAGTTAATAGTTGGCCAAAGGTGCTGATTTGGGGAATGATATCCGCAGGACTGATAAAGTTGGGCAGTGGGTGTTAAACCTATCAAAATGCTCTGCCCTACAAACAGACGCACTTACCAGATGTGAAAGTAGAACCCCTACCTTAGTAGTTATTTGTACCATAGTGTCACACAGTTATCACACACGCTACAGAGCTTACTGGGCTGAGAGTTGGCCAAAGGTGCTGATACGGGGAATGACATCAACAGGGCTGATAAAGTAGAGCAGCAGGTGGGAAACACATCATAATACTTCCACTTACAAACATACATACCCACACACACATTTGCCGGATGCAAGAGTAGAACCCATGCCAAACTAGTCATTTGTATTAGTGTTAAGCTTTTATCACATGCACTACTGAGCTTACAGAGCTGACAGCTGACCAAAGTTGCTGATAAGGGACTGACATCATCTGGACTGGTAAGGTGAGGCAGTGTGAAGTGTTGTGGGTGGGAATGGCATAAAATTGTTTCACCTATAAACACACAACTCCCTCAATCTTGGATATACAACTGTTTGACATGCACATACTTTTACATTTGCCAGGACTGAGAAGAGAACTCCTACCTAGCTAGTTATTTGTATTATAGTATGATGCAGTTATTGCATGTGCCACAGAGATTCTGGGGCTGAAGCTTAATGAAAGGCACTTCTAAGATAACTGATATCTGTAGGACTGCTAATGTAGGGAAAGGGGAAGTGTACTTGGACCCAAAAGCTTTCAGTTGTGAACACACACTTTTACATTTGTCAGGACAGAGATTAGAACTCCTCCATAACTAGTTATTTGTTCTACAGTGTTATGCAGTTGTCGCATGCACCACAGAGCTTATGGGGCTGAGCCTAACAAAAGTGACTTCTATGGTAACAGACATCTTTAGGACTGCTAAGATGGGGCAATGGGAAGTGCACTGGGTGGGGAAGGCCTGTTCATTCCTAGATCCTACTGACATTTCTCTAAGTGTATGAGCATGCCCAGTGTGTTCTATAGCACATGTGGGACTCCATT
Organism: Protopterus annectens; assembly: GCF_019279795.1. Taxonomy (NCBI): domain Eukaryota; kingdom Metazoa; phylum Chordata; order Ceratodontiformes; family Protopteridae; genus Protopterus; species Protopterus annectens. The sequence goes on from NC_056745.1 coordinate 599,278,954, forward strand.
CCAGGGATTGTTGTACTCCAGTCCAGTTTTTGTGCTACAGCCATACCTTTCAACCTTTTGCTGCAAGATATCTGGAGATAGCCTATTGAAATGTGGGGGCAATGGGCCATACAGTGATTGTGACAGTAGTGACATCTGTCATATATGCATTTTGACACTGTCATGTATTATTTCAGTATCTCGTGACATACCTCCTCAGATCATCACAGTGATTTACCAGAGGAATACAGGCTAGATGATGCACACACCAGGTTTATGGGCCAAATGCTATACATTCGTGTACAATCCAGCCTGTTGAGGGGTGTGCCTACAAGCAGACTGTTGGTGTTGTGGAAATGGTCCAGCATCTTGGTGATATATTACAATGGTGGAATCTCTGTGCATTTATGTTCTGGCCTGATCTGATTTCCAGTCCACAGTCGGGTAATATAAGTCAGACAGGATCAGGGTGACAGGTAGACTCCAGATAGATTTGTAGAAGATAGGATATATGGGTGTGTGTGTGTCCTGGGCAGATGGCGCAGTGGTGCAGCAGTAGTACTGTCACCTTCCAACAAGAGGTTCTCCAGTTCGATTCTCCGCTGGGGTGTCTTCTGTGTGGAGTCTGCATGTCCTCCCTCTGTTCATGTGGGTTTGCTCCAGTTTCCTCCCATGTTACAAAGACATGCATCTGGAGCCTTTCTCCCCAGGCCTCCGCTGATAATTGGCTTTGTTCCAAGTCTGACTTTCTCGGTTAATGAATAAATAAAAATATGCTTGCCTATGGCTACTGGTACTTTGCATTGGGTTCTCCTCAATGGTTGACTGCACTTGGAGGGTCTTGTATGTGTTTGTCACACATATATGTATGGCCCACCTCATTTTGCTCTGATGGCCACATGTTGGGGTCAGGATTTTGCATAGGATGAGTGATAAGGGAGGAGTGTGTTACTCCCCATGGCTGTGGCCTAGGGTTCTGTTGGTGCAGACATGTCACCATCATACAGGTTAGGCCTGCCTGCAGTGAGTGCATTCCCATGTTTAAACACCTAGCCCTGCCTGTCAGCTGTACAGAGTATCACAGAATGTCCACACCCATGACTCATATATCTTGCTGGTTACCCAAATAAGTGTGGTTTTCAAGCAAAAGTGTTTTTCAAGTCACTCAGGGTTGAAGTCAGATATTACTGACAGTTGCCATTGCAGTTTCAGACTTCGTACCCATCAGACATTCCATGCTAATACAAATCATTCCATCCACCTTATAACATTATTAGAGCATTATTTCACAGGTGTCCTTCTCTTTGGACCTTTATCACCACATTATTCATGGCCTTTTCCAGATTTCATGCTCTCTGAGGCTGGCAGGTTTGCTCCTAGCAATTATTAGTATGGCCTTTCTTTGCATTTTGTGGACTGTGTTATGGACCTCATGACACTCCCTAACAGGGCACTGTGGGTGAGGCATATGCATTTGTCAGAGGCCTGTAGGCAAGGTGTGACAGGTGCAGGCCATCTGTAGCAAGGCAGTTCATTCTGATGATCATATGTTCCCAGGCTGCCAGCAAGAGACACCCCTGGGATGGCACCAGTAAGTTGACTGTGGGTGTTACAATTGCTTTCTGTTACTATTGCACCATCACTCTGAGCGACAGCTGGATGCTGCTTAAGGCTAGGTACATGTTACTGCATTTCTATGGGACTATGGGGGGGGGGGCACAACTGTACAAAATGCACATCTGCACAGACTGTGCTGATATTTGTTTAACATTTTTGTCCCATTTAGCATAGTGGTGTGCCCTGTCTTTCAGTCTACAGACATAACAGTATTAACCACTGGTCAGATTGTTCTGGCATAGACATCTGTAGTTTCAGAATTCTTACCTTTTAAAGCCATACTGCCACTGCCAGACCTTATAGGTTCATAGGTTTGTACTAGGCTATCTGCCCAAGGGCATTTATAAGCCTAGCCCATAGTTATTTGGCTTTCGCCACCCCTTTAGTTTGAATAAAACTATGCCTATTATTTTGCTGTGCCTCTGTCAAGCAGTGACACTGAAGTAATCCCTGGGGTATATCTGCGATCCCCCATCCATTGGTCAAGATTCCTCTTGAACAAGGCCAGCGAGGTGCTCTGCCTCACATGTACCGGGATTTTGTTCCACAGCATAGGGAGTCTCTGGGTGATGAATCTGTCCCTCCAGCACGTTCTATTAATAACCGTGTCAAGGTTTAAGTCTCCCGCCCTTGTGGTTCTGAGGGATCTAGATTTTTTGAGGTGAAGCATATTCATCAAATCAGGGTTTGACATGGCCTTATATGTCAGGCACAGGTCACCTCTTTGCAAGCGGTATGAGACTGAATAGAGCTGGTGTTCTTTCAGTCGGGCAGCATAAGACATATTTTTGAGACCCTTTATCCTTTTGGTGAGGAACTTTTGGGGCCTTTCCAGCTGCTGCAGGTGTCGGGTCAGATACATACCGAATGGGGCATTGTACTCAATCATAGGTCTAATGAGTGATGAGTACAGGGGGACGATGACCTCCCTTGATCTAGATGTGAATCCCTTCATGATCAGGTGGGCAATGTAGAAGGTTTTCCTAACTACTTTAGCAACATGAGTGTCAAGCGAAGGCTACTGTCAACCTGGGTCCCCAGATCCCTGATGACTTCTTCTGTGCTCCGTGGATTGCCACCTATATGGTAGCTAGGGTAACCTTGTTTTTCGAAGGGTATGACTATGCAATTCTTGGCATTTAACTTTAGGCCATGGCTCTGGCACCAGTTATCCGTTTCTGTGAGGCCCTTCTGAAGGATATCTGTGTCAGATGTGTTTTCGACTATGGCGCCCAGTTTGCAGTCATCTGCAAACTTTGTCAGCCATAACCCTCCTGTGTTTGCTTGTACTTCAGAAAAGTAGATGCTGAACAAGAGTGGACCCAGGACTGATCCCTGTGGGACACCACTTGTGACAGGCTTTGAGTCTGACATGGCTCCAGCAACTCTGACCCTGTGGGTTCTGTCACTTAGCCAGTTTGCAACCCATCTTGTGATGTATGGGTTTACATTCAAGCTGATGAGTTTTTGATGATACCTGAGTGGGGTATTGTGTCGAAGGCCTTTGCCAGGTCAAGGTAGGCTGTATGGACTGCCTTTCCTCATCAATGGCCTTGGTGACTGTCTCGAAAAGTCAACCAAGTTTAAAAGGCATGATCTGCCCTTGACAAAGCCAAACTGGGTTGGATCCAAAGTCTGCAAGTTCCCTATGTCTTTATTTATGAGTTCCATTATGATCCTCTCCATGGCTTTGCAGATAAGGCTTGTCAAGCTAATGGGACGGTAATTTCCAGGGTCGGTGGAGGCACCGCCCTTGTGAAGTGGGACCACAGTCGCCATGCACCACTCCTTGACGTATCCTGAGGTGAGGCTAAGATTAAACAGCTGTCCTAACTGCGGGTTTAATTCCTCATTGAGTTCGTGGAGCACACAGCCTGGGACACCATCCGGTCCCATAGATGCTGTGTTTTTTGCTTTGGAGAGAGCAGTTCTCACCTGGGTGTTGGAGATGTTTGGGGGGCTACAATCCTCTGGTATAGATATCTCTCCTTTGGGGAGGGAGAAGTTTGCACTGAACCTGTCAGCCAGTATGTTGGCAATGTGTGTAGGTTCAGTAATCTTTACATCATTTTGAACTAATTCTGAGCATATCTGGGAGTTTCCTCCTAGGTTTCTAACATAGCTAAAGAAGGCCTTATGATTGTCTTTTGAGTCCTTGGCGATTTTTCTCTCAAAATTTGCCTTGGATGATTTTATGAGAGCTCTTAGTTTTTTACTTATAATGATCAAAGCTGTCTTACCTTTCAAGGATTTTGCTCTATCTTGTAGTAGCTTCCTCCTTTTGTTGTAGAGCTTGTTTATGGCTGGGGTCCACCAGACTGGATGCTTGCCTTTGGTACAAAGAGTCTTAGTTTTGTTTGGGATTGCCTGATTCATGCAGTCCTGTAGGTGCTGGTAGAAGGCATTTGTAAGTGATTCAGCGGTTTGAGTGATGTTTACCACTGGCTCAGGGGCCTTAAAGGAGACCACATTAGTTTTTAGAAGTGTGAAGTCGGCTTTTGAGAAGTTTGTCACTGTGGTATTTTTATTTCAGGTGGGGCGGATGAGGACCTCCAGCGAGATTAGTTTATGATCTGATCTCACCAGTGAGGGGTATACTTCGGTGTTGAACATTTTGATCCCATGTTCGTGATGATGAGATCAAGTATGTTTTCTCCTCTTGTGGGGATGGTGACTAGTTGTTCCATGGCATTTGAGTTTATGAACTCCAGGAACCTTTGGGCTAGAGTGTTTGGGCTTGAGTAGTGTTCCCAGTCTATATTAGGGTAGTTGAAGTCACCTAGTATGATGGTGTTTGGAGATACATTTATCCCCTCCATTGTTTTCAGGAAGGCCATGTGAGGTTCCTGAGTTTGAGAGGGTGGCCTGTAACATGCTACAAATTGCAGAGCAGTCTTGCCTATGGTTAATTGCACCTGGATGGTCTCCGATGCATCGTGCATTGCCACTAACCTTGAGGTGTGGGTGTCCTTTATGAATATGGACACCCCCCCCCTCCTTTCTTGGTGTTGTCCGGATTTTGGGGCCCGGAAGCATGATATGAGGGGAAACCTGCTAGTGCTGGGGTGCTCTCAGGAGCCTTGAACCAGGTTTCTGTCACAGCACAGACATCGATGTTCTCCATACTGAGAAGGGCCTCGAGTGCGTGCATCTTGAGATTGAGACTTCTGGCATTGAGCAGCATTACCTTAGTTTTTTTACTTTTTTGTGTTCTAGGGTGGTAGGTTTAGAATTTGAGCCTTGCCTAAAAAAGGCACTATGGGGGTGGCAAGAGCCTTTGCCAATATCCGGAAGCCTAGGGGTGACAGGTGCAAGCTGTCCCTTGCAGCGTGGCTTGTCCAGCATGTCATCCCAGGCAGACAGACATTGGATCCCCTTTGAATGACACCAGAATTTAAGCCAATTATTAAAGCTGATCATCTTATCACTGTATTGTGGCATCATTCTAGGTGAAGGTAGGATACTGCTCAAGGTCAGGGTCATACCTGCCTGGGCTACATAATCAGAGAGCTCCTCAATGTCTCTTTTCATATAGTCCAAGGAGGCACGTCTCAGGTTGTTGACACCAGCGTGGACAATGACTGAGTCGTACTTGTACCTGCTGTTGAGAGACCTGAGTGCTTGTGTTATGTGGCGGATTCTAGCGCCCGACAGGCAGCTTACTGTGACCTTCTCCTTACTCAGTCTGGTGAGCGGGACGTCAGTGTGTCTGACTATGGAGTCACCTATGACAAGTATGTTTGGTGTTGTATTTGGCCTTAAGGCAGTGACTGCTTTGCACACTGATTTTGTTGTTTATGTGTTGTTTGTGTGGTGTATTGAGTTTGCAGTTGCTTAGGTGTCTGCTTTGGAGGCCTCTGCTGTTTAGGTAAATTTTACTCAGAGCCTCCGAGTATGTCTTAGTGTGTTTATGTGTTTGATTCAGTGGTGTGGTTGAGTTATGTGAGACTGGTATTGTGGTGTGTGTAGTTGCCTTCTCCTCCTGCCTGGTCTTGCCAGTCCTGAGTTGAGAGAGCTCAGCCTCCAGTCTGGCTAAATAGCTGCATCTCTCACAAGTGTTAGTGTTACGTGGGAGGAGGAGAGGGTTGTCCGTGTACATGAGACAATTGTAACATTGTCTCAGAATTCCCAGATTCACCAACTGGGCAGGAGAGGACGCCAGCATCTGACCCTTCGACATGCTAGAAAGAATTATGAGTTGGTATGAGACAGAAAAGTAGTGGGCTTAGCAGGAAGTGGGCACTCCTGGGGAGTTTTGCTAGTGAGAGATTTGTATAATATAGGAGTGCTTGACCTGCAAAGAGAATGCTTATAAGACAAGGGATATGCTTATAAGACAAGTGCTGAGCTTTTGAGAAGAAAAGCTATTTGGAACAAGTGCTGCACTTTTAGTGTAGGTGTAAACTGTTTAGGTTCCTAACAGAGCAGTTCTAAGGGAAAAATTGAAGAACAGACTTTCTGGAGCCAGAAAGAGTTTAACCTTGTTTAACCGGCTGCCCGATGCTGCTCTAGTGGCAACTCTGCTAATCACGCTAAAGCACGTTAAAGCCTGCTTGATAGCAGCGGCTCGAAAGAAGCAGGAATAGACCCAAAAGGAAAATAAAACTACAGTTTCAAGTCAGTAACCACCTCTACGGGGGGCAGGGAAGCTGCTCAATGTTAGTCACTGCCACTGATCAACAGAGAGACCCTCCTCCAGCCCAAGCAAAAATGGCCTCACAGAAACTTTCAAACAGTTCAGGAACAGCAAGCCTGTAACTGAACTTTTTTAACTCTCAGAAAAGTGGGAAAAAAGCAAGATTTTTTTTTTTGTTTTTGTTTTTTACAGAGATAGCAGAGGTTCACAAGTAATATTAAGTTACTGTGTAAGAGTCTGTGAGTGGGGATTTCATGGATGTTGCCTTGCTGGGGCTTTTGCCAGACATTTCTGTATGGTTTTCTACAGCTGATCTGCTGTGTGGAGTTGGTTTTGGGTATGGAACCCCCACTTTGACATCCATAAATGTGACCTATGACCCCCCCCAGTTATTTGGCTCACCACATATACTGCAGTGGTATTTGTCAACTAGGGTGGTACTGCATGGTGTGGGTAGGGCAGTACTGGGGATATACTTCCTGCTATCCCACAGAGCTGTCAGTTGTCTGCTGCTATCCCAGTTAACCACCCCGTTCCCTTACATACTTGATGAATACCATAGATATACTATCAGAAAGTTCCACTCCATTCATTTATTTTGTTACAGAGACTGTGCCTGCAGCTGTTATGAGGGTGGTGGTTGAGGGCTGACTATGTCGGATGTATGCAATACTCAGCCTAGACATGGTCAGGTATAGGTGGTGTGATGTTTGGCATCCATTTTATTGTACGTGCGAGTCAAAGAGAGAGAGAGAGAGAGAGATCAGTCCAATGAGTCCTACAGTGTCAGTGTATGTGCTATGTCTTGCCTCTTTGCCAAGGCCAGGGCATACTGGGCATGCCTCCATCTGCCTACAGGGGCAGGCTCAGGATGTTCCTCCTCCAAGTCACTCTGTGCCTGTGGAGGCCTTGGCAATGGTGGGGGGGGGTGTGTGGCCCTTCCCCATTTTGTTCCTGCTGCAGCTGTTTCCACAGGATCATATTGTGTAACATGGCACATACTGTAAATATGTGTGCACATGTGGCTAGAGAGTACTGCAAGACTCCACCGGATATGTCAAGGAAGTGGAACCGTGACTTGAGCATCCCAAACACACGCTCTATAACGATCCTGGTTTGCGAGTGAGCCTCATTATGGCATTCTTGTGTGGGTGTGTGTGCATTTCTGATGGGTGTCATCGGCCACAGCTCCAGTGCATAGCCAGCATCCCCCAGCAGGTGACCATATGGGATCTCCCCACTGGCAAACGCCGGTACAGCTGTGACGAATGCCAGATGTGGGAGTCGTGATAGCTTCCAGAGCTGCCAGCACACACATTCATGATAATGCTCTGGGCATCGCATATGACCTGGAGGCCAACCTGCCTGCCCCTGTGTGAGGTGACATGGCAGCCCTATCTCCACTCCCATGGGGGCTGGGAGAATGGGATTGCAGACCTGGCTTCCTGGGGTGGCCCTGAAGTGTCCCAGTTTAGGTCCTGTAACAAAAGGGTCACCTTGATTTAAAGGACTTTCCCAGAGACAGAGAGAGGGGAATCCCTTGCAGTTTATGTAGACCCTACCCTGTTCATGAGGTGGTGCTTTGATGTGGATGTGCATGCAGTCTATGGCACCCAGTACCTCTGGGTAGTCTGCTACATGGTGGAAGAGACACATATTGCTGGTCCTCTCCTCACGGGTGCTGGGGAAATTAATGTGCTCAGTGTCATGTGGTTGCATAGCATCGAGGAACTGGTGGAGTATCCTGGATGCAGATGCCTGTGAGACCCCCATGATATACCCAGTTGGTCTTTGGAAAGTACCTGTAGCTAGTATTCTTAAGGTTACACATACCTTAGTATCCACTGAGATAGGTTCCCCTCTTTTGGTTCTGGCTCTGAGGTGAGGCCAGCACAGCTCAACAAATTGCTGAAGTATGTCCCTGTCCACCCTGTATCGCTCTATCTCCAGATCATGTAGCCCCTGGTAGGTTACCCTGGGTCTTAACACTCTTCTCCTCCTCCTCAGTCTGAGCTGGTTGTCAGCATTTTCCTCCTCACCACCCTCAGTCTCTAGCACATGCTGATAGATCAGAGCAACAGCAGCTCCTAACAAGTTTTGTTAGATTTGTCAGTTTAAAATTCCCCCAAATGTATACACCAGTGCTGTAGTGTTTGTGGGAAAAAAACAGACTGAAAGGTGTTTGCATACTTTATAGTAGTGTACTGGGCTGCTGCCTGTGTAATTGGCTGATTCTGATACATTCAACCTGTCAGCTATGCTTGTTCTCCTTGATTGCCTTCCTTCTGTAGTTTCCCTTTCCCACCCCACCCCCCCACTTAAGCCCTGATATGTGCCACACATTCCTGGTGCTCAAATGTCAACAGTTCAGCTATCCTCTGGGTTTTTTTTTTGTTTGTTTGTTTTAAGCAGAACTGGCCATTCCTTGATGTGAACATGCTCTGCATTTCATGGAATAGGGGAATACAGCCTCAGACACACCCCCTGCCTTAGTTGTGCTTTGCTATGGGCAAACATGGGCCACTGTGCTTCCAGCAATCATGGCACACCCACTTTTCATGTTAACTGCTCCTCCTGTCTAACACCATGGTGCTAGAGCACCTACACGGTTAGGTGCAGTCAGATACTTATAAGAAATTTGTGATTCAGTATAAAACCCCTCATTTGCATACACAACTGCCTTACTCCTGAGTTATCACATATACACACGGAGAACCAAAAAGCAAACCAATCGACCAAAACTAATAAAATGAATAAATCCAAAAGATTTATCAGAAAAAGGGTATTATTAAAGGACAGCTTATTAGAGCCTCAAGGATGTCTAGTTCCCTTGAAGGTTTTCTTAATGAAATTGGGATTCTTAAAAAATTGTTTTTGGAGAAGGGATACCCTGACCATTTAATAGATGTCATGACTCAGGAAGTATTGACAAACAGGGAATCCAAATATCCACCTTTATTAGGCTCTGGACACACAATGGCTCAATATGAACAGAGGGTGAACCCTGAAGTTGGGAATAGTTTTATTCACACATTTTCGAGTAATTCACATGACGTGGAGGCCATTATCCCTAAATATTGGCCTATACTGG
>NC_056745.1:599292277-599514777 GCF_019279795.1 Protopterus annectens
TCTTGTCTCTTGTGCTTGCTGTCTTGTAGGCTATTGTGTAAACTGAAACATTTCCTCTGTGTAATTATCTCTTGGCTAGTGGGGGCTGGTTCTTTTGTGTTCTTGTAAAAAAAACAGTTTCTGTCTTTTGCACACAGTGCAGACTAGAGAAGTTGTGACTGCAGCTGAGCTACAAAATATAAGTATAATCTTGATTTTTTTGATTATTTTTACAGATTACTGTTTTTACAATTTAATATATATAAAGCACTTTGTCTATTCAGTATCTTCACAAATCCTTATCTGTTTAAAAACTTTCATTTGTCTCTAGTGCTTGCTGTCTTGTAGGCTATTGTGTAAACTGAAACATTTCCTCTGTGTAATTATCTCTTGGCTAGTGGGGGCTGTTTCTTTTGTGTTCTTGTAAAAAAAAAAAAAAAAAAAGTTTCTGTCTTTTGCACACAGTGCAGACTAGAGAAGTTGTGACTGCAGCTGAGCTACAAAATATAAGTATCATCTTGATTTTTTTTGATTATTTTTACAGATTACTGTTTTTACAATTTAATATATATAAAGCACTTTGTCTATTCAGTATCTTCACAAATCCTTATCTGTTTAAAAACTTTCATTTGTCTCTAGTGCTTGCTGTCTTGTAGGCTATTGTGTAAACTGAAACATTTCCTCTGTGTAATTATCTCTTGACTAGTGGGGGCTGGTTCTTTTGTGTTCTTGTAAAAAAAAAAAAAAAAGTTTCTGTCTTTTGCACACAGTGCAGACTAGAGAAGTAGTGACTGCAGCTGAGCTACAAAATATAAGTATCATCTTGATTTTTTTGATTATTTTTACAGATTACTGTTTTTACAATTTAATATATATAAAGCACTTTGTCTATTCAGTATCTTCACAAATCCTTATCTGTTTAAAAACTTTCATTTGTCTCTAGTGCTTGCTGTCTTGTAGGCTATTGTGTAAACTGAAACATTTCCTCTGTGTAATTATCTCTTGGCTAGTGGGGGCTGGTTCTTTTGTGTTCTTGTAAAAAAAAAAGTTTCTGTCTTTTGCACACAGAGCAGACTAGAGAAGTTGTGACTGCAGCTGATCTACAAAATATAAGTATCATCTTGATTTTTTTTTATTATCTTTACAGATTATTGTTTTTACAATTTAATATATATAAAGCACTTTGTCTATTCAGTATCTTCACAAATCCTTATCTGTTTAAAAACGTTCATTTGTCTCTAGTGCTTGCTGTCTTGTAGGCTATTGTGTAAACTGAAACATTTCCTCTGTGTAATTATCTCTTGGCTAGTGGGGGCTGGTTCTTTTGTGTTCTTGTAAAAAAAAAAAAAAAAAAAAGTTTCTGTCTTTTGCACACAGTGCAGACTAGAGAAGTTGTGACTGCAGCTGAGCTACAAAATATAAGTATCATCTTGATTTTTTTTTTTATTATTTTTACAGATTACTGTTTTTACAATTTAATATATATAAAGCACTTTGTCTATTCAGTATCTTCACAAATCCTTATCTGTTTAAAAACTTTCATTTGTCTCTAGTGCTTGCTGTCTTGTAGGCTATTGTGTAAACTGAAACATTTCCTCTGTGTAATTATCTCTTGGCTAGTGGGGGCTGGTTCTTTTGTGTTCTTGTAAAAAAAAAAAAAAAAGTTTCTGTCTTTTGCACACAGTGCAGACTAGAGAAGTTGTGACTGCAGCTGAGCTACAAAATATAAGTATCATCTTGATTTTTTTTTGATTATTTTACAGATTACTGTTTTCACAATTTAATATATATAAATCACTTTGTCTATTCAGTATCTTCACAAATCCTTATCTGTTTAAAAGCTTTCATTTGTCTCTAGTGCTTGCTGTCTTGTAGGCTATTGTGTAAACTGAAACATTTCCTCTGTGTAATTATCTCTTGGCTAGTGGCGGCTGGTTCTTTTGTGTTCTTGTAAAAAAAAAAAAAAAAAGTTTCTGTCCTTTGCACACAGTGCAGACTAGAGAAGTTGTGACTGCAGCTGAGCTACAAAATATAAGTATCATCTTGATTTTTTTTGATTATTTTTACAGATTACTGTTTTTACAATTTAATATATATAAGGCACTTTGTCTATTCAGTATCTTCACAAATCCTTATCTGTTTAAAAACTTTCATTTGTCTCTAGTGCTTGCTGTCTTGTAGGCTATTGTGTAAACTGAAACATTTCCTCTGTGTAATTATCTCTTGGCTAGTGGGGGCTGGTTCTTTTGTGTTCTTGTAAAAAAAAAAAAAACAGTTTCTGTCTTTTGCACACAGTGCAGACTAGAGAAGTTGTGACTGCAGCTGAGCTACAAAATATAAGTATAATCTTGATTTTTTTGATTATTTTTACAGATTACTGTTTTTACAATTTAATATATATAAAGCACTTTGTCTATTCAGTATCTTCACAAATCCTTATCTGTTTAAAAACTTTCATTTGTCTCTAGTGCTTGCTGTCTTGTAGGCTATTGTGTAAACTGAAACATTTCCTCTGTGTAATTATCTCTTGGCTAGTGGGGCTGTTTCTTTTGTGTTCTTGTAAAAAAAAAAAAAAAAAGTGTCTGTCTTTTGCACACAGTGCAGACTAGAGAAGTTGTGACTGCAGCTGAGCTACAAAATATAAGTATCATCTTGATTTTTTTGATTATTTTTACAGATTACTGTTTTTACAATTTAATATATATAAAGCACTTTGTCTATTCAGTATCTTCACAAATCCTTATCTGTTTAAAAACTTTCATTTGTCTCTAGTGCTTGCTGTCTTGTAGGCTATTGTGTAAACTGAAACATTTCCTCTGTGTAATTATCTCTTGGCTAGTGGGGGCTGGTTCTTTTGCGTTCTTGTAAAAAAAAAGTTTCTGTCTTTTGCACACAGTGCAGACTAGAGAAGTTGTGACTGCAGCTGAGCTACAAAATATAAGTATCATCTTGATTTTTTTTTTTGATTATTTTTACAGATTACTGTTTTTACAATTTAATATATATAAAGCACTTTGTCTATTCAGTATCTTCACAAATCCTTATCTGTTTAAAAACTTTCATTTGTCTCTAGTGCTTGCTGTCTTGTAGGCTATTGTGTAAACTGAAACATTTCCTCTGTGTAATTATCTCTTGGCTAGTGGGGGCTGGTTCTTTTGTGTTCTTGTAAAAAAAAAAAAAAAAAAAGTTTCTGTCTTTTGCACACAGTGCAGACTAGAGAAGTTGTGACTGCAGCTGAGCTACAAAATATAAGTATCATCTTGATTTTTTTTTTATTATTTTTACAGATTACTGATTTACAATTTAATAAATATAAAGCACTTTGTCTATTCAGTATCTTCACAAATCCTTATCTGTTTAAAACTTTCATTTGTCTCTAGTGCTTGCTGTCTTGTAGGCTATTGTGTAAACTGAAACATTTCCTCTGTGTAATTATCTCTTGGCTAGTGGGGGCTGGTTCTTTAGTGTTCTTGTAAAAAAAAAAAAAAAAAGTTTCTGTCTTTTGCACACAGTGCAGACTAGAGAAGTTGTGACTGCAGCTGAGCTACAAAATATAAGTATCATCTTGATTTTTTTTGATTATTTTTACAGATTACTGTTTTTACAATTTAATATATATAAAGCACTTTGTCTATTCAGTATCTTCACAAATCCTTATCTGTTTAAAAACTTTCATTTGTCTCTAGTGCTTGCTGTCTTGTAGGCTATTGTGTAAACTGAAACATTTCCTCTGTGTAATTATCTCTTGGCTAGTGGGGGCTGGTTCTTTTGCGTTCTTGTAAAAAAAAAAAAAAAAAAAGTTTCTGTCTTTTGCACACAGTGCAGACTAGAGAAGTTGTGACTGCAGCTCAGCTACAAAATATAAGTATCATCTTGATTTTTTTTTTGATTATTTTTACAGATTACTGTTTTTACAATTTAATATATATAAAGCACTTTGTCTATTCAGTATCTTCACAAATCCTTATCTGTTTAAAAACTTTCATTTGTCTCTAGTGCTTGCTGTCTTGTAGGCTATTGTGTAAACTGAAACATTTCCTCTGTGTAATTATCTCTTGGCTAGTGGGGCTGGTTCTTTTGTGTTCTTGTAAAAAAAAAAAAAAAAGTTTCTGTCTTTTGCACACAGTGCAGACTAGAGAAGTTGTGACTGCAGCTGAGCTACAAAATATAAGTATCATCTTGATTTTTTTGATTATTTTTACAGATTACTGTTTTTACAATTTAATATATATAAAGCACTTTGTCTATTCAGTATCTTCACAAATCCTTATCTGTTTAAAAACTTTCATTTGTCTCTAGTGCTTGCTGTCTTGTAGGCTATTGTGTAAACTGAAACATTTCCTCTGTGTAATTATCTCTTGGCTAGTGGGGGCTGGTTCTTTTATGTTCTTGTAAAAAAAAAAAAAAAAAGTTTCTGTCTTTTGCACACAGTGCAGACTAGAGAAGTTGTGACTGCAGCTGAGCTACAAAATATAAGTATCATCTTGATTTTTTTGATTATTTTTACAGATTACTCTTTTTACAATTTAATATATATAAAGCACTTTGTCTATTCAGTATCTTCACAAATCCTTATCTGTTTAAAAACTTTCATTTGTCTCTAGTGCTTGCTGTCTTGTAGGCTATTTTGTCCCACCCTCCCTCCCTGTTGGTGTCTTGCTCTTATACTTGGTGGCTTTGCAGTTGCCCGCCCCTACTGTGACACATCTCCCAGTCTAGTGTCATTAGCTCATTCTGCTTAATACAGAGAGAACATTTGATAAGGCCTTCTGTTCCTCCTTTTTCCCTTTCAAAAGTAAAACAAAACTTTTTTTTTCTTTCGCCTGAACCTTCTTGTGTTCTGACTGTCCTTCTCAAACATTTTGGAAATATACAGTATATTTCAGAGCATTTGTTATAACTGTATTTGCTATAGCTGATTTAAGTATTTTTTTCTGGCTTTTTGATTATTTACTGCTTAGCGACTGCATTTTAGCCTGTTTATGCAGCTCTGCATTCTATTTAAACTGTTTTTGTGTTGATTAACTGTTTTGCACTTTTAAAAAGTTAGTTGTTGCTTAATTTTACCTGTAGGCTAACCCACTCAAGTGTGCTAGCCGCTTAAAAGCATTTATAGCATTTACTGTCTGTTTTTCCTCTGTTTTCTGCAAAAAAGAAAAAATCTTGTTTTCCGCCTTACTGAACTAGAATAGTCCAGTCTTCAGAGTTTGCTGATCTCTGGGCTTTGTCTTGGTTCCTGTGCTATTCCATATCCTTATTTGGATAAAAGGAAGCGTCTTTGTTCACCAGTGGGAGTGGGGAGCACTGAGCGGCCTATTTGTCCCTAGAGGTGTGGTTCCAGCCAGAAACTTGTAGTCTATTGGCCATTTTGGGTCAATTCCTAGCTCTTTTCAGCCCCCTGAAATAAAGCCCGCTTTAGCGCGCTTTTTCGCTTGTATTCAACTCAGCACAGCTCCTCGTGGTGTACTGTAGAGTTCTACAAGCAGCAGAGAGCAAAAGAGTGACTTTTTCCTGATTTAAGTATTTTTTTCTGGCTTTTTGATTATTTACTGCTTAGCGACTGCTTTTTCGCCTGTTTATACAGCTCTGCATTCTATTTAAACTGTTTTTTGTGTTGATTAACTGTTTTGCACTTTTAAAAAAGTTATTTGTTGCTTAATTTTACTTGTAGGCTAACACACTCAAGTGCGCTAGCCATTTAAAAGCATTTATAGCATTTACTGTCTGTTTTTCTTCTGTTTTCTGCAAAAAAGAAAAAAACAAAAAAAAAAAAAAAAAAAAAAAAAAAAAAATCTTGTTTTCCCACCTTACTGAACTAGAATAGTCCAGTCTTCAGAGTTTGCTGATCTCTGGGCTTTGGCTTGGTTCCTGTGCTATTCCATATCCTTATTTGGATAAAGGGAAGCTTCTTTGTTCACCAGTGGGAGTGGGAAGCACTGAGCAGCCTATTTGTCCCTAGAGCAGTGGTTCCAGCCAGAAACTTGTAGTCTATTGGCCATTTTGGGTCAATTCCTAGGTCTTTTCAACCCCCTGCTATAAAGCCCACTTTAGCGCGCTTTTGCGTGATTTAGCGTGGAGTTGCCCATAGAGCACCATCGGGCAGCGCCGGTTAAACAAGGTTAAACTATTTCTGGCTCCGTAAAGTCTGCTCTTCAATTTTTTCCTTAGAACTTCTCTACTTGCAATCTAAACAGTCTATTCTCTATCTCAATAGCTCAGCACTTGCTCCTAAAGCATTTTTATATAGGTAAAGTACTTGTATACTAAACAAAGTACTACATTAGCCTAGAATCCCCTTGAATACCCATTTCCCTATAGGTCCCTTCTGACTCAGTTACACAGCAAACTTTTTCACTTTTTCTAGCATGTCGAAGGGTCAGTTGCTAGCGTCCTCTCCTGTTCAGCTGGTGAATCTGGGCATCTTGAGGCAATGTTACAATTGTCTCATGTACACAGACAACCCACTCCTTCTCCCACAAAACACAAATACATGTGAGAGATGCAACTATATAGCCAAACTGGAGGCTGAGCTCTCTCAACTCAGGACTGGCAAGACCAGACAGGAGGAGAAGGAAACCATGCACACCACAAACCCAGTTTCACATAGAACTATCACAACTGCAAAACAAACACATAAACACAAAAAGACATACTCGGAGGCACTGATCAAAAATCTACCAAAACTACAGAGGCCTCCAAAGCAGACACCCAAGCAACTGCCACCTCAAGACATAAGACATGCAACACATAGTTCTCAAAGTCAGTGTGCTAAACAGTCACAGCCCTTAAGGCCAAACACAATGCCAGACACACTTGTTATAGGTGACTCCATAGTCAGACACACTGACGTCCCTCTCACCAGACTGAACAAGGAAAAGATCACAGTTAGCTGCCTGTCAGGCGCTAGAATCCGCCACATAACACAAGCACTCAGGTCACTCCACAGCAAGTACAAGTATGACTCAGTCATTGTCCATGCTGGTGTGAACAACCTGAGACGTACCTCCCTGGACTACATGAAAAGAGACATAGAGGAGCTCTCAGATTATGTAGCCCAGGCCGGTATGACCCTGACCCTGAGCAGTATCCTACCCTCACCAAGAATGATGCCACAATACAGAGACAAAATGATCAGCTTTAATAATTGGCTTAATTACTGGTGTCATTCTAAGGGGATCCAATGTCTGTCTGCCTGGGATGACATGCTTGACAAGCCACGCTGCTTCGCAAGGAACGGCTTGCACCTGTCACCCCTGGGCTTCCGGATATTGGCAAAGGCTCTTGCCACCCCCATAGTGCCTTTTTTAGGCAAGGCTCAAATGATAAACCTACCACCCTAGAAAATAAAAATGGAGAAAAACTAAGGGTAATACTGCTCAATGCCAGAAGTCTAAACCTCAAGATGCATGCCCTCGAAGCCCTCCTCAGTATGGAAAACATCGATGTTTGTGCTGTGACTGAAACCTGGTTCAAGGCTCCTGAGAGCACCCCAGCACTATCAGGTTATACCTCATATCATGCCCGCCCCAAAATCCGGACCGAACCACAAAAGGAGGGGGAGTATCCATATTCATAAAGGATACCCACACCTCCAGGTTAGTGGCAACGCACGAAGCATCGGAGATCATCCAGGTGCAATTAACCATAGGTAAAACTGCCCTACAGTTTGTAACATGCTACAGACCACCTTCTCAAACTCAGGAAACCCACACAGCCTTCCTGAAGACACTGGAGAGTATAAATGTCTCTCCAAACACCATCATATTGGGTGACTTCAACTACCCAAACATAGACTGGGAACATTACTCAAGCCCCAACACCCTAGCCCAAAGGTTCCTTGAGTTCATAAACTCAAATGCTATGGAACAACTAGTCACCATTCCCACAAGAGGAGAAAATATACTAGACCTGATCATCACAAACATGGGGACAAAATGCTCCACACCGGAAGTATATCCCTCATTGGTGAGAACAGACCATAAATTAATCTCACTGGAGATCCACATCCCGCCCCCACCCCCAGCAAAAAAGACCACAGTGAAGAACTTCTCAAAAGCAAACTTCACACTTCTTAAGACTGGAGTGGTATCCTTCAAGGCCCCCGAGCCAGTGGAAACCAAAACCCACGCTGCTGAAACCCTTACAAATGCCTTCTATGAGCACCTCCAGGAATGTATGGATCAAGCAATCCCTAATAAAATCAAGACCCTTTCCACCAAAGGCAGGCACCCGGTCTGGTGGACTCCAGCCATAAACAAACTCTACAACAAGAGGAGAAAGCTACTACATGACAGAGCAAAATCCTTAAATGGGAAGGCATCTCTGATCAATACTAGCAAAAAACTACGATCACTCATAAAATCATCCAAGGCCAACTTTGAGAGAAAAATCGCTAATGACACAAAAGACAATCATAAAGCCTTCTTTAGCTATGTTAGAAACCTGGGTGGAAACTCCCAGATATGCTCAGAATTAGTCCAAAATGATAAAAATCACTGAACCCACAGACATTGCCAACATACTGGCAGACAGGTTCAGTGCAAATTTCTCCCTTCCTCCCCAAAAGGAGAAATATCTATCCCACCAGAGTCTAGCCTCCCAAACATCTCAGATGCCCAGGTGAGAGCTGCTCTCTCTAAAGCAAAAACACAGCATCAATGGGACCGGACGGTGTCCCCGGATGTGTGCTACACGAACTCAATGAGGAACTAAACCCACACATAAGGCTGCTGTTTAATCTTAGCCTTACTACAGGATACGTACCCAAAGAATGGCGTACAGCAACTGTGGTCCCACTCCACAAAGGCGGTGCTTCTACGGACCCTGAAATTACCGCCCATAAGCTTGACGAGCCTTGTCTGCAAAGCTATGGAGAGGATCATAATGGAACTCATAAATAAAGACATTGGGGACCTACAAACACTGGATCCTACCCAATTTGGCTTTGTCAAGGGCAGATCCTGCCTCTTGAACTTGGTCGACTTCTTCGAAACAGTCACTAAGGCCATTGATGAGGGTAAGGCAGTTCACACAGCCTACCTTGACCTAGCAAAAGCGTTCGACACAATACCCCACTCGGGCATCATAGAAAAGCTCACCAGCTTAGATGTAAACCCATATGTCACAAGATGGGTTGCAAACTGGCTCAAGGACAGAACACACAGGGTTAGAGTTGCTGGTGCCATGTCAGACTCTAAGCCGGTCACGAGCGGTGTCGACAGGGCTCAGTCCTGGGCCCCCTCTTGTTCGGCATTTATTTTTCTGAAGTTCAGGCAAACATAGGGGGATTGTGGTTGACAAAATTTGCAGATGACTGCAAACTGGGCACCATAATTGACACTCCATCAGACACAGACATCCTCCAGAAAGGTCTCATAGAAATGGATAACTGGTGCCAGAGCCATGGCCTTAAGCTAAATGCCAAAAAATGTATAGTCATACCCTTTGGGAAAAACAAGGTAACCCCTAATTACCACATAGGTGGTAATCCATTAAACACGGAAGAAGTTATCAGAGACCTGGGGACCCAAGTTGACAGTAACCTCTCTTTGCCACTCACATTGCCAAAGTGGTTAGGAAGACCTTCTACATTGCCCACCTGATCATGAATGGATTCACATCCAGATCAGGAGAGGTCATTGTACCCCTGTACTCTTCACTTATCAGACCAATGATTGAGTACAATGCCCCATTCGGAATGTACCTTACCCGACACCTGCAGCAGTTGGAAAGACCCAAAAAGTTCCTCACCAAAAGGATAAAGGCTCAAACATATGTCATATGATGCCCGACTGAAGAAACTCCAGCTCTATTCAGTCGCATACCGTCTGCTCAGAGGTGATCTGTGCCTGACATACAAGGCCATGTCCAACCTGGAATTAATGGACATGCTCCACCTCAAAAAATCCAAATCCACCAGAGCCACGAGAGCAAGAGACTTAAACCTCAACACGGATATAAATAGGATGTGCTGGAGAGACAGATTCATCACCCAGAGAGTCCCTACACTATGGAACAGAATCCCAGTCCATGTGAGGCAGAGCCCCTCACTGACTCTGTTCAAGAGAAATCTTGACGAGTGGATGGGAGATCGTAGGTTTACCCCGGGAATCATCTCTGTATCACTGCTGGACAGAGGCACAGCAAATTAATGGGTATAGTATTCTCATCCTAAGGGGTGGTGAAAGCCACACACACTCTGGCTAGGCTTATAAATGCCCTAGGGCAGATAGCCTAGTATGAACCTATGAACCTATGAACCTATGAACCTATGAACCTATGGCCCATTTGCCATGTCCCCACTAGACACAAGCAACAACAGGAGAGGTTGCCAATGTACCTCACAAAGAGGATCTTAGGTACTACACACTTGCCCAATATGGATAAACTCCAACAACTGCAATGAATCTCTGTCTCATATTGGCTACTTAGGTGTGATCTCTGCCTGACATACACAGCCATGTCTGACCCAACCCAGTCAGGAATGCTACATCCAAAGAAAATAATCTGTCCACACAACATGCCCCAGATACCTCAACTCCATCCTCACAATCAACAGGACATGCTGGAGGGACAGGTTCACAACCCAGAGACTGGCCATGCTATGGAATAGATGTCATATACATGTCAAGCAGAGCACATCACTGGACCTCTTCAAGAAAAATCAGGAGAAGTGGATGGGGAATAGAATACCCACCCTGGGGATCACTCCAGTGACTATACTCAGTAGACACACTGGGGAATATTGTCAGGTGGCATGATGCCAGTGTATTCACATGGGCTAGCCTTGTAAAGCCTCCATGGCCATTTGCCACGTACCACCTATGAATCTTTGAACCTATGCATCTCAGTACTGTCAAATGTGTGTGTGTGTGTGTGTGTGTGTGTGTGTGTGTGTGTGTGTGTGTGTGTGTGTGTGTGTGTGTGTGTGTGTGTGTGTGTATTACTGTGTATAAAAGTGTTTATGAGTGTGTAAACATGTGGGTGAAAGTAGTTGGTGGCCGCGTCTCACCCAGTACAACTACCATTGCCATATCTTACAAGTGCTGTAGATGTTATTCACTATATGGGACACTCTCCAACCTATAACCTATGTGGTATTTGTGGTAACTGCATAGCACTATAATACCAATAACTACACAGCTAGGGGTTCTAATATGAGTCCTGGCAAGTGTGTGTGTGTGTGTGTGTGTGTGTGTGTGTGTGTGTGTGTGTGTGTGTGTGTGTGTGTGTGTGTGTGTGTGCGCGCGCATTGGTGTGTATAGCAGTGGTTGTGAGTGTGTAGACTTGTATGTGACACTATTATGAGTACTCTCACACCCAGTACAGCCACCATTGCCATATCGCACAAGAACATGTGATATTATTCATCTTAAAGGTACCTTGTAACACTCATCACACTAGTATTCCTGTGCCACCTGCAATAACTGCATAATAGTGTGGCACCACAACTTGATGGGAAGGGGCTCCAAACACAACACTGGCAACTATGATCCTGTGTGTGCATGTGTGTGTGTGTGTGTGTGTGTGTGTGTGTGTGTGTGTGTGTGTGTGTGTGTGTGTGTGTGTGTGTGTGAGTGTGAACAGTATTCTCTGTGTGTTTGATCAACACAATATCCTCTGGGGCTGAGGGCATTAGCAATCTGAGGTGTTTTCCACCCACCACACTTACCATTGTCCACTATACTAGAGCTGATGTCAACCACCATAGACTGAGATATAACCTGTGAGACACATGCAAGAACTGCTACACAGAACTGGGAAATATTTGCAGATACAGCTGTACCTCGACAATGACATGATGGAAGTGTTATAACACTGCCATACCCCTCATTAGTGATGTCTGCAGGGCCACATCCTGCTGACACATAGACACTTGGAACACAAATAGATTAAAGCATGTGAGAACACATTTATTTAGGTTTACTAACACCAATAATGCATCATGGCTGAAAAGGTACACACACACACTCTCTGATGTGTACCCATTACAAATGCCAGATGATAGCACCTTACACAGCATTAAATAGCTACACTCTACTAAAGTCACCCTGTGCATCAGACCCATATTAACATGTCCCTGCATCGATGGCATGGATGGCATGGATGTGGCACAGGTATCATCATATGCACAGGGTGTTGTGTGGGTTTGCCAGAAGCCTAGGCTGGGCCATACAGTTATGTGTGTATGTTTGGGGGTGTTCATTAAATGGGCTGTGTAGGGGTGGGATGTGTGTGTGTGTGTGTGTGTGTGTGTGTGTGTGTGTGTGTGTGTGTGTGTGTGTGTGTGTGTGTGTGTGTGTGTGGAGGTGACTTGTCTGATGGTGATATGAGTGTGTTCGTATGCATGCAATCAGGTCATGTGGGCACCTTACACAGGGATATTTTGGACAGCTGTGGGCCATACATGGCAGGGTGTACAGTTCACCATCTCTGTCCATGGACATGGGAACTGGGTCTGCTGAGGGTATCACCAGCAACACCATGGCCAAGTCCAGATGCAGTACTACTTCCCGATGGTGACTGCTGCCTGCTGGGTCCACGTCCCTGTTGGGACCGACCAGGATCATATGCCCATGGCCTGCTGCATTGTGGTGTGGACAGCACACCCCCTTCAGTAGTGCTGGTGGTACTGCCAGCATGGGAACATGATGGTGCACAGCCACATAGACCCTCGGTTCATTGTGATGCTGCTCTACATCCACGTGGCTGCTGGCCAGCGTCTGCCAAACACACAAGCACAGATATTCCGTGGTTGAAGAGTGCTAAGGTCTCCCCCCACCATCTAGCCATGATTCCAGTATGCTCACAGATAGCTGCACCACTGACACCAGGGACGTGTTCATCCATGACCATGCATATATGTCTGGTGTTACATTTGTCATGTGCCTGTGCCTCCATGATGGGCCAAAACATGCATCTGGTGACTGCTGGTATGGCACTTGCAACAGGGGCATGATGAGCTGCAATCCTCCTCCAAGTACCCCTGCACATCTGCCTGTGTAGGACCTCGCCAGCACTCTGGCTATGGCTAGTGACTGCACCTTCATTTACCATAGTCACCACAGTAGCATGTTCCATGCCACCACCTGCCAACTGTCCATTATCTGTGGTCATTGGTGATGGGGTATGTGTGGACACTGTGACTGTGTGCAGGGACGGGGTTGACACTAGTGGGATGCCAACCAATGGTGCAGATTCAGCCACTGACAATCCCACCTGTGCCTCAATATGAGTATCATCATGGTCAGAATCTGCAGAGACACTGACATCAGTATCAGAGCGGGAGGAACTGCAGCCACCGTGTGCACCTATGAAGGAAAAACAACATATGCAAATTACTACCGGCACTATAATGTTTGCTGGTACACACACACACACACACACACACACACACACACACACACACACACACACACACACACAGGTGAGGTGCCTCAAAGGCATTACACAGACCTCACATTGGCTGATTGGGGGCATTCATGACACCCAGTCAGACAATAACATAAACACTCTGGACAGACCCTCAGCATCATTCAGTGCAGCCCTTTCCAATTATGGTTATTACTAATATACACCTCTGGGATATATGAGTGGTGTTAGTAGGGGATGGCCCTTAATCTAGCACACACTGCACCCATGTAAATTATTGCTGTTCACCTGTATAGCACTGTGGCAACTCCTACAGAACATACCTCCCAACTGTACAGGGTTTTGCTGAATGTCTACATGTGTGGCTCATATGTTTTGTCTATTCTTCATGACTCCTGTGTTTGTCTGATACATTACTGGGGTGACCTGTAGATTGGTGCCACTAATTAATGTCCTAATTTGAGGTGCAGACTGCATAACCTGCAGTACATGTATGTTAAAACAAAGACAGTTACTCAAACAACTTCCCAAGCTTACAGTAGATATAGTAAGTGTGCCCACACCTGTTAACATGCCAGGTTTTTGTGATATATCACATGAGACCTCAGAAATCAAGTCATAACATTGCCATCATTTCATATGACATATAACCAGTGCAATCCAACTGAAGAACATAAACATCAGTTACAGTGGTAACTGAAATAGGTACAATAGGCTGGTTGCATGAGTGTGCACACCCTTAAAGTAATACTCTGTTAAAGCCCATTTTGATTTAATCACAGCATGCTGTCCTCTTGGGAAAGTGTCTATCAGCATGACACATCTTGACTTGACAATGTTTGCACAATCGCCCTTGCAAAACACCTCCAACTATGTCAGATTGCAAGGGAATACCCTGTGCACTGCCCTTTTCAGGTCACCCTGCATATATCCTATAAGATGTAGGTGTGGACTCGGCCAGTGCAGAATCTTGCATGTGTTCTGGTGAAGCCATCCTTTTGTTGATTTGGATATATGGTTTGGATATATATTGTTATGTAGAAAGGTGGAATTCCTCACCATCCACAACTATGTGTCAGACACCAGAAGCCACAAGGGACCGGGATTTGTAACTGTTCATAATCGCCTCTAACTTGACTACAGACACAGTTCCATCTTGTGAACAGCAACCCCAAAGCAGGACACTACCATCACCATGCTTCACCATGGGAGTGTTGTTGTTTTGGTGATGTGCAGTGGTGTTATTGCGCCAAACACACCTGTCAGAATCGTGGCCAAAGAGTTCATCCATGGTCCCATATTACCATAACACATTTTCCCACTTACTTTTTGGAGACCTGATGTATTGTTTTCAGACTTTCACCAGGCCTGGATATTGTTTGGTGTGAGGAACTTCTGCCATCTTCCAACCCTTCCCTATAGGCAGGACATATGGAGACCATGGAAGATTGTTGTGAGATGTAGTACACACCCAGTACTTGCCAGAGATTCCTGCTACTCCTTCACTGTTGCTGTAGGGGTTCTGGCAGCCTCCCTGGCCAGTTTGGGTCTTGTATTCTCATAGACTTTGGTGGGATGTCCACTATTTCACAATGTTACTGTAGTCCCATATTTTCACCACCTTTTGATGACTGTCTGCATTGTGTTCCATGGTATGTGCAATGCTGTGAAAATGTTTTGGTACCCTTCACCAGGCTGGTACATATCAAACATGTGGTCCCTTAGCAGCTTCATCAGGTCTATGCGAACCATGGCTGTTGTTGTAGCAGGCAACTGGGTATATGTTAGGATAATCCTGGTAGGACAGCTGACCATTATTTGCTGTTAATCAAAGAGTCTCTGTATTTGATGTCAGTGGTGTATCCAATAAGATGTACTGCTGTAGTTATATTGAAAGCTGCCTCAACACAATACTAGCTTCAGCTTGTTCACACATATGCATCTAGGTTGTTGTACTATTGTTATGTGTTATTATTGTTCCCATAACAGATTTGTTTGTTTTACAATTGAATTATACAGGTTATAGGTCACATGAAAGGTTGGCAGCATTTTGAACTTGTCTATTGTGCTCTAATCTTTGAATATCAGAAATACCTGGCATTCTAACAGGTGTGTACACCATTTATATGCACTGTATACCACTAATGTATACAATATGACCCTAGTTTTGGGGCATTGCCCCCCCCCCCATTTTGTCAGTCTTTGTCCAAATGTCCTGCAATGACAGATTGTGAGGTATGCTACAGATATGTGACATCTCCTGCAAATAGGCCCCTGTCATGACCACCATGATGCAATGCAGTAAACACCACCACAAGTGAACATGCAGATATTGTCAAATGGCTGAGTGTAACAGTTGTGTGCATGTTCACATGCATTAACTTTAGCATGCCTGGGGTACTGGTGAGCAACAACAGGAAAACCCCATACTTACTGGGTTCAGGCTGCTGTCCCATGTGGAGACCAGAGGGACCTATGCAGTTGTGAGGGAGAGGTATTGTCAGCAGATTCACATTAGGCATTGGTACAAGATGAACACTAGTTTCTGCACAGGTACAGTACACACTATGATATTACACTATTTGCTGTCCTTCACTATAGATGTGCACTTGTGTGCATTACTAAACCCCACCCACTAATCCATTTTGCACTGACATTATGCATCTAGAGACTCTATAGGAGACAGTTTAAGTGCTACCTCATTACATTGATGTACACTTTGGCTTTACCTGGATGCTCCTTGCCTGTTGCCTGGGTGCCACCCACCCCCACAACTGCTGTTTCCTGTGTTTGAGTTTGTGTGGGGGCTACCCCAAGGTTTACGAGGAGCTTCTCTGTCACCGTAAGTGGAGCTTGTGTGGCTAGCCCCCCACCAGTAGCAGTACAGTCCCTCGCTACAGCAGCAGCCCTTTGCCAGGCACAATATATCAGGTCAGTTTCTCTATGCTTGACCTGATCGTGTGTGTGTCCATGGTGGTCAAAGATGTTCACTCTGTGGACAATCTCATCCCACAGGGCAGTCCGCTCCTGCAGATTTTGCTGGCTACGGCCAGAAAGGATGGCATAGTTTAAGATTACAGCTTCTGTGATGGCTGCTGTCTCCGCATTGGTGTAAGGTGGTTGTCGCTGCATGACACCTGGAAGACATAAACAGAGAAACACATCATGGGACCTCAGGCATTGTCCAGAGTTCTTTACAGAACTAGCACATGACTATGGACTATTATTAGTCACCACTTACAAACACATCATATCACTTTACCTGGCAGCACTGTATGAACATGCATTGTACTCCTGGTCCTGATGTATCATGTGCCCCCCAATGAGGGCCAGTACATTGCACAAACCACCATTCACGTTTGTGTAGAGGGATGACAGTGGCTATGTTCCTTGCAGATGAGATGTCAATGGTGCTCAGGCTTTGCTTGCATACAGTGTGTAATGGAGCTGGAAGCATATGCCTGGGTTCATGTAGGATGCAGCCAAGAATGTTATCAGGCTCCAAGGGGACTTGCTTTTGTTAACTTTGATTAGGCAGTTTGCACCTGATCCATGATGATGAGGGAGGGATGTGTGTGCTGTGCATATCCACCTACACTGATGGTGATCCAGGGGGGTGATGTTTGCCCTAAACCTGTCTGCAGCAGGTTGGCTGTAGCTATGGTGTGTGTGCATGTGCTGTGGTTGACCACCATTACAGGGTAGGTTGGGTTGTTGCCTCTGAGACTGCAGACATATGTGAAGATGGCCTTGTGATTACCCATAGTGGATGTGTCCAATTTGTACTCATAGTTAGCCTTACAGTAATCCACCTGTGACCTACAATTCAGCTTTGACTATCACTTTCAATGGCGAAACCAACATAGTTAAAAATATTATTAATGACGAGTAGAATAGGTTTGCCAGTTTTTCAGATTTGAATCTGAACTTTGAAGAACCCTTAAAAGTAGTATTTAAAAAAGGACATAACATTAAGAACATACTTGAGGGTGGAAAACAGGTCACACATCTCTCAAACAAGTTAGGTATACATAAATGTGGAAGCTGTCATTATTGTGTCAACATCAATGAAGGTGAGAAAATATATTTGAAAAGCAGAGGCAACATTATCACCACTAAAGGATTTGCAAATTGCAATACTTGTGGTTTGGTATACATGGTGACCTGTGAGGCATGTGATTCCTTTAATATAGGGAAAACCGAGAGAAGGCTGAGACAAAGGGTGTATGAGCACCCATATGACGTAAGGAAGGAAAACACTAACAACACTTTGTTTAAACATACTTTAACATGTAAATCTTCAAAATTCCTATTCTTCATCATAGAGGTATTACCCCCCGATCCCAGGGGTGGTCTTTGGGAGGCCTCTTTAGAATACAGAGAGTTATTTTGGCAATTAATGCTTGAGGCTAGTAGTCACCCAGGTTTAAATGAAATGATCTCTCTAAAACCTGTATTAAAGTTGAGATCAGCCAAGTTATAACCACTCACCCATATATCAGTTGTACTTGTGTATGCATGTATATATATATATATATATATATATATATATATATATATATATATATATATGTGTATATATATATATATATATATATATATATATATATAGTTTTACACATTTTAATATTTTTCATACATACATTGTTATATGTTTTTCAAACATTTTGCACACAGGTACATTTTTTATGTATTAATTAAAATGGTTTTTAGAGCATACAATATTTATATATATTTTTACTATGTATTCCTGCCTGTAAAGTTTTTGTTTCACTACTAGATGACAATATTGTTTCTTTGATTTTGTTAAGAAATCTGCAATTTCAACAACAAGGATGTTAATTGAATGTATTAACATTTTAATTAGTTAGGAGACACCACTGGTAGATTCAAATAACATCTGACATAAATTTAGCACACTGAGCACTGTTTAGCTTTTCTGATGAAGTGCATGTCGACGAAAACGCACTGAGAACTGT
Source organism: Protopterus annectens (assembly GCF_019279795.1). NCBI lineage: Eukaryota > Metazoa > Chordata > Ceratodontiformes > Protopteridae > Protopterus > Protopterus annectens. Next base: position 599,310,607 of record NC_056745.1, read on the forward strand.
AGCAGCATTATTTTTTTTGTTTCTGTTCTGTGAGGTTTGTTCGTGGAGTGAAAATAAACATCTCTTGCTGATCTGCTGTGCCCGTCCTTTGACCTTACAGTAATCCACCTGTGACCTAATATGCTCATTCAGACAAAGGTTGATATGCTTTCCAGTTGGTGCCTGCTCCTACTTTGCCCTGCACAACCAATATAGCATCACATTATGTGCTTTGTGGATTGCTGCTTTCCATCAAAGGGGTTTACTCTACTTTGGTGGAGACAGGTTTTACAAGTAATGTATTGCTGAGGCCATACAGCTGTGTGGGTGGTACATTTCTGTTCTATGCCAGTATGGCACACTGTAATTACAGTCTTGCTGCTCAGTCAGTCAAGTCAACCTGTTAGGGCAGGACATCTGGAGGACACCACACATACATGGTGGGCTATGGGCCATATTTAGTGACAATTTCTTCATATTGCTGCAACACACATATGTCATTTGATAGTGCAGTAGCCTTTGCATTCACAGACATACCCTGGAGGATGTATGATGCTCATATGGCAGGCAGAGAGGAGAAAGAATTGGTGTGTGGTAGTGAGGGTAGGAACTGTTAATATTGTGAGTATGACTGGTATGGGGACAGAGCTAGCTGATTTCCTGGACAGAGGAAAGGTGTATATACTGTGTGTGCCAGAGGCCAGATGGAAGGGGTGTACAACTGTGTGTATCGGAGTCGGGTACAAATAGTTCTATCTTGGTGTTTATGGGAGGGGAACTGGTGTAGGGGTTAACCTGAAGGAAAATTATGCCAAGAGTGCTTGTGGAGGTGATAAGACTGTTGAGTAGAGTGATGTTTAGGAGGCTGGGAACTGATGGAGTAATGACAGTTGTTAGTCCATATGCTCCGCTAACTGTGCGTGCGAAGGATGAGACAGATGTACTTTGGTGTGGTTGGATAAAGTGGTTATGAGTGTACCCAAGGGTGAGAGAGTGGTGATTGGAGCAGATTTCAATGGGTATGCTAGTGAAGGGGACAGAGGGGGTGCAGAAGAGATGGGTAGGTATGGTGTTAAGCAAAGGAATGCAGACGGTGAGATGGTGGTGGAGTTTGCAACAGAGGTTGGACAGGGGTGTGGTGAATATATAGTTTTACAAGACCAAGGGGCATAGGCTGACATACAAGAGTGGAGGAAGATGCACACAGGTGGATTATCTCCTATGCAGGTGGGCCTGTTTGAAGGGGATTGGTAACTGTAAAGTGGTGACAGGGGAAAGTGTAGTTAGGCAGCATGGAAGGTTGGTCTGTGGGATGAGGTTGGTGATCAAGAAGAGGGGGAGGAATGTGAGGGCAGCACCACAGATCAAATGGTGGATACTGAGAAAGGGTGATTGTGAGGTTGAGTTCAGGGAAGAGTTAAGACAGGCAGTGGGTGGCAGTGAAAACTTAGCAAATATCTGGGTAACTACATCCAAACTAATAAGGGAGATAAGTAGAACGGGGCTTGGTGTGACATCTGCACAGAGGAAGGAGGACAAGGAGACCTTGTAGTGGCATGAGGAAGTACAGGGGAGTATACATAGAAGGAGGGAGAAGTGGGATTGTCAGACAGATGAAGAAAGTAGAGAGGTATATGGGGAGATTTGGTGCATGGCAAAGAGAGTGGTAGCAAAGGCTGAGAATGGGGCATCTGAAGGGTTGTATATAACGCTGGACATCAAGGATGGAGAATAGGACTTATACCAATTGGCTAGACAAAGTCATGTAGCTAGAAAAGATGTGCAGCAAAGTAAAATCAGAAGAACAGGTCACACTCTTAGCTTGATGATGTTCTTTATTTAGTGCTTTCATCAGTTAATAAAACAATGGGCAGGATTCACGAAGGCTTGCACGGAGTCTAAGAGTAGTGTAAAACTCCATGCAGCCCTCGCGATCCAGGAACAGCCCTAAATTCCGTGTAAGAGACCAGCTAAAATGTTTCTTACACGGAGTGGGCGTGGATATGCTAATCACCTCACTTGCAGCTAAAAGGCATGCAAATTAGGTAGATTAGCGATCCAGGAAGCCCAAAGCAGCCCGTGTAAGAGCCGTTTTAGCTGCAGAAATGTACTCAGTTGACAACTGAGTACGTTTCTGCAAAAAACACAATGGAGCCATGTCAGCTCCAAATAAAGGGTGCATATGTGTCAGGCAGCATGCCAATGGCCAAATATGTGGCCATTGGCAAGGTACCCCGATGCAAATATGAGAAATAAATTTTTTTTTTTTGGCGATCGCCGATGTTTAAATGCAGCGCAGCCCCGCGCAAACGGGCTGCGCTGTATAAAACATAAAAATGAAGGTTATAAACCCACAAATGTGGGTTTTATGCAATACACGGATTTACAATGCAGGGACCAGCAGACCAAAAACAACATGGCCACCGTTTAGTGGTTGCTAAGGAGGGAAGCTGAGTCTAAGGGATGTAATTAAGCATAAGTAGGCAATCTGATGTAAATGAGTGTTAGGATACTGAATTCCACTGTCACATAGAAAATGAGCACATTCTGAGTATTGTAAGAGATACATAAGGGGGAGGAATAGAGTAGGAGATAGGTGACATCACAGGGGGGAATGGCAGAAAGAAATGAAGTTCATTGGAGGTCAGTGTTACATGACAGATGTCAGACACATATCATGGAAAGAGGAGTGCCACAAGATAAGCAAGGGAAAGTCGAGAAATGGAAGGACACTGTTGCTTACACCAAAGTTTCTTGCTGGGCGTGCATGTGCACGTGTGCACGCCATGAGGCGCGAGTAGGGCAGTGTGTGCACTTGTAAGGCAGACTGAGCATGTGGGAGACTGTTGGCAGACTTGTAAGACTGTTTGTGCTGGTGTGCATGCGTTTTAACCCGAATAAGCAGATTCTGAACCGTGTAAGCATGTGTGCGCGTGTGTAAGCCACTGTGAGCGTGTTTCTGCTGGTATGCGCATTGCTCCCCCCTGAGGAAACAGAAAGGAAAAAGGAAGCAACAGAATTAGTAGGAAGCTAGCAGGGAATACTGCTGGAGCTAGCAGGTGAAAACAATTAGAAGCAGGCAATTACACAGGCAGAATAGTAGCTCAGCCAAGCACTTAAAACTCTGCAAACAGCAGTGCAGGATGTTTCTCTCAAGAGACACTGCAAGACAGGAGTAAGCTACTAGAAGTGAAAACTGAAAAAGCTGAACTCAGAGCAGAAATGCTAGGGGCTGCCATAGCTGTCATAAGGAGACATAGGCTACTTGCTGAGGGTGGTGACAATGCAAATGGTGCCAGACAACCCACAGTGAGGAGACGGAGAAGAGTGTACAGGCCCAGGGTCACCTACCACGGGTTACATGAGCTGGAGATAGTAGAGTGCTATAGAGTGGACAGAGACCTCCTGCAACAAATTGTCGAGCTGTGCAGACCACGCCTCACACACAGAACCAACAGAGGGGAACCCATCCCAGTAGACACCAAGGTATGTGTTGGCCTAAGAATACTAGCAACAGGTACCTTCCAGAGACCAACTGGTGATATGATGGGGATATCACAGGCATCAGCCTCCAGGGTACTGCACCAGTTCCTGGATGCCATGTCAGCACATGTCGGTGATCATGTATATTTCCGCAATGCCCGTGAGGTATTGGCCAGCAATATGCATCTCTTCCAGCAAATAGCGGAATACCCTGAGGTAGTGGGTGCAATAGACTGCATGCACATACGCATCAAAGCACCAGCCGGTGAGCTGGGTAGGGCATACATTAACTGCAAGGGCTTCCCCTCCATCAACTGCCAGGTCATGTGTGATGCCAAGGGCATAATAATGAATGTGTGTGCTGGCTGCCCTGGGAGCTACCATGATTCCCATATCTGGCATTTGACGCAGCTGTACCAGACATTTGCCAATGGGGACATCCCACATGGACACCTAGTGGGGGATGCAGGTTATACACTGGAGCCGTGGCTGATGACACCCATCAGAAACGCACACACACCTGAACAGGAACGCCATAATGAGGCACACGCACAAACACATAATGTAATAGAGCGTGTGTTTGGGCTGCTCAAGTCACAGTTCCGGTGTCTGAACACATCTGGTGGAGCCTTGCAGTACTCACCAACTACATGTACCCAAATTGTCATGGTATGTGCTATGCTACATAATATGATCTTGCAAAAACAGCTGCAGCAGGACCAGCATAGGGCCGGGCTAAACAGCCCCCACCATTGCCAAGGCCATCACAGGCAGAGTGTGACTCGGAGGAGGAACAACCTGAGCCTGCCCCAGCAGGCAGAAAGAGGCGTGCCCCGTATGCCCTAGCCTTGGCAAAGAGGCAACGCATAGCACATACACTGGCTCAGTAGGAACCCTGGGAATGATACCCCTCTCTGACTCACTCATATAATAATAGGGATGCCTAAAATGACATAACCTGCTCTCAAACATGTACAGGGAGTGTAGTATGTGCATCTGACAGAGGCAGCCCTGCAGCACCACCTGAGGCATGAATGCCATGTGTTAAGCAATGTAACACCATGTAGTATATGCACACTTGATGACCCTGACTAACATCCTACCATCATCAAGCATGATGCCACAATATGACAATGAGATGATCAATTGCAATAATTGGCTGAAGTATTGCAGTTTGTCAAAGGGGATCCAATGTGTGCCAAGGTATGTGTTGGCCTAAGAATACTAGCAACAGGTACCTTCCAGAGACCAACTGGTGATATGATGGGGATATCACAGGCATCAGCCTCCAGGGTACTGCACCAGTTCCTGGATGCCATGTCAGCACATGTCGGTGATCATGTATATTTCCCCAATGCTCGTGAGGTATTGGCCAGCAATATGCGTCTCTTCCAGCAAATAGTGGAATACCCTGAGGTAGTGGGTGCAATAGACTGCATGCAGAGTGTGACTCGGAGGAGGAACAACCTGAGCCTGCCCCAGCAGGCAGAAGGAGGCGTGCCCCGTATGCCCTAGCCTTGGCAAAGAGGCAACGCATAGCACATACACTGGCTCAGTAGGAACCCTGGGAATGATACCCCTCTCTGACTCACTCATATAATAATAGGGATGCCTAAAATGACATAACCTGCTCTCAAACATGTACAGGGAGTGTAGTATGTGCATCTGACAGAGACAGCCCTGCAGCACCACCTGAGGCATGAATGCCATGTGTTAAGCAATGTAACACCATGTAGTATATGCACACTTGATGACCCTGACTAACATCCTACCCTCACCAAGCATGATGCCACAATATGACAATGAGATGATCAATTGCAATAATTGGCTGAAGTATTGCAGTTAGTCAAAGGGGATCCAATGTGTGCCAGCCTGGGATGATATGCTGAGCATGACATGATTCTCCACCTGCTAGGGGTGGCGTGCACCTATCAGTCCAGGCCTTATGGATACTGGCAAAGGCTGTTGTTACCACAGCGTGCCCTGAATAGCTAAGGCTCAAAACACAAACCCACCTCCATAGGTATCACAAGGGATAAGAACCTAGATGTAATGCTACCCAATGCCAGAAGTCTAAACAGCAAGATGTATGCAGTCAAAACTCCCCCAGTATGGAGAATGTTGATATCTGTCCTGTAACAGAAAACTGGGTCAAGGCTCACAACAGCACCCTAACACTACCAGGTTACACCTCATACTGTGCTGTACAGCCTCAAAACATGGAACAAGCTACATTCTGAGTAGTGTAAGAGATACATAAGGGGGAGGAATAGAGTAGGAGATAGGTGACATCACAGGGGGGAATGGCAGAAAGAAATGCAGTTCATTGGAGGTCAGTGTTACATGACAGATGTCAGACACATATCATGGAAAGAGGAGTGCCACAAGATAAGCATGGGAAAGTCAAGAAATGGAAGATGTACACTGTTGCTTACACCAAAGTTTCTTGCTGGGCGTGCATGCACACGTGTGCGTGCCATGAAGCTCGAGTAGGGCAGTGTGCGCACGTGTAAGGCAGACTGAGCATGTGGGAGCCTGTTGGCAGACTTGTAAGACTGTTTGCACTGGTGTGTGCATGTTTTTACCCAAATAAGCAGATTCTGAACCATGTAAGCATGTGTGCACACGTGTAAGCCACTGTGAACGTGTTTCTGCTGGTATGCGCGTTGCTCCCCCCTGAGGAAACAGAAAGGAAAAAGGAAGCAACAGAATTAGTAGGAAGCTAGCAGGGAATACTGTTGGAGCTAGCAAGTGAAAACAATTAGAAGCAGGCAATTACACAGGCAGAATAGTAGCTCAGCCAAGCACTTAAAACTCTGCAAACAGCAGTGCAGGATGTTTCTCTCAAGAGACACTGCAAGACAGGAGTAAGCTATTAGAAGTGAAAACTGAAAAAGCTGAACTCAGAGCAGAAATGCTAGGGGCTGCCATAGCTGTCATAAGGAGACATAGGCTACTTGCTGAGGGTGGTGACAATGCAAATGGTGCCAGACAACCCACAGTGAGGAGACGGAGAAGAGTGTTCAGGCCCAGGGTCAACTACCACGGGTTACGTGAGCTGGAGATAGTAGAGCGCTATAGAGTGGACAGAGACCTCCTGCAGCAAATTGTCGAGCTGTGCACGCCATGCCTCACACACAGAACCAACAGAGGGGAACCCATCCCAGTGGACACCAAGGTATGTGTTGGCCTAAGAATACTAGCAACAGTTACCTTCCAGAGACCAACTGGTGATATGATGGGGATATCACAGGCATCAGCCACCAGGGTACTGCACTGGTTCCTGGATGCCATGTCAGCACATGTCGGTGATTATGTATATTTCCCCAATGACGTGAGGTATTGGCCAGCAATATGCATCTCTTCCAGCAAATAGCGGAATACCCTGAGGTAGTGGGTGCAATAGAATGCACGCATATACACATCAAAGCACCAGCCGGTGAGCAGGGTAGGCCTACATTAACCGCAAGGGCTTCCCCTCCATCAACTGCCAGGTCATGTGTGATGCCCAGGGCATAATAATGAATGTGTGTGCTGGCTGCCCTGGGAGCTACCATGATTCCCATATCTGGCATTTGATACAGCTGTACCAGACATTTGCCAATGGGAACATCCCACATGGACACCTAGTGGGGGATGCAGGTTATGCACTGGAGCCGTGGCTGATGACACCCATCAGAAACGCACACACACCTGAACAGGAATGCCATAATGAGGCACACGTACAAACACGTAATGTAATAGAGCGTGTGTTTGGGCTGCTCAAGTCACAGTTCTGGTGTCTGAACACATCTGGTGGAGCCTTGCAGTACTCACCAACTACATGTACTCAAATTGTCATGGTATGTGCTATGCTACATAATATGATCTTGCGAAAACAGCTGCAGCAGGACCAGCATAGGGCCGGGCCAAACAGCCCCCACCATTGCCAAGGCCATCAGAGGCAGAGCATGACTCGGAGTAGGAACAACCTGAGCCTGCCCCAGTAGGCAGAAGGAGGCGTGCCCCGTATGCCCTGGCCTTGGAAAAGAGGCAACGCATAGCACATACACTGGCTCAGTAGGAACCCTGGGAATGATACCCCTCTCTGACTCACTCATATAATAACAGGGATGCCTAAAATGACATAACCTGCTCTCAAACATGTACAGGGAGTGTAGTATGTGCATCCGACAGAGGCAACCCTGCAGCACCACCTGAGGCATGAATGCCATGTGTTAAGCAATGTAACACCATGTAGTATATGCACACTTGATGATCCTGACTAACATTCTACCCTCACCAAGCATGATGCCACAATATGACAATGAGATGATCAATTGCAATAATTGGCTGAAGTATTGCAGTTAGTCAAAGGGGATCCAATGTGTGCCAGCCTGGGATGACATGCTGAGCATGACATGATGCTCCACCTGCTAGGGGTAGCGTGCACCTATCAGTCCAGGCATTATGGATACTGGCAAAGGCTCTTGTTACCCACAACATGCCCTGAATAGGTAAGGCTCAAAACACAAACCCACCTCCATAGGTATCACAAGGGATAAGAACCTAGATGTAATGCTACCCAATGCCAGAAGTCTAAACAGAAAGATGCATGCAGTCTAAACTCCCCCAGTATGGAGAATGTTGATATCTGTCCTGTAACAGAAAACTGGGTCAAGGCTCACAACAGCACCCTAACACTACCAGGTTACACCTCATACTATGCTGTACAGCCTCAAAACATGGAACAAACTACAAAAGGAGGGTGACTAGCAATAATTGTCAAGGATAACCACACCCCCATGTTGGTACCACAACAAGAAGCAGCATGGACTAGCCATGGTCAAGTAACTGTGGCTAAAACTGCCTCCCAGTTTATAGCCTGCTACAGACTACCATCCTAACACCAGGAACTGCATCTGGCCTATTTTGGAATACATGAATATATCAAGCCCTCCAAACCACATTATATTGGGTGACTGAAAATACCCAGACATAGACTGGGAGCATTATACTAGCTCCAACACTGTAAGACAAAAGTTTCTAGAATCCATAAACCAAAATGCCCAGGAACAACGTACCACTCCCACAAGAGGGGTAAGCATACTGGATGTGATAATCAGCAACATGGGTACTGGATGGCAAGATGAGAAGTGTATCCCTCACTAGTAAGACCAGACCATAGAGTAATCACACTGGATATACACATCCTGACCACAGTCCCTGGCCAGAAAACCACAGTGAAAAACATGTGTAAAGCAAAAGTTGCACTCCTCCAAACTGATGTGGAATCCATTAAAGGCCCTGTGCAGGTGCAAAATATGGGCCACACCTCAGAACCTGTTATACAGGCATTCCAGGAATGCTTGGATTATGCAATCCCAAATAAAACCAAGACACAATGCCATACACGCAGGCATCTGGCATGGTGGACTCCAGCCATCACCAAACCATGCAAGAGAATGAGGAAGCTACTACATGATAGAGCAAACATAAAAAGGGAAGTAATCACTGATCAGTAGTATGGCAATAAAATATGTCCACACATACAATCCACTAAGGCCAGCTACAACAAGTTGAATCTGTGAATCTTGAGGCAATGTTACACCTGCCCCAAGTACACAGACAACCCTCAAATCCCCCCAAGAAATACAAATATATGTGAGAGATGTAACCATTTATCCAAACCGGAGGCTGAGCTCCCTCAACTCAGTACTGCCAAAACTAGTCAGGAGGAGAAGGTAACCACACACACTACAAACCCATTCCCACATAGACCTATCACAACTGCAAGCCAAAGACATAAACACAGAAAAACATTCCCAGAGGCCCTAATTACAAACACACCACACCAACAGAGGCCTCCAAAGCAGACACCCAAGCAACCACAACCTCCAAACATAGCACATGCAGCACATAGTACACAAAGCTGGTGTGCCAAACAGTCACAGGCCAGAAGGAGAAACAACATGCCTGATACAGTTGTAATAGGTGAGTCCATAGTCAGACTCACTGCTGTCCTGCTCACCAGACTGAACAAGGGAAAGGGTACAGTAAGCTGCCTGTAGGCTGCTACAATAGGTTCATAGGTTCATAGGTTCATAGATTCATACTAGGCTATCTGCCCTAGGGCATTTATAAGCCTAGCCAGAGTGTGTTTGGCTTTCGCCACCCATTTTAAATTAATTTTGCTATGCCTTTTTTTGAGGTTAGTATACTGTGCCTCTGTCTAACAGTGACACAGAAGTGATAGCCGGGGTAAACCTATGATCTCCCATCCACTTATCAAGATTCCTCTTGAAGAGAGTCAATGTGGGACTCTGCCTAACTTGGACTGGGATTTTATTCCAGAGTGAAGGGAGCCACTGGGTTATGAATCTGTCCTTCCAGCATGTCCTATTTATTTCAGTGCTGAGGTTCAAGTCTCTCAAGCGTGTAGCTCGATGGGATTTGGATTTTCTGAGGTGCAGCATGTCCATTAATTCCGGGTTGGACATGGCTTTTTACGTCAGGCACAGATTGCCTCTGAGCAGGCGGTATGCCACTGAGTAGAGCTGGAGTTTCTTTAACCGGGCAGGATATGGCATCTGTTTGAGCCCTTTGATCCTCTTGGTGAGGTACTTTTGGGGTCTTTCCAGTTGCTGCAGGTGTCTGGTAAGGTACATCCCAAAAGGGGCATTGTACTCAATTATGGGCCTGATGAGGGATGAGTAAAGAGGTACGATGACCTCCCCTGATCTAGATGTGAATCCCTTCATGATTAGGTGGGCTATATAAAATGTTTCTCTAACCACTTTGGCCACGTGGTTGTCAAATGAGAGATTGCTGTCAACTTGGGTCCCCAGGTCCCTAATGACTTTTTCTGTACTTAATGGATTACCACCTATGTGGTAATTTGTGGGCACTGTTTTTGCCAAAGGGATGACTATACACTTTTGGCGTTTAGCTTGAGGTCATGGCTCTGGCACCAGTTGTCTGTTTCTATGAGGCCCTTTTGGAGGATGCTTGTGTCAGCTGGAGAGTTGATTATGGCGCCCAGTTTGCAGTCATCTGCGAACTTGGTCAGCCACAGTCCTTCCGTGTTGGCATGTACCGCCGAGAAATATATACCGAACAAGAGAGGTCCCAGGACTGAGCCTTGTGGGATGCCACTTGTAACTGGTTTGGAGTCTGACATGGCTTCAGCAATTCTAACCATGTGGGTTCTGTCCTTGAGCCAGTTTGCAACCCATCTAGTGACATAGGGGTTTATATTTAAGCTGGTGAGCTTATCTATAATGCCCGAGTGGGGTATTGTATCGAAGGCTTTGCGAGGTCCCGTAGGCTGTGTGGACCACCTTCCCTCGTCAATGGCCTTGGTGACTGTTTCAAAGAAATCAACCAGGTTTAAGAGGCAGGATCTGCCCTTAACAAAGCCAAACTGGGTAGGATCCAGTGTCTGTAGGTCCCCAATATCTTTATTTATGAGGTCCATGATGATCCTTTCCATAGCTTTGCAGACCAAGCTAGTCAGGCTTATGGAGCGATAGTTTCCAGGATCCGTTGAGGCACCACCTTTGTGGAGAGGGACCACTGTTGCTGTACGCCACTCTTTGGGTACATATCCTGTAGTAAGGCTAAGATTGAACAGTAGTTTTATGTTTGGGTTTAGCTCTTCTTGGAGTTCATGTAGGACGCAGCCCGGGACACCATCTGGTCCCATTGATGCTGTGTTATTTGCTTTGGATACGCCACATAACACAAGTACGCAGGTCACCCCAAAGCAAGTAGAAATATGATGCAGTCATTGTCCATGCTGACGTGAATAACCTGAGATGTACCTCCCTGGACTACATGAAAAGAGATATAGATGAGCTCTCCGATTATGTAGTCCAGGCTGGTATGACACTGACCGTTTGCAGCATCCTACCCTCACCAAGAATGATGCCACAATACAAACACAGAATGATCAGCTTTAACAAGTGGCACAATTACTGGTGTCATTCCAAGGGATCCAATGTCTGTCTGCTTGGGATGTCATGCTTGACAAGCCACTCTGCTGTTCCAGGTATGGCTTGCACCTGTTACACCTGGGCGTCTGGATATTGGATAAGGCTTTTGCCACCTCCATAGAGCCTTTCATAGGCAAGGCTGAAAAGACTAACCCACCACCCTAGAAAACATAAGTGGAAAGAAACATAAGGGTAATGCTGACCAATGCCAGACATGTAAACCTCAATATGCATGCTCCCGAGGCCCTCCCCAGTATGGAGAACATTGATGTCCATGCAGTGACAGAAACCTGCAGCAAGCCTCCTGACAGCACACCAGTACTACCAGGTTATACCTCATATCATGCGTTATGGCCCCAAAACCTGGACCAAAACATAAAAGGAGGAGGAGTATCCATATTCAGCACAGACACCCATAAGTCCAGGTAACTGACAATGCACGAACCATCGGAGACCACCCATGTGCAACTAACCGTAGGCAAAACTGCTGTACAGTCTGTAGCATGCTACAGACCACACTCTCACACACAAGAACCCAACCCAGCCGTCCTGAAGACACTGGACAGTATGAATGTCCCACCAAATACCAAACAAGGTACTCACAAATTACCACATAGGTGGTAAACCATTATGTATGGAAGGAGTAATCAGGGACCTTGGGACACAAGTGGACCTGTTATGTGACACTCACACTGCCAATGTGGCTAGGAAGACTGTCTATATTGGACACCGTATTATGAAAGGATTCACATCTACGTCAACAGAGGTCATTGTGCCCCTATACTGTTCTGTTATCAGACCCATAATCTAGTACAATGCCTCATTTGGGATGTAACTTACCTGACACCTGCAGCAGTTAGAAAGACCTCAAAGGTACCTCACCAAGAGGATAAAGGGTCTCAAATATATGTCATATGCTGCCTGACTGTAGACACCCCAGCTGAATGCAGTCACATACTGCCTACACAGAGGCGTTGTATGCCTGTTGTACAAGGCCATGTCCAACACAGGAGTAATGGACATGCTCCACCCCAGAAAACCCAAAGCCATCAGAGCTGTGAGAGTGAGAGATGTCAACCTCAACACATAATGAAATAGGATGTGCTGGAGGGACAGATACATAACCCAGAGGCTCCCTACACCCTGGAACAGAATCCCACTCCATGTTAGGCAGAGCCCCTCATTGACACTCTTCAACAGGAATCTTGCCAAGTGGATGGATGATCGTAGATGTACACTGGGGGTCTTCACTGTGTCACGTCCAGACAGAGGCACAGTAAAGTAAATCATAAATGGCCATAATATTCACATAGCAAGGGGTGGCGAAAGACACACACACTCTGGCTAGGCTTATAAATGCCCTAGATAGCCTAGTATGAACCTATGAACCTATGAAGATACAAATTGTACAGGACACTAAGGATAATCACAAGGCTTTCTTAACTGATGGTAGGAACCTTGTTGGGAATTCACAGATATGCTCTGAATCACTCAAATATTACAAACAACATACCAAACACACACACATATTGCCAACATCCAACCTGACAGGTGCAGTGCAAACCCCCCCCCCCCCAGAATGCAAAATATCTATCCCAGCAGACTGCTGGCCCCTGACATTGCAGATGCTGAGGTAACAGCCAGCATCTACAAAGCAAAACACACAGCAGCAATGGTATGAGATGGTGTCCTGGGCTGAGTCCAACATGGACTCCAAGAAGAATGGAATGCCAAATCACACTACTGCTCAATGTCAGCCTTACCACAGGATATGTACCCAAAGAGCAGTGTACAACAACAGTGGTCCTTCTCAACAAAGGTGTTGCCTGAATGGATACTGCAACCTACCACCCCAGAATCCTGACAAGTTTGGTCTGCACAGCTATGGAAAGGATCAGCATGTGCCGCAGACATAAAGGTATTGGGGACCTACTGACACTGGACCCTACCCAGCGTGGCTTTCTTAAGTGCAGATCCTGCCCCTTAAACATGTTTGACTCCTTTGAAACAGTCATTAAGGTCATTGATGAGGGCAATGTGGTCCACACAGCGTAGCTGGACCTTGCAAAGGCTTCCATACAATACCCCACGTGTTCATTATAGATAAGCTCACCAGCTTAAATATAAACCCCTATGTCAGTAGGGGGGTTGCAAACCAGAACAAGGACAGAACCGACATGGTCAGACATGCTGCAGCCATGTCAGACTACAAACCAGATATAACTGGCATCCCACAAGGCTTGGTCCTGGGACCTCCCTCGTTTGGTATATATGTCCCATAGGTACAGGCCAACATGGAAGGACTGTGTCTGAACATGTTTGCAGAGGACTACAAACTGGCCACCATATCTGACCCTCCAGCTGACACAAGCATCCCACAAAAGGGCCACACAGAAACAGACAACTGGTGCCATAGCCATGTTAGCAAGCTAATTGCAGAAAAGTGTATAGTCAACCCCTGTGGATATACAGTAAGTGCCCACCAATTACCACATAGGTGTTAACCCATTAAGTACTTAACATGTAATGAGAGACCTGGGGACACAAGTTGATAGATATCCTGCATTGGACAAGCATGTGGCTGTAGTGGTTACAGAAACATACCATATACCCACCTAATCATGAAGGTTGTGAGATCTAGATAAGGGGAGGTCATTGTGGCTCTGCAGTCATCCTTCATCAGCGTTACAATTGACTACAATAACCCCTGTGGGATGTACCTCAGCAGACACCTCCATCAACTGTAAAGTCCCCAAAAGTACCTCACCAGGAGTATCAAAGACCTTGAACAGATGCCATGTGTTGCCTGATTAAACAAACTGCAGCTCCACACACTGCCATACTGTCCACCCAGAGGCAAGCTGTGCCTGATGTATAAAGCCATGTCCAAGTTGGAATCAATGAACATGCTGCACCTTGTGCAATCTGAATGGCAGTGAGCTATGCACATGAGAGACCTGAACCCCAGCACTGACATACATAGGACAAGCTGTACTGAATGATCCATAACACAGAAGCCACCCCCACTCTTGAGTAAACTCCCAGTACAGGTTAGCCAGAGAGTCACTCATCGACTCTCCTCAAGAGGAATATTGATGAGTGGATGGGAGATGGTAGGTTTACCCTGGGTATCACTGTTATGTCACGGGTAGATGGAGGCACAGTATACTAACCATGACATATGTCATGGCAAACTAATGTGTGTCGAAGGACAAACACACTCTCCGACTAGCATTAGAAATGGCCTAGGGCACATCGCTAGTGTTTGCCAATGTACACCTATGTTGTGGAATACACTACCAATGTTGGACAAGCCTGGTTTAAGTAGTTCATATCTGAACATAATGCAACATGGTCAGATGTGCACAACTGGCCCCTAACCAGGCTGTTGTGCTCACTATGAAAATGTAAAGCAGTGATAGGACTAAAGCCCAGGATACCGTCCACCACAGTGAAAGTACTGAACCAGTACACTATACGGTACTACAGTGCTAGGTCAGTATGAAAGGATGTTGACAACTGTATGCAAAGTATCCCATGCAAACCCTGCAGGCACAGTATAATCCTTGTTGTGTTCAGACACAAAGCAGTTGGACAGTAACTACACAACATGACACACAACACACAACCATAAACGTGAGATATTGTTGAAGTTCACACTCATCCACAAATGTGGTGGGCTGCAGAGTTCAACATATGGAAAGCTCACACTGGGCATGCTCGCACACTTTGATAAATGAGACATATGTCAGACAACATGCCATGGAAAGCCTGAACTGGGCATGCTCACACACTTAGGCCAAATCTCAGTTTAGCAGTTGGCCACACATATCTGGTATTTGTACGTGTTATTCCAGGAATGAACCACATTACAGCAATCTGCCCAGTGCACACAGTTAAATGACTACAGAGACATACTGGATCCCTCTCATATTCAAACATCTTCCACAGATACACAAGTTGTTCATAGAAACAGGGAATGCTATGGCAATAAAGACCTGCAAACAGTCTATCAGCAACAAATATTGTGCATCTGACAATTAAACATATGGGTGTAGAGGTCAAAACTAGGCTGTTTGCCCTAGGGAATGACAGCTTAGCCAGAGTGTGCTTGGCATCTGCCTCCCCAGTACAGTAGGCTACTGTGCCACTATAAAGTAGGTCACATAAGGCACCGTGTGAGGCTAGTGTGCTGTGTCTCTGTCAAGCAGGGACACAGTGGAGATCCCAGGGGTTGAATTTGCTAAGCCACATCCATGTTGTTGGTGTGTGCTGGAAGAGGGTTGGTGAGGACCTCTAACAGTAAGTGGGCATCAATAACAGACTGAGGGGAGCCTTATCTGCATTGTCTGGACAATTTCACTGTCAGCACTTTGTTGTGATGATTATGAGGGATTGAAGTGTCGTGCCAGTACTGTTCAGAGATGTCCTCCCTCTGTGGGCTACTGCTCTGCAATGTATTAGCTCACTCTGTCTGTTGGACAGCTCATATATGGCTGGTGTATACCTGACAGGTGTCCTGTTGTGTAGCAGTCATGGGTATATTTGGGATAGCATGATCAATGCAAACCTTCCACATGCTCATAGAATGCAATTGTCAAGGATTATGCAGAGTTACCTGTATACTCCCCCAGCATGGGTCCTTTGACGTCTTCCATCCCAGTCTTCACAAGTGTAAAGTCTGCTTTTGATAAATACACTTTGTTTGCAGTGACAACCTTGCCTGGGGGTGAGGATGGGATATAGATGTCCAGGGAAAGGTGGGTATGGTCAGATATCAACAATGATGGTCTACCTCTGGTGTGGAACAGTGAGTACCCATGTTGCAGATGGTCAGGTGCAATACGTATTCTCCCCTGTGGCTGTGGTGAGTGGTTCTGCCATAGCACATGGACTCACAAATTGTAGTGGCTGTAGGGTAATGTTGTAGAGGCCTGAGTAGTTCCCACACACAATATACCTGCACCTGACGTTAACAACTGGAATGGTGTATGTGAACACCTGCATATCTTGGCACTGTTCCCAGGGAAGCAAAGTGTGTGTCCTGGATGTGGGAGGGATGGTCCGAACTGGTTGTGTTGTGTGTTACAGGTCCTGTGGTCACAAAGCATGGTATAGAACATAACCTGCCAATGTGATGTGCATATCTGAGCCTGAAGTAGGTGGCTGCAAATGCATATATATGCTATCCCCCACCTGACAGGTAGTACTAGATGTACATACCTCTGTAGAAATAATGATGTCAGTACCCTATAAATACTGCAGGTGCAGAACAGATGCCCAGTAATTCGGATAGTGCGCTCTGCTAATGCGTCTCCCTCAAGTGTCATAATATAGTTAGGTAGGGGTTAGAATCCTGCAAATGCTCAGTGTGTGTGTGTGTGTGTGTGTGTGTGTGTGTGTGTGTGTGGGTGAGCGGGGTTGGTGTGTGTGTGTAAGTCTGTGTGAGGGAAATGTCCCTTTTGGCAACTGGGAAAACACACTACAGGATGCACATTCCCCGTTCTAAACACTGATGATGTCAGCACCCTATAAGTAAAGCAGGAGAAGGGAAACATCTCAGTAATGCGAATAGTGCACTCTGCTAATGCGTCCGTCTTGTGTTTCATAACATAATTAGGTAGGGATTAGAATCCTACAAATGGCAAGTGTGTGTGTGTGTGTGGGGGGGGTGGAAGTAGGGTGTGAGCAATTACATATGTGTGAGAGAGCTGACCCTTTTGCCAACCAGTACAACACACCAGCTGCTGCATATTCCAATCTCTACACAGAGATGATGTCAGCACCCTACAAGTACAGCGGAAGAGGGCAAATCTCCCAGTAATGCAAATAGCACGCTCTGCTACTGTGTCTCTCACTACTGTTATAGTACAGTTAGTTATGGCTTTGAATTCCACACATGCCACGTGTGTTTTTGTCACACAGAATGCCCATGTGTGTGGGTTGTTGTTCACAATAATGCATGACATCGACTAAACCAGTAATGGCAATGGACACAGATGATGTATGTGTGTGCCAAATACACATATGTACCTGTGACCTTCAATAGTTCCCATGTCTGACGCCTGCCACATGTGAATACATGGTATTTGCACTGGATAACATTATGACTGTGGCCTTCTGTGTGGGTGCTGCATGTGGTATATGTATATACAGTGTGAGATGTATATGGTATCATCCTAGCAGTGAGGGATACACATCTGGTCTGGGGCATATAGTCTACATGTTGTTGATGAACAGGTGCTGCATGTTTTCACCTGTTGTGGGAGTGGTAACAAGTTGTTCCATGCAGTGACTACATGCTAGGAACCTTTCAGCTAGGGTGTTGTAGCTACAGTAATTCATCAGCATTCAGTAATACGTCAGCATTCCTGGTAAGGGTATGATGCCAACCAAGGTCAGGGTCATACCAGCCTGTGCCACATGCTCAGAGAGCCCTTCCATGTTCCCTATCATGTAGTCCAGGGAGGTACATCACATGTCAGCCATAGTGGCATGGACAATGACTGAGTCATATGTGTCCATGCCTCTGACTGACCTGTATGCTTGTGTTATGTGGTGGACCATAGTGCCCCACGGGCATATCACTGTGACCTTCACCTTGTCCAGCCTGGTGAGTGGGACCTCACTGTAATGGACAATAAAGGTACCTAACACAACTGTAGCAGGTGTGTTGTCTAGCTGTACAGGCTGTGACTGTTTTGCACACAGGATGTGTGTGCTATGTGTTGCACATGCTGTGTTCCAGCTTAACGTATGCCTGTGTGCCAGCTGCAGAGGTGTCTGCTGCTTAGGCAGGATGCTATTCTGAGGCTCCACGAATGGCCCAGTGTGTTCATGTGTTTGGATTGCTGTCAGTGTAGGTCTACATCAGACTGGTATTGTAGTCACTATAGTATTTCATGCCACCTGACAGGTTATGCCAGTACTGGGTTCAGAGTGCTTAGTCCCCAATTTGGCTATGTGGTTGCATCTCATACATGTTTTGTATGTCCATGTGTAGGGGAGAGGGTTGACTGTCTACATGTGGCAGCTGTGACATTGCCACATGACCCACATATTCCACAACTGTACCATAGAGGTGACTGACAAGTGACCTTTGCACATGCTACCATAGTATTGTGATTGCCATGGTGATTAACAGCACATAGGGCCAATGGGGAACAAGGTACATAGGTTCATAGGTTCATAGGTTCCTACTAGGCTATCTGCCCTACGGCATTTAAAAGCCTAGCCAGAATGTGTTTGGCTTTTGCCACCCATTTTAAATTTATTTTGCTATGCCTTTTTTTGAGGTTAGTATACTGTGCCTCTGTCTAACAGTGACACAGAAGTGATAGCCGGGGTAAACCTACGATCTCCCATCCACTCATCAAGATTCCTCTTGAAGAGAGTCAATGTGGGACTCTGCCTAACTTGGACTGGGGTTTTATTCCAGAGTGAAGGGAGCCTCTGGGTTATGAATCTGTCCCTCCAGCATGTCCTATTTATTTCAGTGCTGAGGTTCAAGTCTCTCAAGCATGTAGCTCGATAGGATTTGGATTTTCTGAGGTGCAGCATGTCCATTAATTCCGGGTTGGACATGGCTTTATACGTCAGGCACAGATCGCCTCTGAGCAGGCGGTATGCCACTGAGTAGAGCTGGAGTTTCTTTAACCGGGCAGCATATGGCATCTGTTTGAGCCCTTTGATCCTCTTGGTGAGGTACTTTTGGGGTCTTTCCAGTTGCTGCAGGTGTCTGGTAAGGTACATCCCAAAGGGCATTGTACTCAATTATGGGCCTGATGAGGGATGAGTAAAGAGGCGATGACCTCCCCTGATCTAGATGTGAATCCCTTCATGATTAGGTGGGCTATATAAAATGTTTTTCTAACCACTTTGGCCACGTGGTTGTCAAATGAGAGATTGCTATCAACTTGGGTCCCCAGGTCCCTAATGACTTCTTCTGGACTTAATGGATTACCACCTATGTGGTAATTTGTGGGCACTTTGTTTTTGCCAAAGGGGATGACTATACACATTTTGGCGTTTAGCTTGAGGCCATGGCTCTGGCACCAGTTGTCTGTTTCTATGAGGCCCTTTTGGAGGATGCTTGTGTCGGCTGGAGAGTTGATTATGGCGCCCAGTTTGCAGTCATCTGAGAACTTGGTCAGCCACAGTCCTTCCGTGTTGGCCTGTACCGCCAAGAAATATATACCGAACAAGAGAGGTCCCAAGACTTAGCCTTGTGGGACACCACTTGTAACTGGTTTGGAGTCTGACATGGCTCCAGCTATTCTAACCATGTGAGTTCTGTCCTTGAGCCAGTTTGCAATCCATCTAGTGACATAGGGGTTTATATTTAAGCTGGTGAGCTTATCTATAATGCCCGAGTGGGGTATTGTATCGAAGGCTTGTGCGAGGTCCAGGTAGGCTGTGTGGACCACCTTCCCCTCGTCAATGGCCTTGGTGACTGTTTCAAAGAAATCAACCAGGTTTAAGAGGCAGGATCTGCCCTTAACAAAGCCGAACTGGGTAGGATCCAGTGTCTGTAGGTCCCCAATATCTTTAGTTATGAGGTCCATGATGATCCTTTCCATAGCTTTGCAGACCAAGCTAGTCATGCTTATGGGGCGATAGTTTCCAGGATCCGTTGAGGCACCACCTTTATGGAGAGGGTCCACTGTTGCTGTACGCCACTCTATTGGCACATATCCTGTAGTAAGGCTGAGACTGAACAGTAGTTTTATGTTTGGGTTTAGCTCTTCTTGGAGTTTATGTAGGACACAGCCCGGGACACCGTCTGGTCCCATTGATGCTGTGTTTTTTGCTTTGGAGAGGGCAGCTCTTACCTGAGCATCTGAGATGTCAGGGGGGCAGCACTCTGCTGGGATAGATATTTGCCCTTTTGTTGTGCAGGGGGGGAGAAGTTTGCGCTGAACCTGTCAGCTAGGATGTTGGCAATGTCTGTGGGTTTGCTGTATTTTTTGTCATTTTGGACTAATTCTGAGCATATCTGGGAATTACCACCCAGGTTCCTAACATAACTAAAGAAAGCCTTGTGATTATCCTTAGTGTCCTGTGCAAATTTTCTCTCGAAGCTGGCCTTAGACAATTTTATGAGTGCCCGTAGTTTTTTGCTAATACTGATCAGTGATGCCTTCCCTTTTTGGGATTTTGCTCTATCATTTAGTAGCTTCCTCCTTCTATTGTATAGTCTGTTTACGACTGGGGTCCACCAGACAGGACGTCTGCCTTTGGAGGATTGGGTCTTGGTTTTATTTGGGATCGCATGATCCATGCTTTCCTGAAGGTGTTCATAGAATGCGTTTATAAAGGATTCTGCGGTCTGGGCCGTATTTTCCACAGGCTCGGGGGCTTTGAAGGATTCCCCCTCGGTTTTGAGGAGTGTGAAATTTGCTTTAGAGAAGTTTTTCAATGTGGTTTTCTGGGCAGGGGGTGGGGTCGGGATGTGAATATCCAGTGAGATTAGTTTATGGTCTGATCTTACCAGTGAGGGATACACTTCTGGTCTGGAGCATAGAGTCCCCATGTTGGCGATGATTAGGTCCAGTATGTTTTTCCCTCTTGTGGGAGTGGTAACAAGTTGTTCCATAGCATCTGAGTTTATAAATTCTAGGAACCTTTGGGCTAGGGTGTTGGAGCTAGAGTAATGCTCCCAGTCTATGTTTGGGTAGTTGAAGTCGCCCAATATAATGGTGTTTGGAGAGACCTTCATATTTTCCAGTGTTTTCAGGAAGGCCGAGTGGGATTCCTGGGTTTGGGAGGGTGGTCTGTAGCAGGCTATAAACTGGAAGGCAGTTTTACCCACTGTTAGTTGCACATGGATAGTCTCTGATGCTTCGTGCTTTGCCACCAACCTGGAGGTGTGGGTATCTTTGATGAATATCAATACTCCCCCTCCTTTTGTGGTTTGGTCCAACTTTTGGGGCCGAAAAGCATGGTATGAGGTATAACCTGGTAGTGCTGGGGTGCTCTTGTGAGCCCAGAACCAGGTTTCTGTTACTGCACAGATATCAATGTTCTCCATGCTAAGGAGAGTTTTGAGTGCATGCATCTTGAGGTTTAGACTTCTGGCGTTGAGTAGCATTACTCTTAGTTTCTTATCCCTTGTGATACCTATGGAGGTGGGTTTGTCTTTTGAGCCTTGCCTAAAAAAGGCACAATGGAGGTAGCAAGAGCCTTTGCCAATATCCGAAAGCCCAGGGGTGACAGGTGCAAACCGTCCCTAGTGAAGCAGGTGGTTCAAGAGAAGGTGAGTATGTGAGGGTGTAGTGCCTGTGATTAGTTAGCACTGGCATATATGACTGCTCATGTGGACAAATGCCAGGTAAGTCATATGCAATGTGTCACAGGCAATGTACATGTGAACAGGACAAACAGTGACGTTCTGTCAAGTGAGACATGGACATACATATAGTAAGCTATGCAGATGTCACTAGGAGTCCACAGAAGCTCTGTAACTCTGCATTGCAGGTGGGATCAGTGTTCCAGGGTAACTGCAAGCAAACATGCATGCAAACAAAGCTACAGTAAGCAGGGCTGCATGTAGTCCATTGTACAACAAACAAGCTGTACCACTTCCAGTAGGTGACAGTGCAAATATGCAGTCACTATATACATGTACATGGAAATACACAGGTCAGATGGCTAGAGTCCAGTCTCAGCGCACACAAATGTACAGACCATGTACTGTCAGGATGTACAATAACTGGATGGAAACCCAGGTGCTCATACCTGCAGTAATACACATGTCAAATAACAGACACTGAGCCTTCACTCAGTGGCTCCATACTTAGTAGGATGTATGCTACCTGGCCTGCCACCACAGTATACCTGACATTTATGGGGATTCTCCCTCCTGTGAGAGTTAGTTTTGTGTGTTGGGGCTGTCTAGCATGGTATGAGATGTGAGCTTGCAGTGCTAGGGTGCTCCTGTGTGTCCTGTACCAGTCGTGTAGTACTGCACACATATCAACATCCTCAAATATTCGCATTGCAGAGTCCAGTGTGGGCAACATGCCACTTGCAGTTTACATGTCCATCATTGCGTATCAATACTTTTATTACCTTATCCCCTGTGCTACCTATGTATGTAGCCTTCTGTTGACATCCTTACCACCAGTATGCCAACATGTGCAGATGATACACTATGGTACTTACCATGGGTGTAGACAACAGTACAAGACAATCATACCCTTACTGCATCAGGCATGCTGGGATATACCCACAATTATATCAGCACACAGTACTGTTAACAACATGATACTATTACTACACGTCTATGTAGTCACCCTGTGCATCAGCAACATGTTAACCTGTACCTGCACTGATGTCACAGATTGCAGGAGGTGGCACAGTTTCATCATATGGACAGGGTGTGAACTTGGTATGCCTGAGCCTGACACTGATACCACCAATTGACATGTATGTGTATGTGTGTTGATGAGGGACAGCAGTACAAGGTGGGGCAATGTTGATGCAGTGTGTGCATGTATGCGGTAGCCCTAGGTGTTGTCAATTTGCATGTGTGTATGGATAGACACAGTTCCACCTCATGGCTGCCATATACTGGTGTTTGTGGACAGCCACAGACTGTACCTGCCAAGTCATACAGATCAGTGTCTCTGGCCACGGACACGGTACCTGTGCCTTGCAGGGGTACTACGGATCGTATCCGGTATCAATCCAGACTGGGTACTGTCATCAAAAGCAGGTGTTCATTGACTGGACACAGATCCCTGTCGGGCCTGTCCAGAGCCACGTGCACGTGGTCTCCTGGGGCAGTCTGATGATAGCATAGACCCCAGCATTACTGGGGCTGCTGCTGGCACTATGGGGGCAGCCACGGCCCTGTTGTCATCTGCGATGGCTGCCAGCTGCTGCTGTTGCTGGCATATGCCCATGTCGATGCCGCAACTGTCTACCATCGCCCTGGCTCATGGACATGTAGTTGTGGAACTGATCTAATATGTCCCCACAATGTCTGTCTATGACATCGGTGAAATTACGGATGGCAGCCGCAATGTCACGCAAACTGTCAGTCATGGCTGTGCGACATGCTGTCAGATCGCTCAGACCCTGTCTGGTGTACCATTCCATACGTGACTGTGCCTGCATGAGAGCCCGAAACATAGCTGAGGTTGTAAGACCTCTGTGGGCACGTCTGACAGGGGCAGTACGCCCATGGATGCTCCCACGAGAACCCCTGGACATCTGTCTGTGTGGTACCATCTCAGGGCCATGCCCATGGCTGCTGTGTGGGGAAGCATGTGCCACAGATACCACATTACCCTGGTCAATGCCCACTGTATCCTGTCCATCACTTAGGGACATTGGTGACAACGGGTGTATTGGCAGGATAACTGTGCGCATTGATGAGGTTGACAGCTGTGTACTGTCAATTAGCTGACCAATGACGGACCCTGGCATACCTTCCTGTGCCATTACACAGATGTCATCATTATCAGTACCCGTGGCACCTGATTCAGGTTCCCTGCTGCATGACACCAGAGCAGCACCAGAACCTGTGGGAGGGAAACAGGAAACAGAGTTTGCAATGTTTATTTATTTTATTTATTTATTTTTATTTATTTTACATTTGTTGACCGGGCTAGTCTAGCTGGATATATGTCCATTTTCAGTAGAGGCCAGGGGAGAAAAGCTCCAAACATGAATATTGAGACAGTTAACAATACATAGAACCATTAATAATCAAAACAGAGGTAGCAATGGTCTAGTGAACAGTTATAATAATACATTTGTATACAAAACAGTATTAGTAGAAATTAACTAAACAATTCTATAAAAAACTAAGCTAAAAACAATTCTACAAATCACACTAGAAGGTATGAGCAAGTCTTAGTTATGGGAAAGAATATATATGTCATTGTCTTATTCAAGAGGAAGAGTAGTACTACGATTTGGAAGTAAAGGTTAAAGGAGAAGGGATAGGGTTAAGAATAGAAGGGGAAAAAGATGTCAGTCTGGGTTAGTACATGGACAAAGCCAATGAGCTTTCAGATGTTCTTTAAGATGTTTTTTGAAAAGAGAAGTAGAAGCAAGGGTAGATAATTCAGCAGGAAGCTGATTCCAGAATTTTCCTGCCTATGTTACCAGTACACAATGTTACCAGTGATGCACACATGCACACATGCACATGCACACATGCACACATGTACAGGTGCACACATGCACACATGCACACGTGCACATGTGCACACATGCACAGGTGCACACATGCACACATGCACAGGTGCACACATGCACACATGCACAGGTGCACACATGCACACATGCACACATGCACACAGTTGCACACTTGCACACTACTCAGTATGCGAGATATCAACACACAGACACACCTGCATGCATACACAGAGCACTACTCAGTGAGCCTAATATTACTATTACTATCAAGACTATTAAAGGTATTGTTAATACACACTCACCAGCATGGATAGGCTGCATTGCTGTTACACTGGAGGGACCTGCAGAAGTGAGGAAATTAATGTCAGTGGGCACAACTGTGCCATTGTTACTGAGTATGATACAGGTCAGTAGTACAACAGTCGCCTTTCACAGGTCAGCTGCTAATATTGAGAATATCACACTTGCACATTAAATACTATGATGACAGCTACAAACCAAGGACACACCTCACACATGCATTAACTACCAGTGTACACAACAGTCAACTATACATATGGCATATTACCTGCACGCTCGTAGTCTTGCTGCTGTGTGGCTCCAGCCTCCATCATAATGCAGGTCTGCTGCTGTTGTTGTTGTTGGCAGGCTGGAGCCACAACACTTATGAGTAGTCCCTCCAGTCTGGTGAGTGGGGGATGTGTAGCCACCCCACCACCTGTGGCAAAATGTTGCCAGTGGATATCCGACGCACGCTGACGAATATTTCTGATTAAATCACTGCAGTGATGTCGTACCTGCTCATATGTCCTATTATGCATGCCTATGTCATTTACCCGATGGACCAGGTCTTGCCACAGTGCAGCCCTCTCCTGCTGATTCTGGCTGGTGCGGGAAAAGAGTATTGCATAATCCCGCACCAGGCTCTGGTGTATCTCCTCATCCTCAGCTGCAGAGTACGCTGGATTGCGCTGGTGAGCCATGGTCCTGAAAAAGGAAATAACATGATATCAGCAAAATATGCCAGCAGAATTTGGCACACATACTACACATGCTACTCGACTGTTGTGATACAACATATCTCACATATATAGCATCTGTCTGTCTATTGGTGGATACACATGTAAATGGCCAGGTATCAGTGCTCAACCAACAACTGTGCAACAGTACTTGGCACACTCCATATGACATACTACCAAACCCCAGCAGTCAGAACACTGATTCAGGTCCAAAGCACCTCCTCACTCTGGGGGTTTGTATCGAGGTACTGTATGGGGTACATCATCAACTACTGTGAGCTGACCACAGACTAATTGCCCTGGATATACATATCCCACCTCCACCACCAGCACAAACGACTACAGTGAATAACATTTCAAATGCAAACTTTACACTTCATAACACTGACATGTTATCCTTTAAGCCCACTGGGCTAGTGTAAGACACAACCCACAATGCTGACCCCTTCACAAATGATTTCTACGGACATCTCCGAGAATGCATGGATCATGCAATCCCATATAAGACCAATACACTCTCCACAAAGGGACAGCATCCTGTCTGGTGTACCCCAGCCATAGACAGATTGTATAACAAAAGATGGAAGCTACTGCAAGACAGAGCATAATTCCATAAAGGGAAGGCATGTCTGATCAGCACTAGTAAGGAGCAATTTTCTCTCATACAAACATCCATGGGCAACTTTGAGAGGGAAATCAACGGGGACACTACAGATAACCACAAGGCCTTCTTCAGTTATGTTAGCAACCTGGTCAGAAACCCTCCAATATGCTCATAGTTAGTACACAACAACAAATAATTCACTGAACACACAGATATTGGCAACATTGTGGCAGACAGGTTCAGTGCAGGTTTCCCCCCTCCCTCTCCCCCAAACTAAGACATACTTATCCCAGATGACTGTAACCTCCCTGTCATCACAGATGTCCAGGTGAGAGCCGCCCTCAGAAAAGCAGAAAACACAACATGAATGGGACCTGATCTTATCCCCGGTTGCATGCTACATGAACTCCAAGAGGAGCTAAACACACATATAGAAGTGCTATGTAACACTAGCCTGACTACAGGATATGTACCTGTACAATGGCATACAGCAGCAGTGGTTCCACTCCACGAAGGAGGCACCTCTACATACCAATACAATACAACACAATACAATACATTACAATACAATACAATATAATATGCTATTACCCCTGGGACTACAGCAGCATACTGTTCTGCTGCCCTGACCATTGTGACACATGTGATGTGATGGTACCTGCTCCTGTCAAACAGTTACACAGGGTGACTCATATGGCATATTACCTATCTGACTAACATTCAGCAGGGGTATGTGTGACATGTACTCATGGGGAGTCTTGCTTCTTAATGCTGTCTGGTTTATTGCAGGGTATGTCTTATCTGTGGGTAGGAACCTGTACCTCTGCCATGTGCTCTCTACTGCAGTGTCACAGACGACACACAGCAGTCATTTAGGTTGTGGATGGTGTGAGGTGTTACTATGGTTGTTGGACATCTGTCATGGGTGTGACTTAAGTATGTAAATCCAGGAGTGGTAACCTCTATGTGGGTAGTATGTGTGTACTCTGTGGTGTTGTCAGTCACTGTGCATTGGTAATGTGTTTGAGTGCATTGTCACAGTGTTGTACATGTCACTGTGTCCTTCTCCATATCTGTAGCTGTCATGTGAGGTACATACCGTGGCAGCCATTGTGTGGTGTGGAGGGATACACTGACCTACATGTCCATAGCTGACACACCATGTCTGCTGACACATACCATGTGCAGGTATTCCAGGAATAGTGTGCCACTGTGAATATCATTGGGGGACTATTGTACACATTTATGACCCTGTTCACCCCTGACACATGCAGTGGTGGGCAGCCAATCACATATCTGGTGGTTACTGGTGTAGGTGATTTGAAATGGGGTATGGTACTCTGGTTTTGACACTGGTGTTCACTCCATGCCTTTGTCACCAGGCACCTGTTGCAATACATCTGTACACATGTGCCTCATTCAGAATATATATACATCTCTCTCTCTCTCTCTCTATATATATATATATATATATATATATATGTATATATATATATCTATATGTATATATATATATATATATATATATATATATATATATATATATATATATATATATATATATATATATATATATATATATATGTCTGTATACATATACACATATATATATTGATGTACATATATTGCTATAGATATGGAGAGGGGGGTGTGACAGAGGGGGTGAGAGTGACAGAGGGGTGGGACAGGGGAGTGAGATCATATACAATCATACCTGTAGATAGTCAGATCTGTCTGTCTATGAATATGTATCTACATATATCTATATCTGTATGTGTGTATTACATATATATGTTTGTACATATTCTATCTATCTACATCTGTCTATGTATTCCTACATCCCTCTCTATGTATGTATACATATATATATATATATATATATATATATATATATATATATATATATATATATACATACATACATACATATATTGGCATACATACGTATCCATATGATAGATAGGTATATCAACATGTTTGTTTACAAAACTGTATACACACACTAACATACTGCTAAACATACATAACTGTGAAACCTACTTTGTACATTGCACTACAACCTACATTCAACCTACATTGATATGTGCACATAGATGCCCTCACATATATATGTATGTACAGCCTTCACTGATAGTTGCTGTATGTCGCCTGCCCTATGCACATCTTCATATACATATGGATACAGACCAATGACACATATGGAGGGTTCACAGTATGTAGACTTTTAAAGTATTACTTTACATTACCTGTGTTTGTCACAGCTGCTTGTGTTGCCGTCTGGTTTGGTGTCCTGCTGCTCCACTTGCCAGTTGTCAGCTTTCGAGTGGTTGTTGCTGACTGGTTTTGTTTGTGTATGTTTATTTTTTTCTCTCTCTCTCTCTCTCGCTGTCTCTCCCTACCTCCACAGGGTGCAATGAAAGTATTGCATGTGTGGACTGGGAGTACAGCATGTTTTTGTAGGTATCTGCATATGTTCATGTGATGGCCTCTGCACCAATTGTTAGCCAGCATTTGCTAATTGCATGCAGCCAGTTGTGTACTGATTGCAGTTCTCACTGTGATTCCAGGACAGTGCTATAAAAATGTATGTGAGATAGGCGTGGCCCTTTCAGAGTTTAAGGGCAGGGACCATGCTGGTATGCTGTGGACACTGTTCTGTGAGTGTAAAGGTTAGTATCCCTCTCATATTTCTGGCTGTGTTGTAGATTAACATTTCTCCATTCATTTCTCCAGTTTCCTGTACTAAGTGTTTATGTACACTGACACCTAAGACTACTACTACTGTTAATGTGGGTGGGTGTGCGTTCCTGTGGGACATGTGGTATAACTGGTATATAGCAGTGGCTCTTGCACTTTGTTGCTATGGCTTCAATATTTGCCCTTTACATTCACTACTTGTATGCCTGTTAGGTGTCTTGACTGTAGTGTGTTTCTGTGGCTTTCCTAATTTCCATGTACATTCACACCTTGGAATGCTTGCTATATCTGCTAGGGTGTTACTGCATGCAGTGTGGTCTGGCCATGATGTGGGCCTTGACATCTATTAGGGCATTTGAGTATGCTGCTGAGCAGGCCCCAGAGACTCTCAGGTGCATCTTTTATCTGTCTCATGGAATGGTACATATCAGTGGGGTACACCCATTAAATTGTCTGGTATTCTGCAGTTGTGACTGTGGGATAGCATGAGCATATGTATTACTACACTATTTCTGCCGTGCAAGTGGTGCATACTTTCAGTACTTCATAGTTACCATTGCATGTGTTACCTTTCTGCCTACTGTTTGTACATTTCACAGGGTGTCTGTGGGGCATCCCTGTAACTCAGTCACTGTTGCTATGTCTAGGCTCTTAACTATTCAAATATGGCAGTGTCAGACCTCTTAAGTGTACAGATATTTGCAGGTTGTCCACATTTTTGCCTCATATTTTGGTCAATATCCCATAAACAGCTTTTTCTGGCAAATCACTCTATAGTGACAAACATTTAAGTTTCAGACTTCATACCCTTCCAAACCTCCAACAAAATGCAGAACCTGTTACTCTCTGAACTGTCTAAGTTTGTTGTAGCATTATTTGGAATGTGTCCCTGTTTTTGGGCCTTTGCTCCACATTTTTAGTCCGGATGTGTTCCTGTAAGAGGTTGTGGGGTATGGGCAGTGATTATCCTGCTGTGAGTATGTGTGTGGCTTGCAAGGTACTACAGTGACATTATTACCTACTAGCTACCAACTAGCATGGCTGTTTCTGTTCACACACTACTATTCTAGAAATCCACTACATTTGACAGTAAATATACATGACATGTTTTGTGTACTACACATCCTATATTCCCTTTACATTCATTCCTACTATTACATGATATATTTATTGTAGCACAATGCTGGTATATAATAGTCATGGCTTAGTGGTAAGTCATGCAGACTACTGTTTCCTGGGTTCGAGGCTGACAGTGGGATTTTATTTTGCTTTTGAGCAGACTACAGGACTTGTCATTCAGAGTGGCTAAGGCACTTTTAAGCAGTTATAACCGGGTTATCGCTGGTTTGCGCAGAGCTCACGCATGCGCACTGGCGTTCAGCTCTGTGCACACCCGCTTACAACTGCTTAAAACTGCTTACTCTTGCGCACGCCCGCGCTATTTTCTTTGAAAGAAATGAAAATAAGGAGACAGGAAAGTGGTGAAAAAGGGGTCACAAAGAGGGTAAGGCAGTAGGGAAACAAGCTCGGGTTTTGCAGGAGGGATGTAGGTAAGGCCCATAGCTGCCCATTTCGTCATCAGCAACAGCTGTGCATATGTTTGTAATTTGGTGTGACATTTGAAACCTTCCACCCCTGAGAGAGGTGTGAGGACAACAATAATACTTGTACAGCCAATTGTAATTGACAGTTTCCATGTCCAGCAGACATGTGTGCGAAATGGGCAGCTATGTATGGGGCATAATTTTTTTGTGGGTACAGAGTGCCCTTTTTTTTTTTCAGATGAGAGTGGTATGTCAGGTACAGGAAGTCGGTATAGCTGGGGAGGTAGGTTGGGTAGGTCAACAGACAAGACAAACAAGACGCATACAGGGGAGGTGTATGACACATGTGGGGGGGTTACACAATTGACGGGGACGGATGTTTGGATATCTAGAGCTCATGAGCCCACAGATGGCAACAGTGGAACTGATATCCCCACCCATGGGCAGTTGCCACTGTGCCTTCACAGCCCAGGACAGGGCTGTGCTGGGGGCTGTGTAGGCCGGGCAGCAGGCACACCCGTTAGTTGTGCCACCTGCACCTCAAGCTGGTGTAGGGGCCCAAGAACAGCTTCCTGGATCTCCCTATGCACCACAGTCCGGACACTACAGAGGGTGAGTGGTTGTTCTCCTCCGGCCACACTTGCAGAGGGGGGATGAGCCCCATCCCCTGCAGCGCTTCCACCCGCAGGTGGCACAGGGCCACCGGAGGAGGGTCCGGACTGGGCACTACTGCCAGGTGCACTCGCCAGCTGAGGTGGGAGAGGTGGGTCCGCTGGAACCCGCCTTCCCTGTCGTCCTATGTTTTGTATTATGTCATGACAGTTTGGGTTAGTAACGTACAATACCATTCACAATTAGTTGTAACAGCATGCATTAGTATTTTCATTAACCAAACACCCAGATATTCAAACCATTGAACAGCAAGCATAACACATGCATATTTTGAACAGCAATACACAGTCCAACAACATGCAGGGTTGATTGATGGCAACAGGCCATCAGGTTTGGATGTATGAACAGGGCAGATGCATCAACGTACATGCAAATATGTATGAACCAACAGGACAAATGTCCAGGGATGTTAATTGTGATTGCACATACCAATTTCATGTGGAATGGATTATATGTGGTTATAGGGTAGGGTGAAGAAAATTTAATTAACAACTTCAAATACCAATACATATGCTGTACATTTCTAATAGCTGCAGATATATACACACTACAGTTCTGCCTACAGTTTCCTATGTGAAAACTACTTCAAGTTGGTGATAGGAATGTTACTGCTACATCAATATACATTTTCATTTTTATTCATACACATTCATATCTGGCTCTGTTCAGCTACATCATCCTGCTACATTTGCTTTATATAGCTATAGACAACTGTGGATATTTGGTATTTCAGACAACCATACTATCTGCATATTGCAGACTGAGAGCAACATATCCAGATTTTGGGATACACATTCCAGCTGCGGTGACATTTTCAACACATTTTACAGTTTGGTTCTGCTTGTCACATTCATTTCACTACTTTATTGGTGGATTCATAACTCTTTCTCACACTCTCTCACTTGTTTTATTTTTACAATTCAGGATGGTACTTAATCCTAGGCTTTATTGACATGTTTTACCTGTAGTTATTACAATCCTTTCAAACAGTCTCACTTCTGTCATGTTTCTGTATTTCAACAGGGATATATTTCACACATGTGTTTTACTCAGCTTATGCAGCTGTACTTTTCAGCCTGCTGCAGGTTATGTACTATTATATTACAGGTGGGACATCTTTATTTCAGACTTTATTTCAGATTTTTTCATTTTTCTTTTTGGATTACAGACTGCATCACACTTTTGTAATCAAGCAATACTTGCAAACCCTCTTACACTGTTACTTGCACATTTTATTACTTAGTGACTACACTGCACTCTTTTGTGAACTGTCATACTTTTATATTTATTTACAGTTACAGGGAGAGGATTACTGACCTGCCTGGAGGCGCAACCACGCCAGCCTATCGCCATAGGCTCTACGGTTCACAGAACGGACACCTGCAGATGTAATATAAATAAAGTAATATTGGAATACACATCTCCATAATATCAGCTAGGTTAATTTCTTACATAAATAATTAGGTGTAACTTACTCAGTAGTGGGGCGTTGGGCATTTGCCGGGCCTCCTGGATCCAACGGTTCAGTTGGTCCTGCTTCCATCTCTTCAGGTCCGCATGGTGGTGATGGACCTGCTCACCAGTCCTTGGTATCCCTGTGGCACTGGTGAGATCATGAGCCAACCGGTCCCATGCCTCAGCTCTATATGCTCCCCACAGGTCCTGGCCCTGCATGAGTTGGGCCTCATGATTGTGGACAAGGAGCCAAACCATATATTTGGACTCCTCAATGCCCCACCTCTGTGCTCGAAAGCAACTACCCTCACCTACACCTGACATTCTGGCTGCAAGTTGGTTCTACAATCGGTTATGCTGTGTATTCCTGCCTATGGGGCTTATATATGCTGTTTTTTCCCGCACTTATCTGTGATTGGCCATTTTGGAATTTTATCAGCTTCACAAAACCTGCTTTGTCATGCTTCTCTTTCTAGTCATTCCTATATATTTGCTATTACTGCATTTTTAAGTGCAACTGTCATGGCTTAGTGGTTCAGCACCTTGACTATGGTGCATGGTATCCTGGGTTCGAACCTGGCCACTGCTTTTTATATTTTATGACTGTCTACACAGGCTAGGAGGTGTGTCTGTGTAAAGGTAGTTTTGTTACAGCTTGCTCAACGTTGCCCGTCGGTTAGCTTGTTGGCATGGCGCGCAGCTCCGCACAAATGGGGTATGTTGGTTTACGCGTCATTTGGCTGTCAGCACGTATATTACGCTCAGCTCAGCTAAGGGCACACAGTTTCAGTGTGTTAAATCACTGCTCACCTACGGGCACTCATTTTACACCTGTTAAACCACTGCTCACCTACGGGCACTCATTTTACACCTGTTAAACCACTGCTCACCTACGGGCACTCATTTTACACCTGTTAAACCACTGCTCACCTACGGG
Source organism: Protopterus annectens (assembly GCF_019279795.1). Classification (NCBI taxonomy): domain Eukaryota; kingdom Metazoa; phylum Chordata; order Ceratodontiformes; family Protopteridae; genus Protopterus; species Protopterus annectens. Next base: position 599,344,119 of record NC_056745.1, read on the forward strand.
CAGATGCACTCAACTTGTTAAACTGTAGCTCAGCTATAGGCACATCTGGCATTTTTTATTATTTTATCTCACATTTCTTCAAAATAAATGGCCCATTTCATTACATTTTACATAAAATATAATTTTATATGTGTACATATATGTCAGGGACTTGTTTCGTGCTTATTTCACTAAAAATAAAAATTGATGTTGGGGGGGCTTGAACCATGACTGCCTGCTCTTCAGCCAACGTCTCTACCGCTATGCTATTGCTTCTTGGCTTACTTTGTATATGTAGTTCTTATATGCTTTTCCACTGACTGCTAACTATGGCTAAGCTACGGCGCCCGCGCAAACGAGCACACTCACGGGCAAACATTTTTACAATTTAAAAAAAATATATAACATGTTCATTTATATATTTTATGTTCATAGTCTGTGGGGGCATGTGTTATGTTGTGTTTATTCACATTTACACGGACTCTGTCGTGGGGGTTTACTTTCGGGACTTTTACTCTTCTGGGGCGTGTTCGTTTGCAGGGCTCGGCCTACGGACACACCCCCTACTGTCTTCCATGGACCGTGTAAGCCTTAGGTGTAATTCAGCATGACCTCATGCATATGCATGACATGCTGACATCACACCGTTTAACTGCAGCCTCCGTGTAAGCCTTGTAACTCTTACACGGAGGCTTCGTGAATCCTGCCCAATGACTTCTTCAGAAAGTTGTAACACACTTTACATCCACCTTATATACTACCATGAATTTCTTTAATTAAGTCAATTAACTTTCCCTCCAAAAACATTTTTAAAACATTTTTAAAGCCATACCCCCTGTTAAATTGTTACTGATGGTAAGTTTCATAAAAAATACAAAACCCTATAGTTTGTATATATGCACACATTCCTTAAAAGAAATTCATATAAAATATATATTTTGCCACAATTATTAAAGATTACCATTTGTAATAATAATAGAACAACATGAATATATTGAGTATATATTGGTTATTCTGTCTCATATCTTGTCTGGTTATTCACTTAGTTTTTTAGTTTTTTAATGAATCTTCTTTAATAATTGTGGCTAAGAGTGTGACTTGTTCTTCTGATTTTACTTTGTTTGAGCATTTTGTGTTTTTTTGCAAGGATGTGCAGCAAATAAGGTGGATAAAGGATAGTGGTGGAAGTGTACTCATAAGCAAGGAGAGTGTGTCGAGCAGGTGGAAACAGTACTTTGATGTGCTGTTGAATGAAGAGAATGGGAGAGAAAGAAGTTTAGATGATGTGGGTATGGTGAATCAGGACGTGCAACAGATTATCAAGGGGAAGTAAGGATAGCTATGAAGAGGTTTAAGAATGGAAAGGCTATTGGTCCAGATGGCATACCTGCGGAAGCATGGAGGTGTTTAGGACAAATGGCAGTGGTCTTTTTAACCGGATTGTTTACTGTAATCTTGGAAAGTGAGAGGATGTGTGAGGAGTGGATAAATGTGTTTGGGTACTGATTTTGAGAATAAGGGTGGTGTAGTAACTACAGAGGGATAACATTGATCAATCACAGCATGAGGTAATGGTAAAGGGTGGTGGAAGCTAGGTTAAGAAGGGAGGTGAGGATTACTGATTAGCAGCATGGTTTCATGCCCGGAAAGAGCAGTACAAATGCGATGTTTGCTCTGAGAGTGTTGATGAGGACATACAGCGAAGGTCGGAAGTAGCTGCGTTGAGTCTTTGTGGACTTAAAGATAGCATATGACAGGATGCCTAGAGAGGACGGGTCTATATTAAAATCACGAAACCTCACTTACGCGAATATGGAAATGTCGACACATATATAGCGAACTGCGAAAATACCGAACGTCCTGAAGTGCGAAATTCAAAATGTCGAATCATCATAGTTGGCGAACCCCACCACCCACTACGTACTACCTACCCAAACAAAATAAATAATCCACACTTTCCCATATCTACACTTCACCCATATATCCCATATCCTAATCAAACATTCACTACACACAAATGTATCTAACTATAAACAAACAACATCCAACTACAGGAAAAGTATAAATTATGTATACATTCAGCTACACAACTATATTATTATACATACACTTAACATAACCCTACTTCTAACCCTAAAGTAAAGGTTGCATGTATTACTATGTATGCACTTACCTTAACCCGCACCCTAACCTTAAGGTCTGTAACTATTGCACACTTACATTAGGGAGCTATACCAGATGGGGGACAACTATGACAATTTGACATTTCAAATTTCATGCTTCAGGACATTCAGTGTTTTCGCGGTTCACTATATATGTGTAGATGTTTCCATGTTCATGTAAGTGAGGTTTCGCGATTTTAATATAGACTCGAGAGGAGTTGTGGTATTGTATGATATGGTCAGGAGTGGTGGAGGAATCCATAAGAATGCTACAGGATATGTACAAGGCTATTGTGACAGTGGTGAGTTCTGCATTGGGAGTGATAGGTCCATTTAAGGTGGAGGTGGGAGTACATCAGGGATCACTTATGAGCCCTTATTTGCACTGGCAATGGACAGGTTGACAGACATAATCAGACAGGAGTCCCCCTAGACTGTGTTTTTTCCAGATGACATCGTGGTCTGTAGTGAGAGTAGGGAACAGTTTGAGGAGACCCTGGAGAGGCGGATGTATGGTCTAGAGAGGAGAGGAATGATGGTCAGCAGGACTAAGGTGAGGATGAAGGGAGTACAGTTTTCAGAGGTGGATAGGTGTAAATACTTGGGAACAACAGTTCAGAGTAATGGCACATGTGGGGGAGAGGTGAAGACAAGAGTATGGGTAAGATGTGGGTGGTGGAGAAGAGTGTCAGGTGTGATTTGTGACCAACAAATACCATTAAGAGTGATAGGGAAGGTCTACAAGAGGGTAATGAGACCAGCTATGTTATATGGGTTGGAGACATTGGCACTGAAAAAAAAGGCACAAGTCAGAGCTGTATGTAGCAGAATTAATGATGCTAAGATTTGCACTGGGTGTGATGAGGGTGGACAGGATTAGTAATATGTATGTTAGGGGTCAGGCCAGGTTGGACAACTTGGGGACAAAGCCAGAGAGTGGCAGAATTATGTTGGTTTGGACATGTGATGAGGAGGTATGCTGAGTATATTTGTGAAAGGATGAGCCTGCCAGGTAAGCGGAAAAGAGGAAGGCCTGAAATAAAGTGTATGTATGTGGTGATAGCAGACATGCAGGTGGTTGGTGTGACGGAACAAGATGCAGAGGACTGGAAGACATGGAGACAGATGATCCGCTGTGGTGACCACTAATGGTTGCAGCCAAAAGAAAGAGAAGGTGATGTTGTAATGTCAGTGTTCACAGGTTTCCAATTATTTGTCAGTCATAACACAACTCTTGATGACATAACTACAAATATGAGACACACACATATAGTCAGTGTGCATAACACTGGACAGTTGAATGGTATGAGCTCATTATATAACATGCAGTTCAACACACACAGCTGGGACAGTATTTCAAGGATGTAAATACCCTTTATAGGTCCATCAGATGTCTGAGACAAACATGTATATCGTATTTGTATGGAAAATTAACATATGGATATCTGCGACATCCCAGTAGCTGGCCTAGCAGTGTCACAGTCAGTATTGTGCAACACACACTCCAGTAGTGGTCATATGTGAGCCATCCTTTCCTGGGGTGACTCAGGGCCCTAACCTGTGTTCTATGTCACTGCAGACAGACACAGATGCTATGGCCATAGGTTCTGCTCAGCAGTATATCAGTACAGCATGTGTTGTTGAGACATAATATTGTTTGAACTTCCTATTTTCCACATTTACATGCCCCCTACTACATTCCATTACATGCTTAATTGTTTGACATACCTGTGGGGTTTTTGTTATTCAGTTGGTGTAATCCATCAGTTTCAGTGTGTGTCTGTCTGTTTGTGTGTGTGTGTGTGTGTGTGTGTGTGTGTGTGTGTGTGTGTGTGTGTGTGTGTGTGTGTGTGTGTGTGTGTGTGTGTCTCCCTCTCTCTCTCTCTGAGACAGATGTAGGATATACATCTGTTTTGTATAGGCAGCAGCTTGCCTTTAGTAGGTAATGCTCATGAGCAGCTGATGGCCTGTGCACCAGTTGGAGTCTCCCACTTGCTAACTGCATGTAGAAAAGCTGTGTTATCATTCCCATACCCAAAAGCATGAAAACGCACTCCTATAACTGAGTACTTCATGTGGGCATTGCCTCTTTTTCTTGCCTGTGAGGAGAACTTTATGGAGATTTGTGACAAACAGCATCACAGAGGGTAGTTGGAAATACCTCTTACAACAAACACTGTGGAGACAGGCCAACAAACTGGGGGTGAATGTTCTAGACATAGGGACAGAATGTAAGTATTGATGTTATACAGTTGAAGTAATGTTAGTGTGACGGTTTGTGTGGATATGGCTGCTCTGCATGAATTTAAGTCTGATAGTGTTATGTGGGTGACATAACTCTCAACTGTAGGGCTATCCACAGACTGGCCAGAGTTTGGACTCTTATAGTTGGTGTGTTACTCATACATTTTTTGGCCATGGAAATTCAGTACAATACTCTGAGGATTGCAGTCAGTAAATTGTAACATCCACGTGTGTTTCTGACTTCATATCCCTCAGAACAGATATGTTACAACAACCCTGTTACACTAGCAACTTTCTCAGTTTATAACAGCAATATGCCAATAATGCCCCTGTGTTTGGGCATCTGCCCCCAAGTATGTCAGGCTTTGTCCAGATGTCATGCTGTAAGAGGTGGATAGTATAGTACATCATTATATAGTGACTTCATTCCAGATATCGTCCCAGTGATGTATCAGACTGCTAGACATGTTATGTGTAGAAGGTCTTATATATGAGGACAAAGTCTGGATGTTCTGTGGGACTTTATACAGTTGAGAGGACTGTGTATTTCTGGCAATTGTTGACAGACTGTCAGGATTGTGTAGCAGTGTATTGTGAATATGTTAATTGGCCTATGTACGGAGGGTGGTAGATGTAAGTGTTATGGGTCCTTTTATATCTGACTTTGCATGCTGCTTCAGTTTCTGTTGCTCTATCAGCTGTATATGTTTGTAGGGACAGACTGACATGTCCCATACCACAGTCAGGCATCAGACTACACTGTGAATTGGGCCAGTATATGTAGGGGTAGTGTGTGAGTGGCAAACATGATGATGATTTTGTTCAAACAGTCCATATACTCTACTGTTCATGTGGCTTACCAGTATATCACTTTGAATGTGGTGAGATTGGTTCTGGGTATGCACTTTCACACTGGAGTCTGTTGGTCAGTGTTATTGCATCCCTGTATTGCCTGATATATTTGCAATTACATGTGTATTCCCCCATAGCAAAATTGGGTTAGTGTTGTGTCAGTCTGCATGTAGTTTAGACAGTGCTTGGTGACATGCCTAGCAGCTCAGTGTAGTTTCCCTACTGTGATGCTATGTCCAGCTATATATCAGATGTACTGTTGTCTGGCCCCCATACGTGTTGTGTATGTCTGACACATCAGTGGGATGATGTGAAGATCTATGCCAGTAATTAGTGGGGAGTAATTTGGTTTTGGACTTCATCTATTCCAGTCAATATATGTTACAATAGACAGGAGGGTGTTACTGCATCAACTGTGTCACCTTATCTACTCCAGTATTTGGGATATGTTCCTAGTTTCATGCCTTTTATAACCCCCTTTGTCAGGCTTGGTCCAGATTTGTTGCACTAAGGGGTTCTGAGCATACGTCTTGACTGCCCAGATTGTTTCTGACTGTCCACGTTTATTGCTCCTATTTATGTTCTGTTCCTCAGAATCATATTTCCATTTCTGTGGTAAATCACTGTGATGATGTGAGGATTTCTGTCAGTAAATGATGACATACATTTCAGTTTCAGAACTCACATCCTTCTGAACATGTTTTCTGACACAAACCCTGTTACTGTAGCAACATTCTACATTTATAACTGCAAAACACAGTAAAGGTTTCACCACCAAACGCAGTTCGTAATGCTAGCGAGCAAAGTTTAAATGAGATACAAGCTGCTATCAAAGCCAAGTGTCATAAATCAAGTCATAAAATCAACTTTAATATAAAATTAAGTTTAAAAACAAACTGGCAATTATAGAAAGGATAAGCGCTTTCGGTTTCCACCTTTTTCAAATCCTATAGTGAAGCCAATGTACTTCCTGCTTAAGTAATAGTTTAGTCAGTTCAAAGTACATACATAAGCTTCCAAAGATCTCTTATAGTTACACCACCTTTTTTTTTTGGTGTTCTTTCATTTCCTTTGTGCTCGTCCTTTAAGAATTGGATTAATGGGCACAATTTCATTTAAACCAGTTTTCCGATTAGACTGTAAGTCCATAATCCATTTACTTTCTTCCATCTCTGTACAAAAAACAAATTTTTAAGACATAACTTGGATATAAAAAATAAAGTAGGAATGAATGCCTTGTTTGGACACATTAAAATGAATGCAGGTCATTCATTTAAATTCATGGCTAGATTCATTCATCTAGCTAAAGTAATTGAAACTTTAAGAGGAGGTGATATAGTAAATCGTACAGAGATGGAAGAAAGTAAATGGACAGCTATGTATGGGGGGACATTTTTGGGGGGAACAGATTGCCTTTTTTTTTTTTTTTTTTTTTTTTTTTTTATAAGGTGAGAGTGGGATGTTGGGGAAGGATAGTAGGTATATTTGGGGAGGTATGTTGGGTAGGAAGACAGACAAGACTGACAAGACAGCAGACAGGGTTGGTATATGACACGTGGGGGGGGCAAACACCTTTGGATGGGGAAAGTGATTTGAAATCAGACACCCACAAGCCCCCAAATGGATACAGTGGAACTGAGGTCCCCACCCATGGGCAGTCACCACTGCACCTTCACGGCCTTAAAGGTGGCTGTGCTGGGAGCTGAGCATGAAGGGCAGGTTGACCCTCAAGATGCAACATGCCGCCCTCAAGCTGGCATAGCTGATCTCTTAACTCCTTTAGAAGCTTGCTACCCACCAATCCCTGGACCTGACTATGGGTGAATGTGTCCTGTCCACGCCTGCTCCCAGGAGGAGGACGGGCACCATCCCCTGAGGCCATTCCACCTGAAGGTGGTATAGGGCCAGCAGAAGAGGAGGTCCTGGGTTGCGTCCCAGATGTGCTGGGGCCTGGTACCATAGCCAGTTGAGGTGGGACAGGTAAACCTGCTGGGATCAGCCTTCCCAGATGTGCTATGGTGTTGAGGTTTTACAACATATGTTGGTTAGTCATTTACAAGACATTCCAGGATTAGTTATAACAGCATGCATGGGTGTTCCCATTAACCCAAAAACAACAGAACACATGCATATATGGAACCACAGTGGGCATTATAACGGCATGCAGGTTACATTGATAGCAACAGGCCATCAATGAGAGTATGTGAACAGGGAACATTAATAATTAAACGTTTAAATATTTGTAGAACAATAAGACAGATGTCCCAACGGTAGGTTTGATGAAAAACATACCCATTGATTTATGTGTTTAGATTACTGATACAGATAGGGTGGTGGAGAGAGAGATAGAGAGAAAGATGTCAATTAGCAACTGTATATGCTTCAATTATTCACAACTTTAATGATCATTGCTCTAATTGTTACTCTGCAGGTATTACCTCACTTTACATCGACCTATGGCCTTGAGTTGGGGAGTGGTATGTTTGTACACAGTGTATAATTATGGCCTTCTTACAGCTCATTTATACCTTTTCTTACCTGGCGGACCTGTGGAAGAAATTTCTGTTAACACTACCTGACTGTTTCTACCCATATTCACATAGTCAATGTTAAATACTGTATGTGCACTCATAGTGTGTGTATGTGTGTGTGTGTGTGTGTGTGTGTGTGTGTGTGTGTGTGTGTGTGTGTGTGTGTGTGTGTGCGTGTGTGTGTGCTACTGCCATACTCTGCCTTGATTTCTATCTGTCACCCTGGGTGTTGGAGGCAGTGACCACTAGCTGTGACAGTGTGACACTTGAGGAACATGTCTTGGAGGAGACTACTTGGTGTATGTACTTCTCTTGCTGTCATTTGCAGCCTTGGGTTTGGACAGTGGGTGTTGTACACAGTGCATAATTACAACTGTATAGGCTTAAATTGCTCACAACTTTAATGATCATTGCTCTAATCATTACTCTTCAGGTATTACCTCACTTTACATCGACATATGTTGCACTACAGTGGGGAAGAGGGCATATACCTGTTTAGATGAAATGAGTTTCAGTCAAATAAATTTTCAGTGAAGTGAGCATCTAAACAGGTATATGCCCTCTTCCCCACTGCAGTGTGATCCTGCAGTTAGTATATATAGTAAGAGGGGTTGTAGGGGGCACAGCCCCCCACATTGGGGGGTGTGGGGTGTGTAGCCCCCACCTATTTGAAATGTTGTAAATGATAAACATGCATACTTACAAGTCAAATGAATAACTCTTTCCAGAAGATATTATTTATCCAAATTATGTTGGGGACTACACCCCCTGCACCCCCACCTCCCCTTGCTATATATACTAACTCCAGGGTTGCACTACAGTGGGAAACAGGGCATATACCTTTCAATGAAATGAGTTTCAGTCACAGGGCATATACCTTTCAATGAAATGAGTTTCAGTCAAATGAGTTTTCACTGAAGTGAGCTTTCAGTGAATTATAGTTTTATAGTTTGGTACTAGGCTATCTGCTCTGGGGCATTTATAATCCTAGCCATAGTAATGTGGCTTTCGCCACCCCATGTATAGGCTTCAATTGCTCACAACTTTAATGATTATTGCTCTAATCATTACTCTTCCGGTATTACCTCACTTTATATGTGTGTGTGTGTGTGTGTGTGTGTGTGTGTGTGTGTGTGTGTGTGTGTGTGTGTGTGTGTGTGTGTGTGTGTGCGTGTGTGTGCGTGTGTGTGTGCTACTGCCATACTCTGCCTTGATTTCTATCTGTCACCCTGGGTGCTGGAGGCAAAAGTGTACAGAATAGATTTAGAATACTGTGCCTCTGTCTAGTAGTGACACAGTGAAGACCCCCTTACATAATAGAACTAGTTTACTGTGCCTCTGTCTAGTAGTGACACAGAGATGACCCCTGGGGTAAACCTACGATCTCCCATCCACTCGTCAAGATTTCTCTTGAAGAGAGTCAGTGAGGGGCTCTGCCTAACATAAACTGGGATTCTGTTCCAGAGTATGGGAAGCCTCTGAGTTATGAATCTGTCCCTCCAGCATGTCCTATTCATATTTGTGCTAAGGTTCAAATCTTTAGCTCTCATGGTTCTGATGGATTTGGATTTTTTGAGGTGGAGCATGTCCATCAATTCCTGATTGGACATGGCCTTGTACGTCAGGCACAGATCACCTCTGAGTAGGCGGTATGCTACTTAATAGAGTTGGAGTTTCTTTAGTCTGGCAGCATATGACATATGTTGGAGACCCTTGATCCTTTTGGTGAGGTACTTTTGGGGTTTTTCTAGCTGTTGCAAGTGCCGGGTGAGGTACATACCAAATGGGGCATTGTACTCAATCATGGGCCTGATACGGAGGGAGTACAGGGGCACAATGACCTCCTTTGATCTGGATGTGAATCCCTTCATGATCAGGTGGGCAAGGTAGAAAGTCTTTCAAACCATTTTGGCAATGTGTGTGTGTCAAATGAGAGGTCACTATCAACTTGGGTCCCCAGGTCTCTGATTACTTTTTCTGTACTCAGTGGGTTACCGCCTATGTGATAATTTGTGGGCACTTTGTTTTTCCCAAAGGGGATGACTATACATTTTTTGGCATTTAGTTTAAGGCCATGACTGTGGCACCAGTTGTCCGTTTCAGTAAGGCCTTTCTGTAGGATGTATGTGTCAGCTGGTGTATCGACTATGGCGCCTAGTTTGCAGTTATCTGCGAACTTTGTCAGCCACAACCCACCCATGTTTGCTTTCACATCTGAGAAATAAATGTCGAACAAGAGGGGTCTCAGGACAGAGCCCTGTGGGACACCACTTGTCACATGCTTTGAATCTGACATGGCTCCAGTGATTTTGACTTTATGGGTTCTATCCTTTAGCCAGTTTGCCACCCATCTTGTGACATATGGATTTACATTTAAGCTGTTGAGCTTGTCTATGATGCCAGAGTGGGGTATTGTGTCGAAAGCTTTAGCCAAGTCCAGGTAGGCTGTATGGACTGCTTTGCCCTCGTCAATGGCTCTAGTGACTGTTTCGAAAAAGTCAACCAGGTTTAAAAGGCAGGATCTGCCTTTTACAAAGACAAACTGGGTGGGATCAAGTGTTTGCAAGTCCCCAATGTCTCTGTTTATTAGTTCCATAATGATTCTTTCCATAGCTTTGCAGACCAGGCTGGTTAAGCTTATGGGGCAGTAGTTACCAGGGTCAGTTGAGGTGCCTCCTTTGTGGAGTGGGACTACTGTTGCTGTACGCCAGTTTTCAGGTACATATCCTGTAGTAAGGCTAAGGTTAAATAGCATTTTTATGTGCGGGTTTAGCTCCTCTTGGAGTTCTCGTAGCACGCAACCCGGGATACCGTCGGGTCCCATTGATGCTGTGTTTTTAGCTTTGCTGAGGGCGGTTCTCACCTGGACATCTGAGATGATAGGGCAGTAACAGTCAGCTGGGATGAGTATTTCTTCTTTTGGGGGTGAGGGAGGGAAGAAATTTGCACTGAATCTGTCTGCCAGAATGTTGGCAATATCTGTGGGTTCTGTGTATTTTTTGTCATTGTGAACTAACTCTGAACATATCTGAGGGTTTCTGCCCAGGTTTCTAACATAGCTGAAGAAGGCCTTGTGGTTATCTTTAGTGTCCATAGCGATTTTTCTCTCAAAGTTGGCCTTGGATGTTTTTATGAGAGAACGTAGCTTTCTACTAGTGCTGATCAGGGATGCCTTCTCTTTATGGGATTTTGCTCTGACGTGCAGTAGCTTCCTTCTTTTGTTATACAATTTGTTTATGGCTGGGGTCCACCAGACAGGACACCTGCCCTTGGTGGAGAGGGTCTTGGTTTTATTTGGGATTGCATGATCCATGCATTCTTGGAGATGTCCGTAGAAAGCATTTGTGAAGGATTCTGCATTGTGGGGTGTGGTTTCCACTGTCCCAGTGGGCTTAAAGGATACCATCTCAGTTTTAAGAAGTGAAATGTCAGCTTTTGAGAAGTTTTTCACTGTAGTCTTTTGTGTTGGAGGTGGAGGTGGGATATGTATATCCTGGGTGATTACTTTGTGGTCAGACCTCACTAGTGAAGGGTATACTTCCTGTGTGGAGCACTTTGTCCCCATGTTTGTGATGATCAGGTCTAGTATATTATCTCCCCTTGTGGGAGAGGTGACTAGCTGTTCCATTGCGTTTGAATTTATGAATTCCAGGAACCTTTGGGCTAGGGTGTTTGGGCTAGAATAATGCACCCAATCTATGTTAGGGTAGTTGAAGTCTCCCTATATGATGATGTTTGGTGAGACATTCGTATCCTCCAATGTCTTCAGGAAGGCTGAGTGGGGTTCCAGAGATTGGGAGGGTGGTCTGTAACATGCTACCAGTTGTATAGCAGTTTTGCCTACGGTTAGTTGCACCTGGATGGTCTCTGATGCTTCATGTGTTGCCACTAACCTGGAGGTGTGGGTGTCCTTGATGAATATGGACACTCCCCCTCCCTTTTTGGTTTGGCTCGAGTTTTGGGGCCAAAACACATGATACGGGGTGTAGCCTGGTAGTGCTGGGGTGCTCTCAGGAGCCTTGAACCAGGTTTCAGTTACTGCACAGACATCGATGTCCTCCATACCGAGGAGTGTTTCGAGAGCCTGCATCTTGAGATTTAGACTTCTGGCGTTGAGCAGTATTACCCTTAATTTTTTTCCATTTTTGTTTTCTAAGGAGATGGGTTTGTCTTTTGAGCCTTGCCTTAAAAAGGCACTATGGGGGAGGCAAGAGCCTTAGCCAATATCCGGAAGCCCAGTGGTGACAGATGCAAGCCATCCCTTGCGAAGCAGCATGGCTTGTCCAGCATGTCATCCCAAGCAGACAGACATTGGATCCCCCTAGAATGACACCAGTATTTGAGCCAATTATTAAAGCTGGTCATTTTGTCTTTGTATTGTGGCATCATTCTTGGTGAGGGCAAGATGCTGCTCAGGGTCAGGGTCATACCAGCCTGGGCTACATAATCAGAGAGCTCCTCTATGTCTCTTTTCATGTAGTCCAGGGAGGTACGTCTTAGGTCATTCACGCCGGCATGGACAATGACGGAGTCATATTTGTACTTGCTTTGGAGTGACCTGAGTGCGTGTGTTATGTGGCGGATCCTAGCTCCCGATAAGCAGCTCACCGTTATCCTCTCCTTGTTCAGCCTGGTAAGCGGAACATCAGTGTGTCTGACTATAGAGTCACCTATTACTAGTGTATCAGGCATGGTGTTTGGCCTTAAGGGCTGTGATTGTTTGACACACTGATTTGTTGAAGTATGTGATGCATGTGTTATGTTTTGAGGTGGTGGATTTTTGGGTGTCTGCCTTGGAAGCCTCTGATGTTTTGGTAAGTTTTTTGTTAGAGCCTCTGAGTATGTCTTTGTGTTTTTATGTGTTTGGTTTGCAGATGTGGTAGGTCTATGTGGGACTGGGTTTGGTGTGTGTGTGTGGTTACCTTCTCCTCCTGTCTGGTCTTGCCAATCCTGAGTTGAGAGAGTTCAGCCTCCAGTTTGGCTATATAGTTGCATCTCTCACATGTATTTGTATTTGTTGGGAGGAGGAGAGGGTTGTCTGTGTACATGAGACAATTGTAGCATTGTCTCAAGATTCCCAGATGAACCAGCTGAACCGGACAGGATGCCAGCAATCTACCACTCGACATGCTAAAAATTTTAAGGGAGTGCTGTGCCTTTAAGGGAAGTGGGTACTCACAGGCAGTGTGCCTTTAAGGGAAGTGGGTACTCACCGGGAAGGTAGGTGGATGTAGTGCTTACTTTAGTTTACGAGTGCCAACTTAGAAGACAGATTTTGAGAACAAGTGCTAAGCTTATAGTAAAGCAATTAGACTAGATTATTATAAGAGTAGAGCTTTCTTAAGGGAAAATTTAAAGAGCAGACTTGGCGGAGCCAGAAAAGTTTAACCTTGTTTAACCGGTGCTGCGCTATGCGCACAACTGCGCAAAAACGCTCAGAGGCAGATTTTAAACAGGGAACTTCAAAAGAGCTAGAAATGGTCCAAAACAACCAATTACTACAAGCTCTTGTGCTGAGGTCACTCCTTCAGGGACAGATAGGCTGCTCAAGGCTCCCCACTCCCACTGGTGAGCAAAGAAACTTTCTTCTATCCAAGTAAGGCAATGGACACCACAGGAACTACACCACAACCCAGAATACAGCAAAGCCTGTATACTGGTCTAAACTAGTCGAGGAGAGGCGAGAAAAAAAGGATATTTTTTTGTTTTTTTTTTGTTTTTGAGATAGAAAGCACACAGAAAAGCAGGAAACAGTAATAAATCAGTTACACAGGCTAGCACACTTTAGCGGGCAGCCTCAACAGTTAAATTAAAAAACAAGCAAACAACTTTCGACCAATTTTCGACTAAATGAAACTTTAAGTGCAAATAATATATAATGCAGCAAACAGTTTAAAAACAGTTTAAGCTTGTTCAAGGTAAGCAAGAAAAGGTATTTCAGGCAAAAAACAGCAAAAAATACTTAAATCAGGAAAGTAGTCACTTTTTTCAGTTCTCTGCTGCTAGGACCCCTCTGCAGGACCACGAGGAGCTTTTGCTGAGTAGTATAGCCAGAATAAAACTCTCAGAGGCGGATTTTAAACAGGGAACTTCAAAAGAGCTAGAAATGGTCCAAAACAACCAATTACTACAAGCTCTTGTGCTGAGGTCACTCCTTCAGGGACAGATAGGCTGCTCAAGGCTCCCCACTCCCACTGGTGAGCAAAGAAACTTCCTTCTATCCAAGTAAGGCAATGGACACCACAGGAACTACACCACAGCCCAGAATACAGCAAAGCCTGTATACTCGTCTAAACTAGTCGAGGAGAGGCGGGAAAACAAGGATATTTTTTTTTTTTTGTTTTTGAGATAGAAAGCACACAGAAAAGCAGGAAACAGTAATAAATCAGTTACACAGGCTAGCACACTTTAGTGGGCAGCCTCAACAGTTAAATTAACAAACAAAGAAACAACTTTCGACCAATTTTCGACTAAATGAAACTTTAAGTGCAATTAATATATAATGCAACAAACCATTAAAAAAATAGTTTAAGCTTGTTCAAGGTAAGCAAGAGAAGGTATTTCAGGTAAAAAAACAGCAAAAAATACTTAAATCAGGAAAGTAGTCGCTTTTCTCAGTTCTCTGCTGCTAGGACCACTCTGCAGGACCAATTATGCTCAGGGATTTGAATTTCAGTGAAATGAGACTTCTATCAAATGAGTTTCAATGAAATGTGCTTTCTATCAAATGAAGTAGACACACACACATATGCACACAAGCACACACACACACACACACACACACACACACACACACACACACACATATATATATATATATATATATATATATATATATATATATATATATATACACACATAAAGATATATAGATATACATATACATAATATATAGATGACATATAGATCATGTTTTATAAATACATATATATATATATATATATATATATATATATATGGGCCTACTTTGTTTCATTAAAATCTCATTTCACTGAATTTCAGTTCACTTTGACCAAATCGCTGAAAGCTCAAATTACTGAAAACTCATTTCACCGAATTTCATTCTACTGAAGTAAGGTTCTGGCACTGTGTAGAGTACTGTAGGGCAAGTAAAAGGTATATGCACTTTCCCCACTGTAGTGCAGTTCTACAGTTAGTATATATAGTTAGGTGGGGGTGGACTTTGTTGAAGCTGTTTCCTCACAGACTGTGAGTGTTTGGGTACAAGTGGCTTGGTTGTACTGCAGGCCATGTCCTAATGTGTCTAGATAATGGAACCTTGATTTGAGCAAGCCAAATACACATTTTATTATATTTCTAGTTTGAGCATGGGTATTGCTGCATCCTTGATCAGAGGAGTTGTGTGGGCTTCTCATGGTTGTGATGAGCCAAGTTTCTTGTGCATAACCTACATCTCTCACTAGTTGTCATTGTGGAAAGTCATCCTTACCAGCCTTGTGTACAGGTCACAGGTTCACCATAAGTGTGAGTTCTGGAAACTGCCAGGATTATCTGTACATACATTGTAGATGATCCCTTGGGCATTACAGACAACTTGACAGTTAATGAAGTTAGAACCTTTTCTGTTGATGTACCTTTTTCCCTGTTCACAGAATGGGGTGTTTAATTCTTATACGTGTGCAGTCTATGGCCCCCAAAGTCTCAGCGAAGTGTGCTATGGCATAAAACTGTTGCATGGTTGTTGCTTTGTCCTCTGGGGTGCATGTGAACTAGATATGACTCCTTGCATGTGATAGCATTATATTTAGAAAGTCATGGTCAAAGTCAAAGTAAACTTTATTGTCTTTCAGAAATTACGCAAGTGCAAAAACTGAATGGAATTCCATGTCTCCGGACTTAATTTGCAGACAACATATAGACTATTTTCACAGACATTTACACATTTGACACCTAGCTATTACATCATGGACATGCAGGTAGACAGACTAATAGTGGACATAGTTAGAAACACTTTTTAACACTTTCCACAGTGAACACTTACTTGCATGAGACTTTCGTATTGCACAGTTACTTGGTAAGGACACTGCATTGATCCTTGCACAGAAAGAGACATTTCAGTATTGCACTATGATCATTAGAGTATTGCATTATGGACCTTAGAGTATTACACTATGGTTAATTTAAGAATTCACAACATGTATTGCACTGAAAGAAGAGATATTTTGTTGCATTGCTACTGCCCTAGATGGCCTATAAGTTACAGTCATGGTGAATATTGCACTAAGTATTAGATGAGACTGGTAACCAGGTTAGTGCAAAATTTGAGACAATCTTCTACAGTTTCTACTGACCCAGATGGCCAAGTGATGTAAGTTTTGAGAAGCTGAGGCCTGTGATACCCCTAATGTATCCCCTGTGGGCCTTCATAATTCCCTGTATCTAGTATTCATAATGCTACACATATCTCTGTTTTCCCTGGGATGGTTTCACCTGATGATGTAGTGACTCTATGGCCATATGGATGCTGATTCTCCAACAGCAGATGTTACATTACAGATACTGCATGATCATCCTGTCAAAGCAGGACTCACACTGCTCCAGCAATTTTGCACATCAGAATCCACAACATGCAGTATTCAGACAATCACTTCTAAGGTCATGATGAAAAGTACCTGTGCCTCCATGATGACCCAACAGCTACATTTTATGGTACCACATCTGGGTGTCAACACCTCAACTACTGAGTGACCAAGGGAGGTACTGCCACTGTAGGAGTGGGATCTTGCACGGCCACATCGTTTAGCACTTGATGTAGAGCCTCTCTAGCCAAATGAATGCTGATTCTTTCCCAGCAGATATTTTGTTACAGATACAGACAAATCCATTGTGTCATTCATCCTGTCCAAGGAGTCACCCACATGGCTTATGTAGTCTTGCACATCAGAATGCATAATATTTAGTACTCGTACTATCTTTTCCGAGGCCCTCATGGGCCCTACACATATGTAGCTTGGCACCTACTGACAAACCAATATCAGGAGGATGGTGGACAGCAGGCCTCCTCTGAGCACTCTTGTGTGGTACCTCACATTCACAATGGCTACAGGTTGAATCAACCAGTTCTGCAATTGAACTAACTATCCTGATGAACTGTGTCACCCTCAACCTGTCCTATCTCTGAGTGCTCTGTGTCATGGGTATGTGTGGACATACAACCTGTGTCCAAAATATGGACAGGGATGTGGAAATCACAAACTCAGTTTCAGGTAACCTACTGCACTCCTTGATTGCCTCATCATCACCACCATCATCATCAGAGACTACCAATAGTCTAACATCAGGCATCAGTATTTCTGCAGTGCTGGTGTCAGGATCACCTATGATAACAACTAATTAAAAAAACAAAAAGAGAACATACTTATGTTAAGGAAAACATAAGTTAGGCTATCCTAGATGCAGAAGCAATTAAAAAAGGACTTTGATGCATACATAAATGTACTTTATGTAAAGTAATAAGAAAATAAAAATGTGCTTATCATATGCAGCTGATCATGCAAAATCAGTACCAAATAAAAAACAGATGATAAGTATCACAATGAAAATGACACAATGACCAGAAAATCCTCCGCTTTACAATTGTATAATATGTGTTTGTGTGTGTGTGTGTGTGTGTGTGTGTGTGTGTGTGTGTGTCTGTGTGTGTGCGTGTGTGTGTATGTGTGTGTGTATGTTTGTGTGTGTGTGTGTGTGAGTGTGTGTGTCCGTGTGTGTGTGTGTGTGTGTGTGTGTGTGTGTGTGTGTATATATATATACACACATATATATATATATATATATATATATATATATATATATATATATATATATATATATATATATATATATATATATATATATATATATATATATATATATACATATATACACAAGTACATAAAAGACAAATGCCTGGCAGTTCAGCAGTAGACACACTTTGATTGTCTTCTATCTCAGAACCAACTTCTATAACTCTTTGTCTGCCTCCTGATGAGCTGTCTGGATGTTTGACAGTGGACAGTAACTCCTCTGACTTCATCAGTGATGGTTCAGTAGCAGGACCACCACCAATAGCCATACTTCCCCAGACAACTGCAGCTGCCCTGTGCTTGACATTCTTTATCATATCATTGGCATGGAGTCTTATTTTCTGGTACTCATAGCCATTTCCTCCATCTGCATTAATGTTGTTGAGCAACTGCTCCCATATACAGTCACTGGAGCACTAGTCAGCTCTGCTGCTGTCTAACAGAAATGATCCATGTCACTGCAGCACCTATATTATTAATGAATTGCTTCATCTGTGAATGGAGATTTACAGGAATCAGCTTTCTTGGGTGCCATAGCCCTGTATGAGATAAAATATAAGAAGAGAAAAAAGAAAATTAAGCAAAAAGTGTGTTAAAAGAAATATGTATATATTTCTTCAGTTATCACACACACAAAACTAAAGTAAAACATAAGCCTCTCTAGGAGTACACACAAAGGTAATACAGAAATGCAATTACCCTTCCACCCCACCCACACAAAACTATGTACATTAAAAGCATGGATAAAAGCCTGTAAGGATGACAACTGTATAAGTCTGTACCACACAACAGCATTACAACAAATTTCAACTTAACTGAAAATAAATAAGGTTATTTGGATATCAACTTGTGTTGACTGCAGACATTATATATATATATATATATATATATATATATATATATATATATATATATATATATATATATATAACAGACTTAACACATTTGCTGAACTACAGATATAATCCCCCTGACATTACTAATAATAATATCACACATTTTTGGAACACGTATTTAGATTTTCAAAGTAAACTTCCTATGATGGCAAATAACATTTACTTGAAATAATCGGTTTTAATTAAAAGGAATAACTGATATGCATGGCTAGACAGCTGCAATGGACAAAAATACAGACAGCAAACAATGGTATTGTTTAATTTAATGTATTGGCAATGTCAAAACAAATCCCTTTGTAAGAAACAGCAACATATACATCAGTTCTAAAAGTAGACAAAAATATTGAAAGTCAAGTAGGAGTATCAAAAACTACATGCATCCACTCACCCCTACTAAGATGCAAGTGCTTACCCACATGATTAGCTTATATAGTGCAGATTCAACCCTGCGAGCACTCTGAATTTGCAAATCATGTGTCATATCTTTATCATTCAGGAATACCACAATCTTCACTGAGTACTGGGAAGTTAAACATGGTATAAGGACCTACACAATTCTGGGAACATGTCCTAGAAGTGCAAGAACAAGAATTGGGACATGCTACTTGCTAAGGGCTTCCAAGTATGAATGATTATTTTAATAATTAAGGTTTAACACTTCTACTTTGATGTACATTTACTGAGAGTATATCAGGGAGAATAGACTAAAGAAAAAGCTAGGGCCTTATATCAGCAGACTTAGAAGAGAACCACTTTATATCATCTGTATTATTAAATGCTTATGATCCAGCAGTTCATCTGAGTAACAAGCTGCTGCTTGTAATTCATACTAAGTGCATGGTAGTTGCATAATAAAAACACATATAAAAAATCTAAATGACTTTGCATTTATGTCAGACGAACATAAAAAGTGGAATAATGCTATCAAAAGACAGGTCAGCAAAAATTGTTATAGTGAATGGAATAAATAGCTTAACTGCTGCAAATATACCATTCAACTAAGCATCTACTGGGAATGTAAAAAGGACAACCATAAGGAAAGGTTTATGTAGGCCCTTTAATGTTAGTGATAAAATGTCACTTCTTTAATATATGTAAGCTACTTTAATATATGTAAGCTACTTTTTCTTCATAAATATGTCTGTTATCCATGCAAATAGTAAAACAGCCTCAAATGTGTCATGCTCATGCCATGGTATCAAGGCTCAAATGTAGATGTGGTGGTGTTTGTGTGTCAGTACTAATGTGCATATGTTCATCTAATAAGACAGTCAAAGTTATCACAATTATATACTCATCATTTTTTTTCTTGCCATTATCCATTGTGCACTGCTTGACATTGAGCAACCAGGACTGGCTGCAGCCACTAGCAGTGAAAGATGATTCTCTTGCCAAGAAAAAAATGGAACAAAATTAATCTGGTCTGTCATTCAGTAAAGCAAACAACCCCATCACCAGTCAATGATATAGCATGGATTACCCTGCTAATACAATTATTCATTACACTTTCATATTTTTCTCCCTCAGCTGTACAGCTGCAGAAGAGATAGCACAGAACTGTGAGATGTATCAGGAGAGACTTAGGAATAAGAAAAATATAGTATAGCATTTAAATAGAAAACAATAAAGCATTTGCAGATTCCATCTCCAACAGGGAGACTTATTAAACTACCCTTATCCTGCTTATGTCTTAGTCTTTTTGTTACTTTCCTACCTCATCTTACTCCCTGTAGCAAACATTTTATTGCACAGTACATGACAGATTAATAACAAGGAAACACCTAAAAGTGACACACCATAAAGATGGCCCCAAATATCCCATGAGCCAAACTCTTGATATGTCTCTTTCTCCTTCTCTCAGTTTTCTTAACCCTTCTGTCTCATCACTATTTACTGTTGCATACTTATTAGGCTGTTGGATGTAATATTCATCTTGTAGAAATTTACTATTGGTATTACTGAGATGAAATCAAATGCCAATGTCCTCCCTTGCATAAAAAAATTTCACTGTCCCTTCAGTTGTATGATTTTAACTTTGTGAAGCAGGAGTCCCTTTATGGTCTGTTGAGATAATGCTTAGATCTATAGACTGTTCTTTGCAGTGCCAATGGGTTCTAATTCAGAACTCTATCAAACTGTTATTGATTGTTTTTATAAGGGTATATTATGTATAGCTGTTGCCTATTTATTGTATTGAGTGACCATTATCTTGCTTCTGTCATGATCAACTTGCTCCCTGTCTATCTCACCCCATCTCTATCTCTTTACCCCCTCCTGTGTTATCAGTCTGAATACTCAGCATTTGTGTGATGCCTGGCACTGAGTAGGAATATTAAATTCCAGTAAATGGCTGTTCACGTCTTATCTCAAAATCTTGTGAATTTTTGCCTTAGACCACATTAGCACTCTTAGCTTCACACAAATATGCTGAAGTCTTCTGCACTATTTAAAAACAAAAATAAAATATATATACAAGTAGTTATTACACTATTTAAAAACAGACTAAAAGAAATAAAGTGTGATACAGTTATTCTTTCTTATCTTTTAGGCTGCTGGATATCACATACTATCTAGGGGATGTTACAATTGATATAGCTGTGATGAAGGCTGCCACTTACATACTTCCTTTCATCTACCTGTTGTCAGTGTCCCTTACAATGTGTAATTTACACTTACTAAAATATAAATTCCTGTGTGGAGAGCTGAGACAATCCTCCATTCTGTACACTATTATTTTATACTGACAAAGGTTCAAATCCAGAAGTGTGTCCTAAAAATGATGTTTTTTTCCTGTAATAATATTATGTGTATTCCTGTGCTACATATTATTAACCCACCACTGTCCTACTAATGTCCTCATCATGTTCACACTCTCATGCCCCTTCTTCATCTAGATTGGAAATACTTTACTATAAAGAGCAATATGTCTAAAGTGTACAAATTTTCAAAGGTTGTCCACATTGCTTTGTCTTAATTTGTGGCATGTTCATCACATCTGTGAATTTCTGACAAATCATTCACAACTGAACTCATTGAGTAATGTCATAAAGATGATTCTTGCAATGTATAAAAGTCAGCAAGTAAATTTTCTATGAAGTGAAGGTTTATAAGGAAACTATTTAAAAGGTGCCCTAACATTTTGCTTTTCTCCCCCATTATCTTTTGCTTTTGTATATAAAGAGCCAGAAAAAAATCAGCATCATGATGACAACCATAAGATTAACACACCACAACAATGAGCGCAACTTCCCATGAATCAATCTCTTTGTATGTCTGTAGCCCTGTCTCTAAATGTCTCCCTCTTCCCAACTCTTGTGTCTTACCAGTCTATTTCCTCAGCATTTGCACTATGGCTGGTGCTGAGGAGTACCTTTAATGTATGGGAAATGGCACTACACAGCTGATGGCAAAATTTTGTTAGCTTTTGGCTTTGGCCACATTAAAGTGATGGCACTTTGCTTTATTTGTGCTCAGCATCACTGTTCATAGGTTTACAGGTTCATAGGAGATTACTGGGCTAACTGCTCAGGAGCCCTTACAAGCCTACCAAGTATTTCACAGATTTACCCAAACTGTCAATACCTAAGGGCTAGAGGATGGCTTAGGTTTGTGCCTATGCCTTTGTGTATTTTACAGGCTGCCCCTGTCCGTAAGGGGCATAGGGACCACCCCAAGAGTGAATTTACGATTCCCCATCCATCGATCCAAATTTCATTTGAAATGGGTCGGGGAAGGGCTCTGCTTCACATGAATAGGTAGCCTGTTCCAGGGAAGGGGTAATCTCTGAGACACATACCTGTCCCTTCAGCATGTTTAATTTACATCGCAGGCCAGGTTTATATCCTTGGAATGAATAATTCTCGTGTTGTTTGTTTTGTGAATGTGTAACAGTTCCATCAAGACTGGATTTGAGAACATATTATAGGTTAGGCATAGATTACCCCTTAATAATCAGTAGGTAAAGGGAAAGGGATTTTAGGTGATCCTCACAGTACATGTTGTTTGTTTACACCCTGTATTTTTTTATAAGGAACCTCTGAGGATTCTCCAGTTTTAGGTTTCTCCAGTTTTTGCAAGTGTTTAGTCAGGTACATGCTGAAAGATGCATTGTACTCAACTATTGGTCTGATGAAGGCAGGGTATAGTGGGAGTATAACCTCCTTGGAACCACATGCCATGCCCTTATTTAACAACTGTGATACATAGAAGGACTTCCTTACCACTGTGGACACCTGGTAGTCAAAGTTCAGATTAACGTCTATCTGTGTCTAGCTCTCTCACCACTGGATTCACTCTTAGGGGTGTACTATTAATGTTGCAATTTGCAGGGGTATTTTACTTTCTAAAGGGTATAATTATGCATTTTTTGCATTTAGTATTAGGCCTTGACTCTGGAATCAGTTATTTGCCTGTGTCTGACCTTTCCGAAGGATATCTACATCACTGGGGGATTCAGTGATTGCTGCCATCTTGCAGTCATCAGCAAACTCGGTCAGCCAAAGGCCATCTACATTAGCACTGACTTCAGAGAAGAAAATTCTGAACAGGAGAGGTCACTGCACTGAGCCCCATGGTATACCACTAGTAGCCCTCCTCTTGCTGGATCTGTATTCTCCCACTCTAACAACATGTGTCCTGTCCATGAGCCAATTGTCTAGCCATCTGGTGATATATAAATAGATACAGAAATATATACATATATAAAAAAAAATCTATCTTGTTAGTATTATAATTCACGTGCATATCCCAAACGAACATGGGCCAGACTCCAAACAGTTCACAGATTCTGATGCATTATGCTGATATTAGCATTAAACTTGTGGATAATGCTATAATATGTAAATGTAACCACAAGAAACTCAGAATAGTGCAACATACAATGGAGTAGCGCAATGCACAATGGAGTATCACAGTAGCAACAGTGCACTAATCAAATCGCCAAGTAATCCACAAGTAATGATAAATGGGTGTCAAAGCCCATTGTATATTAACAAAGATAGAGAAAGATGATCACAATTCAAGCATCCTGATCAGAGTCTGTCCAGTAAGGCGAAGAACAACTATGGAATATAACTGACTCTGTTATGATACAATAAAAAGAAAGGAATAACTGAAAAAAAAACACTGAACCACTTCACAGGTTAGAAACTGAAGAGGGATGATAATGACAACCACTTAGTGCAACAGTACTTTAATCTCACGCTTTCATCCCGATGGACTTCATCACAATAAGAGAAAACTCAGCAACTATTTTTAATTTATAGATATATAAAGCCAATCAACACTCCCAATTAATTAACAATTATGCTAATAATTACATTGAACATTTAAGGAACACATGCAAAAACAAAATAAAAATATGAATGAAAACAATATTTACATTACTTTATGCCTACAAGCTTTTAAAAAGCATTTAATATTATTCGGACCATTGATACCTGGTGAACAGTCAGCTCCAAGTTTTAATTGCCAAAGTTTCTTTTTGCCCAACTTTATTTTAGTTTTTCCACCTCTTTCAACTTTCTGGTTCAAAAGCCCACATTTGTGCTTGTTTCCCACCTTTTCAGTAACTAGTCTAGTCCAGATACAGATTTCCCTATCCAGGACTGTTTGTAAGCTTCTGTGTGGTGCCAAAGTCTGCTTTTTAATTTTTTCCTTAGATCTACTAGTTCTTCCCTCTCCTACACTTTTACTAGCTTATTAGTCTAGGACTTAAGCAGACTTCTTGTAGCAATTATTGTAGCACACAAAAGTGCTACCAGCACTAAATTTTCTACAAGGAAATAGCTCCAGTAGATATTATTATTAATGCCCACCCCTCCAGGCATGTCTAAGGTCAGTTCCCTGTGCTTTCTCCTATTAACCTGGTGAACTTGTGCATCCTGGCGTAATGTAGCAACTGCCTCATGTACACTGGCAACCCTCTACTCTTACCTCCCAACACTCAGACTTGTGAGAGATGCACTTATATAGCCAAACTGGAGCCACGCACTCTCCAGCCAAGACCAGAATAGCTGGTTAAGAGGAGAATGTCAACACTTGCACCACACCACATGGAACACATAGCCCTCTAGAACACACAACAGCTCTGCCTTCACATAAAAACAGAAACTGCACACCCACCTTCACAGAGGCTCTCAATAAAATTCTAACCAAACAGCAGAGACTTCCAAGGCAGAGACGCAAGTGACTACCACAACATAACACTAGTCATGAGACACATAACTCTCTTAAACAGTGTACCACTCAACCAAAGTCCCTAAGGCAAAACAGCATGCCCAACACGCTAGTCATGGGTGACTCAATAGTGAGGCTCACTGATGTCCTACTCACTAGGTTGAATAAGGAGAAAGTAACAGTCAGCTGCCTGTCAGGCACCAGGATCTGCCACATAATGCATGCACTCAGGTGCCTCAACAATAAGTACAAATATGACTCTGTCATTGTACATGTGGGTGTGAATGACCTGAGACGTACCTCCCAGGACTACATGAAAAGAGACATGGAGGAGCTCTCGGATTATGTAGCCCAGGCGGGTATGACCCTAGCCCTGAGCAGCATCTTACCATCACCCAGAATGATACCACATTACAAGCAGAAAATGATTGATTTCAGCAATTGGCTAAGTTTCTGATGTCTTTCTAAGGGGATCCAGTATCTGTCTGCCTGGGATGACATGATTGACAGACCTCAATGCTTTGCCAGTGATGGCCTGATTCTGTAAACCCTGGGCTTCCACATACTGGCCAAGGCTATTGCCACCCTTATAGTGCCTTTTTAGGTGGTGTTGCAAAGACCAAATTGCCACCTTAACAGCTACAAATAAATGCAAACTGGGGGGCCATGCTGCTCAATGCTAGAAGTCTAAATCTCAAAATGCACTCACTCAAAGCACTCCTTAAAATGGAGAACATCGACATTTGTGCCATAACTGAGACCTGGTTCAAGGCACCAGAAACACCCCTGCACTACCAGGCTATAACTCGTTACACACCTTACAGCCCCAAAACTTGGACCAAAGCTCCAAAGGCAGTGGTGTTTCCATATTCATAAAGGATGCGCACACCTCCACACTGGTAGCCCAACATAACACATCTGAGATACTTCAGGTGCAGCTAACACTAGGTAAGACAGCGATTCAGGTCGTAGCCTACTATAGATCCCCAACCACATCCCAAGACTCACACTCCATGTTCCTAAGCACCCTGGAGAATATTAGGGTCCAACATAATACTCTCATACTGGGCAACTTCAACTACACCTCCATTAACTGGGAAAACTACTCATACCAATACACTTGCCCATTTCCTGGAATTCATTAATTCCAATGCCCTGGACCAGCTCGTTTTTACCCTCACTAGAGGTAACAATATCCTTGACCTGGTCATTACTAACATGGGTGACTGTTGCTCTACACCAATAGTCAATTCCTCCCTGGTTAGACCTGACCACGAACTAATCACCTTGGAAATCCACATCCCTCCCACCCTCACCCCCCCCCCCCCCGCGCAAAGGTAACCACCATGAAAAACTTCTCCAAAGCTAACTTTGGGCTCCTAAAAACAGAGGTAGCTAACTTCACGGCACCCATGCAAATGGAAATCAGTTGCATGATTGCCAAATCATACACCAATGCACTGTACAGACACGTACACAAATGCATGGATCTCGCCATACGCAATAGAACCAAGAAGCTCTCCTCCAAAAAATGGAAGCCAATCTGGTGGTCCCCTGCCATAAACAAACTCTACAACAGAAGGAGGAAACTGATGCAGAATAAGGTGAAGTCCAAAGATTGGAAAAACTCCCTTATCACCCTCAAGAAAAGTTTGAGATCCCTCGTGAAATCCTATAAAGCTAGCTATGAAAACAGAATTGCAGCAGATAGTAAAGGCAGCCACAAGGCCTTCTATAGTTATGTAAAGAATGTCCATGGCAATACACACATTTGCTTTGAGCTTCTGCACAATGGTACCTCCTATACTGAGGCAACAGATATTGCCAATATACCGGACAACAAATTCAGTGCCAACTTTACCCCTCTCCCTCCCAAGGGACCAGTCACAATAACAGTAGATTGCCAGACACCCAGTATTACTGCTGCACAGGTTAAAACAGCACTGTCCAAGACTAAGAATACAGCTTCTATGGGACATGACAATATCCCTGGCTGTGTTCTACATGAACTACAGAGTGAAATGGCACCTCACCTGTGTGCCATATTCAATCACAGCCTCAGCTCAGGCTTTATCCCTACCAAATAGTGCACTGATACAGTCATCCCGCTCCACAAAGGAGGAGTGACTACAGACCCTGGGAACTATCGCCCCATTAGCCTGACAAGTCTGATATGCAAAGCTATGGAACACATCATCATGGACTTAATAAACAAGGATATAGAGAATCTCGAAACTCTGGCTGACACACAGTTTGGTTTTGTGAAGGGTAGATCATGCCTGCTCAAATTGGTCAACTTCTATGAGTCAGCACTAGAGCTGTGGATGAAGGCAAGGTGGTTCACACAGCCTACCTTGATCTGGCCAAGGCCTTTGATAGCATTCCCCACTCAGGAATCATAGAAAAACTCACTAAGCTAGGCATCCACCCCTATATCACTAGATGGGTTGCAAACTGGTTCACAGGTAGAACTCACAGTGTGAAAGTAGCTGACTCCAAGTCAGACTGCCGAACAGTCACAAGTGGAGTCCCACAGGGTTTGGTCCTGGGTCCTCTCCTGTTTGGTATCTACTTCTCTGAAGTCCAGGCCAACTCAAAGTGACTCTGGCTGACAACGTTTGCGGAGGATTGCA
This sequence comes from Protopterus annectens, assembly GCF_019279795.1. NCBI lineage: Eukaryota > Metazoa > Chordata > Ceratodontiformes > Protopteridae > Protopterus > Protopterus annectens. Next base: position 599,371,399 of record NC_056745.1, read on the forward strand.
AGTTGGGAGCTATTATTAACTACCCGAGTGATGTTAACATCCTACAAAAAGGCCTCACCGAGTCCAACAACTGGTGTCAGAACCATGGCCTGAAGCTCAATGGCAAAAAATGTGTCATCATCCCCTTTGGGAAAAACCTAGTTTCCGTGAATTACCACATCGATGGTAGCCACAGAACACAGAAGGCGTTATAAGAGATCTGGGAACACAGGTTGACAGCAACCTCCCTTTTGACCACCACATTGCCACTGTGGTCAGAAAGTCCTTCTATGTGGCACATCTCATTACTAAGTGTTTTGCATCCAGGAGGAAAGAGTCATTGTCTCCCTCTACTCTTCCCTCATTAGGCCAATTATTGAGTACAATGCTCCATTTGGCATGAACCTCACTAAACACCTGCAACAACTGGAGAGGCTGCAAAAGTACCTCACTGAGAGGATCCTAGGCCTTAAACATTTGTCCTATATGGACAGACTAAAAATACTTCAGCTATTCTCTGTCTCATATCATCTATTTAGAGGCAATCTCTGCTTGACTTACAAAGCCATGTCTGACCAAGGTCTGTCAGAAATGCTACATCTAAAGAAATCCCAATCCCTCCGCACCACATGCTCCAGAGACCTCATCCTCATTACCACAATCAACAGAACATGCTTGAGGGACAGGTTCATAACCCAGAGACTGCCCATGCTATTGAACAAACTTCCCATACATGTCAAGCAGAGCACCTCACTGGCCCTCTTCAAGAGAAATCTTGATGAGTGGATGGGAAATAGAAAAGTCGCCCTAGGGATCACTCCAGTGGCTTTACTCGACAGAGGCACTGGGAACTAAGGTTGGGTGGCATGATGCCAGGGTAATCCTATGGGCTAGACTTGCAAAGGCTTCAGGGCCATTAGCCTAGTACACACCTATGAACCTATGAACCTAAGAACATGGGCAGAATGATTGCTGGTGTCCACAGAACTGGTCATGTATAAAACACACATACACAGCAATAGGTTCATAGATTAATATCTAAGCTAACTGCCCTCATGGGCCATTTTAAACCTAGCCAGTTACTCCACGTGAGGATCAAACACTGCACCTTCTGTCCATAAGGTAAACACCTTAACCATTATGCCACCCTGCAAGAGCAATCATATGAGTTCAACATGAATAGATAAACACGCTAAGAATTTCAAGCACATACACATATACTGACATGCAAAAGTTGAATAAACAAATGCAGGTGTACATCACCCACGCTGCTCATTAATGAGTAGAGGACACTCTTGTGAGCATCATTACAGCACTTCGGTGGCAAGTCACTGAATGCTCACCTGTCAAGGTGCAATTGTGTGTCACTATGGATCCGACTGTGTGTACAAATATGTACAATCAGTTAATTTGTACAACTATTTATGGAAGGTGTGAAATTATGTGAATAGGTAATGGATGTAGAAATGTAAGATACAGAAAACACTGCATAATGTATTGTTAAAAATAAATTATCAGTAACACTGTGTAGAGATAATGCTACATTGCTGTTTGATGCAGTCAGTAAAGGAGGACTGCACATAAACAGGATATACCTGTATATGATCCGACATGGCATCAGTATTGCCAATCTGTGGCACACAACACTACATCATGCCAGTAGGACAGCATGAGAAATATCATCCAAAACACATGGGGAATAACATATCTTTCTGTTGTACAAACATGGTAATGGCAATACATAATCCCAAACCATACCACAGTGATAGCGATGGATTATGGACAACATATGTTGTCTGTCATTTGCCACTGGTAAAACACATTCACAGGCTACATCTTACAGCACTAGCTGCAGGTTAACTGCCACAATGCATGAACAGCTGAATGTGGGAGGAGAGTGTAATGCACACATTGACAGAAAAGTAAATGTCACATGGCAATAACACATAAGCATTATGGCTATATGGTATACATGCACAAGACTGCATATATATTCCAAACAATTATATGACAATCGGCATGTTGGCAGCATAACACAAGTGGAGCACACAGACAATGCTTACAGACCAAAGAAACCAGGCTGATGGGGCTGAGGCTCCAGAATGACCTCATGAGCTATCTCCCTGAATGAATCACGCATAGACTGTGTCATATCCAAAAAAAGTCCCTATCATGTCCCTCGTCTATTTTCAGAACACATCGGTCACAATCTCCTGGATCTCCTCCCAATAATGGTCTCAATTCCTGGCCTGGTGTTGTCTCCTCTGGGCTGCTGCAGACATGATGGATCGGGCAGGGGCAGGTCCAGCTTCCTTATTGTAGTCATCATCATCACTTTCATCATCGGAAGAGTCTGGCAGTGAACTGGCATGGTCTAGTCATCATCGTCTGATAGGAGGAAGTCCATGGGTCCCATTCTCTGTCAAGATTAATTGCAAAACACAGCAGAAAAGAAAAACAAATGTCTATCTTGCACAAAATTCCCATGAAGAGCATAGTAGTACTTAATATGAAAATAATGAAAATTTACACATGGACTGACACATGTCCATTATGGACAGAGGTATCTTATAAATGCCTAGCCCTCAATGTCCTGTTTGTAATCAGGATAACAGTATTCTTTTCTAAACATCTGTACAGGACTAGAGACACCCACCTGGGTCATTAGCATTGTAAAACTGTATGAATGTTCACTTCTAGAGATCGTACTGTCTGCATGTAGTGATTTATATAAACAGCCACTTAGTCTTATTGTGAAAATGAGGAGAAAGTGATATGACAAAATTGTGGACAATAGGAAAGTCATATGAAGAACATCAAAGCCAGGCAGCATGATTATTGACTGAACTCACAACAACATAATGAATACACCAGTATAAAATGTATTATATGTTCAGACACAGCTTGTGAAATATGTAAATGTAATATTTGTTGTACTTACAGTATTGTATGTGTACAACTGTATGCATTATCTTCCTACAATTAGTACCAATCAGTAGTCTGCAAAATGCAATCATCCTGTTGATGCTTGCTGATTATTAACTGCTGCAAAGAAATGTCTATTTGTATGTGTCAGCAGTTTATCTGTATAAATGTCAGTAACCCTAGGCTATCACTGTGTTTGAACAAAAAAACCCAAGGTGTTGTAGGCAGATGCAATACCAATGTTCAACTGCATAAATAATGCCTATCTGCAAAACTGCCAGTAAACCTAGGCTATAACTGGGAACAAAATACCCAAGGTGCTGTAGGTGAATACAGTACCTATGTTGACCAGCAAGGTATGCCACACAGTTTGTAAAGTGCAATGCAAACACTTACACAGTAGACACCCATTCAGTCAGTGAATAGGCTCTATGTGCAACAGATGAGTCACTACAAACCACAGCCCACATACATATGCCAAACCATGCATTATAAACAACATTCAAAACACTGAGATTTATATATAACATATCCATCTTAAAATATGTGTGGAGCACAATTCAAAAACAATGGCTTAATGCTACATGATGATTCCGTATTTGTGGATTTCAGTCATAGTTGTATGCACAGTTATAGTGTGATAATTTATCTTATCTTACTGATGTATGATGGGTATTCCTGCATTCTAATTAATATACATGTTATTGTGAAAAATGCAGACCTGTAAACAGGATCAGATGCATTTAATTTCATAAAACAGAAAAAGCAGTCAACATACCTCTCTCTCTCCGCAGCTCCTCAAACTTGTGAATCTGCTTGAAGCACAGAACTCACTTTCTAGTCTGATCTTCCTCACCTGAAAACATTAAAGAGAAGGTATGAATGCAAGCCTCTGCATCCACTTGATACACAGAACTCGGTTCTTTACCCAATCTTCATTGCCTGAAAACATAAAAAGAAAGTATGAATGATGTATTCCAACAATAAGAGTGATAAACATTGTTCAGAACATTTTCTGGACAATGTATTTGTTAAATTGTCACTGTCACTGTTACATACAGGTTTTAATATCTTTGAACACACATTGGAGAACATTGTTAGGAATTAGGAGAACATGAATCACAGACTGCATGCCATAGCAGGTTTAGCCAGTTGATGGTGTTAAAATAAGGCTGTAGGTGATTTGGTCATGTTGACTGATGTCACCAAATGAGCATGGGTAATTGCCAGTGATAAGTGGGTTGAGGACCTGGTCTGATCTGATCTGTGCCAGGGACCCATGCTAGTGGTGGGAGGGGTGTATGTGCCCCTATTGTCCAGTGTGTTCCCACCATAAAGCCCAGCAGCCCTGGGTCAATTAGCTACTAGCTGGCCAGTGCCCAGTTTCCCAGTCTCGGTTACCTGGGATAGCTCTGTTGAATAAAAGGTGGACATAAAACCAATCAACCTGCCAAACATGAACTAAGAATTGCTACACTCAATGAAGGTTCATTGAAAGGACACAAATTGAAAGTGAATGACATGATGGTATAGAGGAGGCTGGACATCCTATGTATCAAAGAGACAAGATGGAAGGGCAGTGCAACAACAACACTTGGCTTGGGATCCAGAGTCTATTACTCAGGAGGAGGAGACAGGCTAGAAATGGTGTGGGAATTGTGGTGAGAGAGACATTTCAGAAGGCAGTGAGGGATATCATCAGAATTAATGACAGATTCATGTAAATCAGACTCCAGTGTAATGATAGACCAGTGTTCATAATCTCAGCCCATGCCCCACAGCAGGATTGTGATAGTAAGGAAAATAATGCATTCAGATAGTAGTTGCAGGACCTACTAGATAAAACAGGACAACATAAATGGGTATTGATAGTGAGTGACTTGAATGCACATAGAACAGACAGAACAAGATATGAGGACTGCCTGGGTCCACATGGGAGAGGACATTCTAGAATGCTGTCTGGCAAATGGCTTGACAGTAACCAACACATGGTTCAGACAGTCACAAGATTACATATAAGAGTGGCCAACATGCAACTCAGGTAGACTTCCTTCTAGTAAGGAAAGGCAATGGGGTAGAATCAATGATTACAAAGTCATCCCCAGTGAAACAGTCAGCCTGCAGCATAAACCACTGGCTTCCCCAGTCAGCTGCAGGCAGTGATCAGAGAAGGCTCTAAGGTCAACAGAGAGCAGGGTGAAAACCTGGAAGTTGGACAAAGAGAAAGTACAAAAGTTCAAGGAATTATTTAGGGCTCTAGCACCTCAAAAAGAGGAGGAAATAGGTGGGGTTGAAGAAGTATAGCAGCTCCTCAAAACAGCATGTGTAAGGGCTACAGAACAGATATATGGCTGAGCCAGGTATGGAAATAAGGTAGATAAGGAAAGCTGGTGGTAGAATGCAGAAGTTCAGGAAGTCATTAAAAGAAAGAAGGAGTGCAGGAAAAAGTGGACATTAAAGCCAGATGGAAGGAGCATTTCCGGCAGCTTCTGAATGAAAAAATCCCCACAGAAGATGTATTGCCCCAGACACAGCCTATAATGAGAGAAGAACCAGAGCCCACCCTTGAAGAAGTAAAAATAGCACTAAGGAAAATGAAGTCAGGGAAAGAAACAGGCTCATATGAGGTCACAGCAGATATGATAAAGATGCTGGGTGAGATAGGGGAGAAATGGCTCTTGAGGGTACTCATAGCAGTGTGGAGAGAAAGGCATATCCTAGATGACTGGGGAATAAGCATACTCATGCCAGTGAACAAGAATAAAGGGGACATTCACAACTGTGGGCAGTACAGAGGTATCAATCTCTTGTCACATTGTATGAAAATTCTGGAGAAGGTGATTGATAAATGGATACACAGATTAGTAGAAAGTAAGATTGGAGATGACCAGTTCATATTCAAATCAGGATGCAGCACAACTGACCAGATGTTTTCAATGAGACAGATAGTTGAGAAGAAGCTAGAGATGAGGGTAGAGTACAACTAGGGATTCTTAGACTTGGAAAAAGCATATGACAAGGTCTCATGAAAGATAGTTGGGCAGTACTGTGATGGTTTGAAGTATCAGAAACATTGGTAGAATTGATGCAGGCTATGTACAAGGACCCACTCACTCAAGTACAAACAGTGCTTAGTCTCATAGAGGGGTTCCCATTGGGAGCAGGTGTACACCAGGGTTCAGTTCAGAGCCAACTACTGTTCATACTGCTGATGGACTACAATAGCAAAGAGGTTGCAGGAGACAAATCAATAAAGTTGCTGTATGCAGATGATGTGGCATTACAGACAGACTCTGAACAAGAACGGCAGCAAAGGATATAGGAATGGATTGCAAAACTGAAGGCATATGGGATGAAACTGAGCATAGCTAATACAGTGGTAATGGCAGCAAACTGGGGAAATCAGAAGAAACTGAGAACTGAAATAGAAGAGAATATAGTGGAACAGGTTAAAAGCTTCAAGTATCTGGGAGGAGTGGTTGAGAAGAATGGAAGTCTGAATTAAGAGGTTAAAGCTAGAATCAGAGGAGCTCCATAGAGTCTCAGGTGTAGTGAATGGCAGAAGAATGCCAAAGAACTGAAAAGTAAGGAGTACAAGACAGTGGTGTGACCAGTACTATTGTATGGTACAGAAAATTTGGCAGTAAAAGCAGATCAGATGAGGAAGGTAGAGGTGATGGAAAAGTGTCTGAGAAAGGTGGCAGGATGCACACTGTGGGACAGATAAAGAACTGAAGATATACAAGCAGAAACCAAAGTAGCTCCAATTGCAAAAATGATAAAGAGATCAGATTATGGTGGTTCAGACACATGTGCAGAAAAGCAGAAGACAATCTGGTGAAGATGATTTGGGACAGGCAGGAAGAAGATAAGAGGAAATGAGCACGTCCAGCAAAGAGGTGGATGGATTGTCTGAGATAAGATCTGCAACAGACTGGCATGAGTGTTAAAGAAGGCAGGAGTGCGGCATTGAATCGAAAGAGATGGCAACAGTTAACATGATATCCAGACCACATGTAGAAAAATGGGAAAAAGGGGGTTGATGTCAGCAGAGAACATAACATTCAAACCTGCAACTACAATGTACATGCAAACTCTAATGTTGACAGCTATCTGCATAACTAATCCATTTTGATTGAAAATGTATCTTTTGGATGCTGTGAAGACTTGGTTTTATGACATCATCTGGATGGGGGGATGGTCTACTAATATCAATCCTGTCTTAGGATTTCAAAATATGAACACGTGCTGGCCATGTAGGTAAACAGCATGAAAACCTTCATTCATGTTGTGATGACCCACCACTGGACTAGTAATCAAAGAGCTTCAATCCTCACCACTGGCAGCAGTGATTGACGTACACTGGGAGGATAACAGGTGCACACAGTATTTCAAGGTGCAGCTCTCTGCTTTAAGTGCAATTTCCCTTAAGAGCACATAGATACTGCAGTCAGTCCATGGTTGGTTTCTCCGTCTTTCTCCAGATCCCCAATAAGATTCCCCACTGGTACAGTTACAGAGTACAGATCTCAGCTGAGTGACCAAGCCAAGACCAACCAGTACCCTCTTTGTCCAACCAGTACTTTGTGTCCCTGCCCAAGCAGCTGACACATGCACTCTTTGAAGTTTGATTTACACACACACACACACACACACACACACACACACACACACACACACACACACACACACACACGCACACACGCACACACACACACGCACACACACACACACACACACACACACACACACACACACACACACACACAGACACCTGGAAAAGGCTGGCATAGGTTTTCTGCCCAGACTATAAGGCAGCTACCACTGCCACCAGTCAACTCCTTATCAGCTACTTTAAGACCCTTCCAAGGGTACCCAATATACCTGAGTGATATTAATATTAATACAGATGGTAGTTTGACCAAAAGCATGGCTGTTAGGAGTGGCCCACACAGTATCACCAAATAAATATGCAAGTACTCTCAAAACTTAAATATCTCTACACAGATCAGCCACAATGAAAGGTTTACATATATTTAATAATAAATAATGAAAGAATAAGACAATACTAAATATATATTCACAGTGACATCAGAGTTCAAAACCACAGGAAATATTTAATACAACATTGCAGGACAGTCTCAAATAAATTAAGAAAAATAACTAAAGTAAGCTTCACTATATTCCTGACTGAATCTAAGAGAATTATTATACCCTAGATGACTTACTTAATTGGAGCAAGGCAGATGCATGGCTGTCAGGGGCAAGACAGAATAAGACACTCCTCAAATTAATATCTCAAATATTACTGTTGGGATAGCTTGCAGAATGACATAATTTCTTGTCATCTGACTCTATCCCAAGTGAAACCCCACTGCTGGGAGCTGGCATTATTTAGCATCTACCTGTGAAATTACATAGACCTCAGATCTTTGGCAGATGCTGTAAGTTATAAAACAACTGCATTCCTTCATGCTTTCAGAGGTAGTAATTAGTTCACTCCGAAGTCAGTACAGAAAGCATCTGAGCATAGGCTCTGTGTCTCTAGGTGCCTTGAAAGCTGAAAGATACCATATTTTATTGCGTAGCCATAAAGTAATTTAATTTCAGCTATTTTTCTGAAGTTACCCTCCTGTATTCCAGTTTCCACTGTTAAAATATATATATTGAAACAGTTACAACAATACATGTACTTTTCTGTTCTATTCCAGCAGGGCACACTGTAGTTACTATTTAAGCACAAGCACTTTATAAAATACCTTTTTAACACACATATCTGTATGAACCAGTTTGATATACACATGGCATACAATTCTAATACAGTTATAACACAAACATCTTATATAAATCATGTTGATATTCACAAATGGCATATAATTATTTACAAAATTCCAGATAGCTGTGCTGGCAGTTTTCCCCCTTTGTCACATATGTCAGCACTGTGCTTTGGAAAGTGTTCATTCCTCTGACAGTGACACAGTGTCATGTATCATAGAGGTTCTGTGAACAGAACCATACAAGTCATTGGACATAAGGGACACAGTAATGTGTGTGGACAGTGATATTCCCTTGGCAAAGTGCACATCACTAAGGAAATACATCTTCCCTGGTCTGCACTTCATTTGTAAGTCAGGGCATCCCACACCGTAAAAATATGAGGATGATGGTGTTCTTAAACTGAATGCAATATTTAATGATAAAACAGAACTTGCTAGCACTTTTACAAAGTATACACTGTTAAATAAAGCACTGGTTAGACATATAAACATCTGTAGCAAGCCTTACTGGCCCTGCTGTTAAAAAGCTGACATTAATGGACCATTACATATTACAAATACAGTCACAGGAATTCAAAAATTACCAAGTTATTCACAACCATGCACAAAACATAAGATAATAGCAATAAGTGGAATATGCTTCTCTAAAGAAATGCTATGTTTGAATTAAACAAAGATAATAGCTCGAGGTATGTTTCTCCTATGTGGATTGGAACCCACAGCACATCAGAATAAAGGTATTATGGCTTGTTTCGTTACAAGCTGAGCTAACAACCTGCACATGTTTGTCATAAACAAACAGGTACTGGTCTAAAAACTCTGATGTCAGAAAGCTGATGTTACAGATTGTGGACATGTTTGTAATAATTTGATGACTAACACATTTATTCATAAACATATGCTACATAAGCATTGTCAATTATTGGAATATGTTTCATCAAAGAAATGTTATAGTGAAGTAAATTAAGATAAAAGTCATAGATATGTGTTCCCTTCAGGGATTAGAATCCACAGCATGCTGGCTTGTTTTCTTATAGACCAAGCTAACAAGCAGCAGGGTTTTCATTTTAACAAACCTGTATAGCAGGTGTTTATTCGAATACCTGTGGAGAATGGATAAATGCAGAAGTTGCAAACACTTATTGGACATTTTATTGTAAAGAAATAACAGCTACCAACACTTAACTAATGATATATGTGTAAGTAGTCAAACAGGTATTCCTTTTTGTCTTAAAAAAACTGCCTGTTTACATTATAAGGAGGAATGACTTTAAGAAGCTTTGTATGAGTTTTAATTCTGATATAATGGTGAAGTAGATGCTACTGTGGTACTATAATGGAAAACTTATAAGTGTGCAGTCATCCACAACATTAGCGCTGCAGGTGTCAGTGATGCTTGTGGACAGTGGCTACATGAAATGATGTCAATATAATGTGTCCATCTACAAAGGTCATAATTATGGTTATCACAAATATTATTAAATAAATTAAAAGTATGGGAATCAAACCTATTATACCTATAAGGGCAGCAGTTCTATGTCAACTTAATTATCCCCATGAGCTAATTGTCACAGTAGGCTACTCAATGCATATAAAACCATATATATATATATATATATATATATATATATATATATACTAGGACATTTGATCGAATGATCAAACGTCTGAATCCATAACCACCAAACACACTTTAACGAAAGCGCTTTTATCGAAAAAACGCTTTTGTTAAAGTGTGTTACTAAACAAAACCCCACTACATTGATGTTTTAGCAGGGGAGCTTTGCCCCCCTGTGCCCGCTACACCACCCCTACTTTAATATTCTCCCTCCGAGACCACACTACAGTGGGGAAAAGAGAATTTTCCCTTATCTGCACCGTAGTACGACCTCGGCAACAGGCATACTTATGTAAAAGTGCTTCTTCGGTGAAAAGCACTTTTGCGTAAGTATGCCCGGCCGTTTGGGTTTTGGACCTTTGATCATTCGATCAAAAGTCCTACACCCTATATAAATATATATATATATATATATATATATATATATATATATATATATATATATATATATATATATATATATATATATATATATATATATATATATATATACACATAGGTCCGCTTCTAAATCTTGAAAGCTAATAATCTTGAAATTCAAAATACTGAGTCCAAAATCTTGAAAGTTCAAAGTACTGAAAACTCAAAATACTGAATTTCATAATACTGAAAAAAAAAAACTACAGGATACTAACACTTACTATACGCCACCAGAAGTACATAAAGAAACAAATAAAAGGCAAAGCATATTTGTTTACTCCAGCTACTAACATGCAACCCACCCCACACCCCCTGCTACTTAAATATATCAACTCTGAGCTTGCACTTTAATACACTAAGATGAGTTTTGTTGTGGTATAGCAAATTAAAAGGGAACATGATTAAGGTTACAACAGGCAGTCATGAAGCACATAATGGTATGGTTGCCATTTTCTTCTGTGGAATGTGATCTTGGAGTTGATATATTTAAGTAGCAGGGGTTAGGATGGCTTGCCTCCCTGCTAATAGCTGGAGAAGAGTAATATGTTTTCTTATTTGTAAGTGTTGGTGTACTCTGTTTTTTCAATATTATGAAATTCAGAATTTTGAGTTTTCAGTATTTTGAACTTTCAGGATTTTGGACTCAGTATTTTGAATTTCAAGATTATGAGCTTTCAGATTTAGAAGCGGACCCATATATATATATATATATATATATATATATATATATATATATATATATATATATATATATATATATATCTTGGGTCTATATTCGATGAATGAAAGTTCATCTTAGCGAACGCTCACATGAGAGAATATTGCAGAACTCGAAACCGCAATTGTGAGATCGCGATACAGTGAATATGGATATATTTGCCCTTTCTTTGCTGTAGTGCGATCTCAGAGTCGGAATATATATTTAGCAGGGGGTGTGGGGGGGGGGGTGCAGCTTCCCACAATTGCAGTTTCGAGTTCCTGGACTTTCGCTCATGTGAACGTTCGCTAAGATGAACTTTCGTTCATCTAATATAGACCCTATACAGATATATATATATATATATATATATATATATATATATATATATATATATATATATATATATATATATATATATATATATGGGACTGAGATATATCTCTAAATTCCATAGGGAAGCTCAGGTATATGGAGGGTAGTTACACTGCCTCTAGGCCTTCACACGTCAGTGACCCTCTTTCCAAGCTATTTTGTGTCCCTCCAATGCAGGTCATTATGACAGAGGTAAACCTGCACTCCAGGGTTAGTAGATCCATTTCAGTCATTGGTGCTCTCTCATGATCCAGTTCTATACTTCTATCATGGTGAAGATCCTAGCCCTGGTTCTCATTTGCTGCTCCACTCTGGTGTACACGGTCAACATCTGGGTGTTATCCTCATCAATTTAATTGGGTACATGGACACGTCTCAGCTTCCTTGAAGTAGCCATCATGATCCTCAAATGGAAAAAGCTTGAAAAATACAAAACCAGAGGAAATGGTCACTGAGCTACCACTTAATTTGCAGTTAGCAGTGGTCTGATCTGTAAATGTATCAAAATCAATATTTGAAAGTGGCGCTGATGTCATTTTATCAGATCATTGGCAGACAATGGCACATGCCACACATGATACCATTTATCGATACAACTCCTGGGTTTTATGGAGCATGAAGCCAATTTATGGGGAGAGGCACAAATGGGATTCCAAAACCTTGAATTTTAATGAATCTCAATAATCATGTATGGCTCAAATGGTACTTTAAAGGTGGCCACACATTAGGTGCACTTTGTTTCTGTGATTTGGAGTGAGAGGTATATTGGCAATTGGTAGCATTTCTGTTTTGGTGATTATTACATATGTTCATTTGTTCATAGGAGTTTACTAAGCTAGCAGGCCTAGAGCCCTTATAAGTCTAGCCATGTTAATCCCAATTTGACTAAATTGATCTTGGTTAGGTGAACATAATTCGCAGAGCAAGCTGGTGATAAACACTGACTACCCCTGCCCATGAGGGACATGGGTGCCACCCCCAGGGTGAATTTGCAGTCTCCCATCCATTTTTCTAGGTTGCACTTGAACAGGGTCAGTGGCTGCTTCATATGAACTGGAAGTTTATTCCAGAGTAGTGGCAATCTCTGGGAGATATATCTGTCTCTCCAGTATTTGCTGTTAATGTCACTGGTTAGGTTAAGATTCCTAGAGCTAATCACTCTTGGGCCATTTAACTTGTGGATGTGGAGCATATCCAACAGGCAGAGTCAGAGACTGCCCTGTAAGCCAGGCATAAGTCGCCTGTCAGCAGCCTATATTATAAAGATTACAGTGACAGGGCTTTAAGTCTATCCATGTAAGTCATGGTTTGGAGGTCTTGTATTTTCTTGGTGGGAAACCTCTGTGGTCTTACCAGCTGCTGCAGGTGTCTGGTGAGGTACATGCAGAAGGGAGCATTGTACTCTATTAATGGTCTGATAAGGGTCAATTACAGTGGAATTCTGCTTTGCCAAAGGGGATAATAATGTATTTTTTTGTGTTTAGTTGTAGACTGTAGCTCTGGCATCAGTAATTTCTCTGTGTTAGCTCCTCCTGTAATATATGAACATAATTGGGGGACTCAGTCATTGCACCCAGTTTGCAATCATTAGCAAACTTAGTAAGCCAAAGGCCGTCTACTTTAGCCTGGACTTCCAAGAAAGTCAATCATTTCCAAAGGCCCTGTTTAAATTAATTTTTACTCAATATGTGATCTTTAACAGAAGTTGTTATAAGTTACTGGACTAATGTTTTATTGAAATTAATGCATTCAGATGTTGCTATTTTAAATAATTTCGGTCCCATGTGAAGTTGTATAGACAGATTTATATTGCAAATGTGAACAGTAAATAATGGCAGATTTATGGAGCATTCACAATTCATACTGGTAATTCCTTGCACTCTGTGGTTTAACTATGGAAACCTACAGATTCTGACACTATCCGTATGTACTAAGTTATGTTGATATTATAGATATTTCTTAATTCATGTTTCCTAAAATAACTGTTCAAAATATCTGCTGCTGCTGTTACCATTATTTTCTCAATGATGATTCTTAAGAAAGGTGTTCTGAATATTAACTCAATATACAAATGATCTGTACTGTCTGTGGCCTGCCTAAAGATCCTGAGGTTTTCTGATGCTTTCTGTAAGTTGTTCATTTGTTGCCTTCTGTAGTATTTTCAGGTGAACTGCGTGCAGACTCTTGTGGGTGGCATTATGCTGTTGTTTTTAGACCTCCATTCAAGATATATGTAGTGTGGGAGGCTCTAATCCCACTCACAAACTCTAAAGATATTACAGTTATGTTCATTTTACAAATGTTATGTATGAAGACACATTGTTGTTAATTTTTATATGTCATGTTAGTAGTTTTGCAGGCAGTTTTATACAGACCTTTGCATTGCACAGGAATGCATAGTGTTTATGGTGACATATACTGTCCAAAGACTCAACTACATAAATGGGTTTGCACAGGAATAATATCATATGCATAGCACTGTCTTTAATATGGCCAATTGTCCTAGGGGGTGACGACTTCTCAACCCTGAAAAATGAAATCATAATTGATACTCTCCTGCAACATGGATGGAGACTCCTTGGCTGATCTGGCAATACAGTGTGGAGACATAAAATCTACACAGACTTCATTAACATGATAAATACAGTTGGAGGTCACAAACGTTCATACAGCCAACAGATTAAGATGTCATGAGAGACTGAGGGATGCCACCACTGATGGACCATCACTGAGCCCCCAATGGCATTAGAATATTTTGGGCTTCACTGCAGATGAGTGGCACATACCTGGGGGTGGGATTGAAGCTGAAGTTCCAAGCTGAATGTCTTTCTTTCCATAACCTGTCTGGGTATACAGACAATCACTGCATGTATTGTTATTTTTGATTTACAGCAGCAGAGTTGAGCCATGCACACACATCCACACAGGGTGAGGTTAATGAACATAAATCTAATGACATGTATTCATAGAAGTACACACAGAACAGTCTGAACAACAAGTATAATACTATTTGCATTAATATTCACATGTCCATCTACTTTGGGACTGAACCAGGGTAAGGCAGCTGAGTGCCTCTAAACTGTTACTGTGACCACCACTTGTTATTGCCTCAGCCTCATTTCATGGCACTTCTGTTTACTGTCATATTGTTATTTCCCTAACATTATACACTACAAGTACATCCAGTGGTGGCCCAAGCCATGCAGGTTCATGTTCAGACAGACCAGATATGCTACAGCAAAATTGTCACAGCTTGCATCAATGTGCAGCACACATGTCATACATGACATTTATGTTAATATTTTTCAACACAGGCCCATCTGGTATACAGGTGCTATATCTATCTCATGAGTATCTGCATACCCTGTTAATGTGTTGTATATGTGTTGCTGTCAGTATTGTTTTTAAACAAATAAATGACTGTGCTGTCTTTCTCTTTACTTTCCCACTGCAGGCTCTACAGTACAACCCACAACCTCTCACAGCAGGAGTCTTGTCAGTGGTGTGCTATTAACTTTGTTTCCTTCTTGTACTTGCTGTTAATCCTGTTGTTGTCCTTCATTAATACTGTCTCCTTCTTCCCATTCATAGGCCAGTCTGCATCAACCTCATCAAGTTCACGTATGAGTGGTATGTATATGTCAGACCTTCTGTACGTTTTAACTGTGTTCACATGGTTAAAGGTGGCAATGATGTGATCATTAATGCGGTTTCCTTTTTTCCCTACAATAGATAAAGCTCATCTCTCTTCAACAGCACCATCTACCCATAAGGAGTTGTCAGGTGTGTGTTTTGTTTGTATTCCTCACATATGTCATGTATGTTGGCATTGTAACCTAATTATATACTCCATGCATGTGGACTCCAAGATCATGCATACAGTAGACCTCATGCAAAGTCATTATTATTTCTAACATTGCAGAGAGAGATATATGCCATGTCTTTCATGCTATCCATCATGTGATGTATGCCCATTTTCCTGATCTGAGTTGTAGCACAACAACTATCGGTATTGTCCATCAACCTATCTAGCAATCATGATATGGTTTCAGATGTGTCTTAGCATAGTATTATGGCCCCTGGCACACAGGACCTTGAAGTGTTGGAAGACTCCATCCAAGATGTTGACAGTGATGTTGCTGCAGCTGTAGCTTCAGATGTGGAGGTAAACTTGTCTAGCCATTTGGAGGATGATGGGACACTGGATGTTCAACAGGGTGAGGATGTTGAACGACAGACCCCAGCTGAGACTGCTGCTGATGGCAGTTCCCCACAACAACCTGAAACAGGGAGTAGCGGTAGACATAGGCATGCAGATGTTGTGCATGGTCAGGTGTCAGACGGTAACCACCACCTGCTGCAAGCAAATGAACAGTCACACCAATGGCATCAGTCAGATATCCATGAAATTGCATGAGCCACAGATAGTGTCTCACACTAGCTACATGTGATGTATAAAGGACAAGAGCACAAAGATAGTTAGATAATGGTGATATTGGCCACTCCAAATGAGAGTTTGCTAGCTGTGGCACAGTTGGTAGAAACACTGGCCTCTACAGAACTGCAGCAGTGTCATAGTACAAGCAGAGTTCCTCA
Source organism: Protopterus annectens (assembly GCF_019279795.1). Lineage (NCBI taxonomy): Eukaryota > Metazoa > Chordata > Ceratodontiformes > Protopteridae > Protopterus > Protopterus annectens. Next base: position 599,387,786 of record NC_056745.1, read on the forward strand.
TTCCATGATTGTGCTCAGCAGATTGCAACATAGGAGAGGCAGGCCACCTGTGCACAGAGGCACCCTTGGCCATCAAACATCAGTGTCTATGGTCCAGCCTGCATAGAGTTCAACTGCTGGCTCATCTGCTGTGGTCCCACCAGTCACAACTAGGACTTCATCTCGCAGTTATGCTCCTTTATCTCAAAATGGTGTTGTCACCCATCAATCTCCTCTGTGGAATAACAAGGCAACATGTTTCTGTACATAATCAGGGGAGACCAGACCTTGGACTGAGATATCAGCAAGTTCACCCTAGATTGCATTAGAATGTGTCCAACAGTGTCATAAAGATAGCTAACTCATATTATTGAATTAACACTTTACTGTGATACATATTTTTCTGTGGCTATTAACCGTTCTTCATTATGACCTGTGTGATGTCTATTTTTTCATGTTATTATGTAGTAGAGCTAGGAAAGCGTAGCACTGATGTGTGCCCCTTATTATTTTCCATACAGTGATACAACAGTCTGAGTGTGTATGCATACCTGTGTCAGTTGTGCCCTGAGTTGACGATCCTTGCTGTGACACATTACATATATTCATATTCTAATATAGTATGACGATAGTGTTACATCAAGTGTGTACATCTAGTGGGTAATTGCCTTTAGATGCAACCTGTGCTGCTGTGATGAGGCAACACCTGAACATCATGTTTAATTGGTTTGTTTACTCATGCACTTGTGCATCATATTATCTGCACTAAATCCTTCACTTCACAGATAATCCATAACCTCATGTGACTTCCCCACTCTGGGCTAGTAATCAAGGAGTCTGAATCCACACCACTGGCACTGGAGAGGGATGTTCACTTGGAACAAAAGTGGATACACCTAGTATTTCCAGATGCAGCTTTCTCTAGCAAGCAAAATTTCCCTTAAGAGCACACAGGGAGCACACTTAGTCCGGGGTCTGGATTTCTCTGTCTCCCTCCAGATCCCCATTAAGACTCCCCATTGCCACAGCTATAGAGCTAAGACCTCAGCCAAGTGTCCAAGCCAAGTTCTCCAGCACCCTTTCTGTGAAACCAGTGCTTCGTGTCCCTGCTCCAAACAGTTGACACATCCTTTGAGATTTGATTTTCACACAAACACACACACATACACACACACATGCGCACATGCACACATGCACACATGCATACACACAAAGACAAACTTTTATATAAAGAAGCCATATTTATTTTAAAATATAATACATTGAGTCCTATAGGGTTAAATACTGAACTTAATTAGAAGTATTCAATTAATTGATGTTTTTCATTGGTTTAATAATTAATTGCTGTATGTAATTATTTAGTGTTATGTGAATGTTTAGTTATACTCCTTGAAGGCTTTGCTACCGAGGTGCTCGAGTGAATTAATTATTTTGTGGCTTAAGTGAAATTGTTTTGTTTCTCTGTGGCTGTTGTTCTTATACTAGCATACAAAGGATCATGTCAGAGCACCATCAATGACAGGTCTACAGGGATCTATTGTGAGATCAGACAACATTTATCATGTTGGTGAGGTTGGTTCATACTTCATTCCTCCAAACTGTATTTCCTGCTCATCTGAGGAGTCTCCGTCCATGCTGGTGTAGACCATATATTATTATCTCATTTTCCTGTGGCAAAAAATTGTCACCCTTAATGCTTAGATGTTGGAAGGGTTATATATTCCTCCATTATCCACAGGAATACAAATACACACATGACGTGCAGTGGACATTTTTTAAGAAGGAAGAAATTGTGTTGTGTATTAGTCCAGCCTGTTAAGCAAGAGGCTAATATGTATATATTGTTGCTAACTGTGAGTTAAAATCCATATAAGGGATATATTTCATTAAATCTTGGTGTGTGTGTGTGGGTGTGTGTGTGTGTGTGTGTGTGTGTGTGTGTGTGTGTGTGTGTGTGTGTGTGTTTGTATAACCAGTTTGAAAATGCTTGTATAAATACGTGCTTGTTGATGTTTACAGGAACTTTTACACATGCTTATGACTGTACCGGTTAGATTTTGGTGAATACCTCCATTATACATATTTTTTTCTGCCAAACAGCAGCCATTTTACTGCAATTACATGTGCAAAGCTAAATAGTGGGAAGCATAATAGCATCAAGCAGGAATGGAACTCAAACCACAAATAGATTAAAATCAGGTAGCAACTGAATGTGCCAAAAAAACAAAAGAAAGAATATAAGGTGAAGGACCAGATGAGAGGGCAAGACATGTGGAAAATGCATAAATATAGTTGGAAGTATAGAAAACTTCTGGAAGAACCTCATGTTGATCAGGAATGATTTTAGGAATGGTTAAAGAGAGACAAAGTCAGACCAAGAGATGAAAGGTTAATATTGGCGGCACAACATAGTAGGCTATGTACACATTGGTTTACAAAGCCCATTGACAAATGGGAGAAGCAGACAAATACAGGTTTTGTAAAACAGAGCTGGAAACAGTCACACACCTCATTGCCGGCAGAAGGACTGTATACTGAAAGGCATAATAATGTGGCAAGACTGTTGCACTGGGGATTGTGCAAACATTATGGTACTGAAGTGGCTGAAAAACACTGGAAGCATAATCCACAAAGCATCATAGAAAATAATGAAATTTACATCATGTGGGATCATCCATTAACAACAGTTCAAAAGACAGATGCTAGAAAACTGGATATAGTAGTCCATGAAATGAAGAAAAAAGTAGTATTAATCAGTGAAATTGCCACACCCTGTGACTACAGTGTCTTGTGTACAGAGAGACACAAAGTCATAAAATATCAGGATCTGCAGGCAGAAATGAGAACAATGTGGAAGAAAGATACCCAGACAGTTCCAATAGTAGTAGGAGCAATAGGTCTTATAAAAAAGAATATATAATTGTATTTAGATATGTTACCAATATATGTAACCCCATACGAATTGCAGGAGTCATTACTGGGCACATTGCATGTGCTGCGAAGAGCACTTCTGGCTGACATAAAAAAATTGAAATAATACTAATTTCATTAACTTTTATCATACCTTGACTTAGGAATAGGGTTCATTCCCATCATGGTATTAGAAACCCAAAATACTTGCTCCAGGATTCAGTAAATAAAAATCCCATGTCAGAATAGAGGCACAGCCTGAATATGGAGTTTGGCGCCTGTGCCAATCTGGAGGTGTGCACGAGCCTGGCTGTACTATTCTGGCACAGACACCACTGAATAATGCTAATTACCTCATTTTCTGGTGAAAACCATGCAAATGAGGTAAATGAGTGATTCAGTAAGCAGGCAGGTATCAGTGCCAAAATAGTGTCCGCTGCAGAAATATATTCGGCTACTAGCTGAATACATTTCTGCAAAAATCAAAATGGAGGCATGAAAGCTCAAAGTAAAGCATGTATTATAATCTTTAGGCATGGCCATTGGCATGGAAAAGTGCTGCAAAATATGAAAATCAAAGTTTTATTTTCTTTTGGCCGATTTCAGCCATTTAAGCATAAGGCAGCAATGTGCAAACAGGATCATGCCGAAAATGCAAAAAAAAAATGTGAAAAGACAATTTTAAGTGAAATCTGCATTTTGCCATTATAGTCTATGCAATGCAGAATCAAAACATTAACAGGTAACACTGGTTGCTAAGGTGGAAGGCTGTGGTGTAGGGGTTTAACCAGGGACTAAAGCAGTGCGGTATGCAAATGGGCAAAATTTACTGAATTACTAAATGGGAGACCTTTCTTTGGCTGCACCTAGCTGTGTAGGAGCTATAATTCTGCAGTGTAAGCAGGAGGAGCAACTGACATGAAAAGGGTGTGTCATGCTTGGTGTAAGCACATTGGAGCTCCACAGCTCCCATTTTACCTTAGCTAAGCACAGCTAAGCAAGGGGATGTGTCTGTATTGACTCATTCCATGAAATAAAGAGAGTGTTTGCATTCAGGGGATGGCCATTTCTGCTGCAAAGTGTTTACTTTAGCTAAACAGGTTTGTGCAGCACACACTGACTCCAAAACAAACAAACAAAAAAAAAAAAACAGAAATAGCAGAACTGTTTATATTTCAGCAGCAGGTTTGCACGGCACGCCTTGCGGCTTAAAAGGGGCAGAAATGGGAAGGTAAAAAAAAAAAAGGAAATAGAATAAAAAAATAAAAAAAAGTAATCAAGTACAAATAAAATAGTAAGCAGGTGGAAAGTATTATAGCCAGCCAATCATACAGGCAGCATTAGGAGCACAACAGTATGAACTGTGCAAACACCTTTCAGTCTGTTTTTCCCCACAAACTCTGCACCATTGGTGTACACACACGGGGGAATTTTAACCAACAAAATATTAGGGGCTGCTGTTGCTTTGATACATCAGTATGTGCTGGAGGCTGATGGTGGTGAGGAGGATAATTCTGGCAACAGTACCAGACTGAGGAGGAGGAGAAGTGTGTTCAGACCCAGGGTAACCTACCAGGGGCTACATGATCTGGAGATAGTAGAATGCTACAGGGTGGAAAGGAACATACTTCAGCAACTCTGCGAGCTGTGCTGTCCTCTCCTCAGACTCAGAGCCAACAGACGGGAACCCATCCTAGTGGATACAAAGGCATGTGTATCCTTAAGAATACTAGCTACAGGTACTTTCCAAAGACCTACTGGGGACATCATGAGGGTCTCACAGGCATCTGCATCCATGGTACTCCACCAGTTTCTGGATGCCATGTTACCACATGCCAGTGAGCACAGTTACTTCCCCAGCACTCGTGAGGAGTGGGCCAGCAATATGTGCCTCTTCTGCCATGTAGCAGACTACCCAGAGGTACTGGGTGCCATAGACTGCACACACATACACATCAAAGCACAACCTAATGAGCAGGGTAGGGTCTACATAAACCACAATGGCTTTCACTGCATCAACTGTCAGGTCATGTGTAATGCCCAGGGTATTATCATGAATGTGTGTGTTGGCAGCCCAGGAAGCTATCACAACTCGCACATCTGGCATTCCTCACAGCTGTATCAGGGATTTGCAAGGGGGGCATCCCATATAACCATCTGGTGGGGGATGCTGGCTATGGAATGGAGCCATGGATGATGACATCCATCAGAAATGCACACACACCCACTCAAGAATGCCATAATGAGGCACATGCACAAACCAGGATCATTATAGAGCATGTGTTCAGGATTCTCAAGTCATGGTTCCACTGCCTTCACATATTTGGTGGAGCTTTGCAGTACTCTCCAATCACATGTGCACACATGTTCATAGTATGTGCCATGCTACACAATATAATCCTGCGGAAACAGCTATAGCAGGAACAGTACAGGGATGGGCCACACAGCCCCCACCATTGCCAAGGTCCCCACAGGTACAGAGAGAATGAGAGGAGGAACCCCCTGAGCCAGCTCCTGTAGGCAGATGGAGGCATGCTCAGTATGGCCTGGCCTCAACAAACTGGCAACGCATAGCACACACACTGACACTGTAGGCACCCAGGGACTGACATCACTTTCTGATTCACACACACAGTAAAAATGGATGACACACACATCACACTACCTGTAACTTATCATGTATAGGCAGTGTACTGCATGCATCTGACATAAGCAGCCCTCAAGCACCATCCACACAACTACCACAGGCACAAGGTAAGTCAGTCTTCTTAACAATAAATGAAGGTATTAGTATGTTCTGGTAGCATATCTATGGTATTGGTGCATGCAGGCAAGGGAATTGGGTGGCCTACTGGGATAGCAACAGATAACTGCAGATATGTGGGACACCAGGAAATGCCTGCCCAATAATGGCCTCCCCACACTATGCAGTAGTACCCAAGGTGACAAATCCCACTGCAGTACATGTGGGGGGGCAACTACCTGGGGGGTTATATGTCACAGGCATCAATGTCAGTGTGGGGGTTAGATACTTACCCCTCAGCCTCAACCAGTAAGTCAGCTGTAGAAAACCATAAAGAAATGTATGGCAAAGGCCCACATATGGTGACAATGTTGAAATACCCCCTACAGACTTACACAGTGATAGCACAGCAGGTCTTGCAGTTGCAGTAAGGCTCTGAAGGGTAAGAAGTCTGAAACTCAAATGTATGCCATTACACTCTGACCTGTGGTCTTTAGTGATACCCCTCTAGTCTCCAAGACAGGCCACAATAGTATGCTAAATAGAACTAAAATGTAATGCAAATATCACCACAGTCTGTGCAAATGTGTACAGTTGACAGGTGTGCCCCCGCATATTCCCACAGAAATGCAGTAACATGCATGTTTGCAGGGAAATAGCAGCAGAGCACACATTTTCCAGGGCTGTCCCAATACACATGATAACTTGCTGCATGTCTACAATATGCAGTGGTAAATGAGTTATGTGTATATGTGGTTAATACTGTCAGGATATGGCCACAGCTTACTCCCAGCTATTATGTTTTAGTGGCCTAGTGCTGTCTTTGACAGGGCCATGTGAAGAGAACTGCAGTGCTAACTATTATGCATGTCAGCTACACCTATTGCTCTGCCACTGACATACCTGGAAGTCACAGTGCTATGTGGAATATACTACACATATAATGGACATGTCTGCAGAGTAGAATGCACTCTGTACCCACACCTATACCTCCCAACCTCTGACAGCAAGACATCTGGACAAGGTCCTAAATAAAAGTGGGAAAAAGGCACAATGATAGACATGTGTCGTAACTATTGCCCTTACATACTGAGAAAGTTGGTAGGATGAGGAGTTTTGCATTAGCAGGAATTGTCTGAATGTTAAGTAGTCTGAAACAGTAATGGCTGTCATTATTTTGTAATGTCAGTCTTTGATTATATGCAACTAAGTTGCCATAAAAACATACATTTATGTAGACTTAATGAAACCTCTAGGCAAACAACTGGACAGTCTTCCAAAAATGTACAGTTGAGAGGTATGGCCACACCAGGATATGACATCTCAGGTAAGAAAGATACCACACAAGCAGGAGAGCCCCAGTCAGTATATCACCAACTTGCTAGACTGTTTACACAGCGTCATCAGTCAACTGACTGTAGCCACACCTCTCAACTGGCCTTGTTGGACAAGAATGTGTATAGCCAGGCTCATAATATTGGTCTGTGCATCATACATCCTGTATTCCTCTTGTAAAACATTGTGATGATCTGAGGATGTCTGTCACTAAGTAATGACACAATGCATTGCAGTGTCAGACTACAGATATGTCAGAAAATATCTGCTAAACAAACCTAGTACCCCAAGGAAAGTCTTGTTTACCCTGAGTGGTATGCCTGTGGCACACAAAACCCCGGACCAGACTGCACCTATCTCTGGAATGTAGTCCCACTCACACTATAGAAGGTCACACTGGGCATGTTCCTACACTTAAGAGAATGAAAGGCCATGATGGAACCCACATCAGCCTATATGACTGTGTATATATATATATATATATATATATATATATATATATATATATATATATATATCTTTACATACAGACAGCTATGTACACCTTAACTGTCCCTACACACACACACACACACACACACACACACACACACACACACACACACACACACACAAACACACACACACCAGACAGGATGACCCTCAGGTAGCTGTAGGTGGCCAATATGTGATATATCTGCATCTGTTGTGTGTGATACACAGACATATATATGGGCAACAGATAACAATATGTCAAGCATATACACACATAGATGTGGGGAAGTGAGAGACAGACAGTGATAGAGTGAGAGAGAGAGAGACACAGTGAGTCACACACACAGTGAGTCACACAGACAAGGATACTCTGAATGGCATACAGTGATGTCCTGCTGTGGACATTGGCATACCGGTTGTAACCAGTCACACATGCCAGCATAAAAGGTGAGCTGCATTGTGTAATAATACTGATCTGCCTGTGTGTGTGTGTGTGTGTGTGTGTGTGTGTGTGTGTGTGTGTGTGTGTGTGTGTGTGTCTCTGTAGGTCTAAGTATTGGGAGACTGTTCCCACTCAGTACACTTCCCATTGCCCTACTTCACAAGATCTGCTGCTGTCATTCACCTTAGAAGTACCATTGGACACCTGTCAGCCCTATAACATCTGTAGTGTGTGTGATAACAGCATAACACTATAGTACAAATAACTAGATACGTAGGGGTTATAATCTCAGTCCTGGCAAATGTGACTGTGTGTGTGAGATTGGGGGAGTGTGTATTTGTTTGTAGGTGAAGCAGTTTTAGGCCATTCCCACCCACAACACTTCCAAGTGCCTTACATTAGTAGCCCTGCTGATGTCATTGCCCTTAGAAGTACCTATGCACAGCCCTATCTTTATAAGCTCTGTGGCATATGCAATAGCTATGTAACAGTATAGTACAAATAACTAATTAAGCAGAGGTTCCATTCCCAGTTCTGGCAGATGTGTGTGTGTAAGTATGTATGTTTATATAGGATGACATATTTTGATGACCTTCCCACCCACAACACTTTCCAGTGCCCTACTTTAGCAGTCCTGCTGATGTCATTCTCCTTAGAAGTATCTTTACACAAACCCCTACACTATAAGCTCTGTGGTGCATGCAATAACTATGTAACAATATAATACAAATAACTAGATTGGCAGGGGTTCTATCCCCATTTCTGGCAAATGTGTGTGTGTGTATGTCTGTATGCTGAAGTATTTGAGGACTTTCCCACCCAGTACAAATATCCCAGTGCCTAACATTAGCAGTCTGCTGATGTCATTCACCTTAGAAGCACCTTTGGGCACATGTCAACTCTATAAGTTCTGTAGCGCATGTAATAGTGTAACACTATAGTGCAAATAACTAGATAGGCAGGAGTTCTACTCCTGGGTCTGGTAAATGTGTGTGTAAAAGTGTATGTGCAAGAGTTTGTGTGTATGTTTGTAGGATGAAGTATCTTGACGACTTTCCCACCCACTGCCCTACTTTAGCAGTCATGCTGATGTCATTCACCTTAGAAGCATCTTTGGACAGTTGTCAGCTCATTAGCATGTGCAGTAAGGATGTAATGCAATGATACAAATAACTAGATAAGCAGGGGTTCTACTCTCAGGTCCGACAAATGTGTGTGTATAAGTGTATGTGCAAGAGTTTGTAAGTGTGTATGTTTGTAGGATGAAGTATTTTGAGGACTTTCCCACCCAGTGCCCTACTTTAGTAGTCATGGTGATGTCATTCACCTTAGGAGCACCTTTGGGCAGTTATCAACCCTGTAAGCTCTTTAACGCATGTGATAACTGCATAACACTATAATACAAATAACTAGATAGGCAGGGGTTTTACTCTCAGGTCTGGCAAATTTGTGTGTGTGTGTGTGTGTGTGTGTGTGTGTGTGTGTGTGTGTGTGTGTGTGTGTGTGTGTGTGTGCGTGTGTGTGCGTGTGTGTGTGTCTGTGTGTGTAAGTATATTTGCAAGAGTTTGTAAGTGTGTTGTGTAAGTATATTTACAAGAGTTTGTAAGTGGGTATGTTTGTAGGATGAATTGTTTTGAGGACTTTCCCACCCACAACACTTCCCACTGCCCTATTTTAGCAGTCCTGCTAATGTCATTGCCTTAGAAGTACCTTTGGACAGCACTCACCTGTGTAAGCTCTGTGGAGTGTGTAATAACTAAGTAACAGTATAGCACAGATAACTAGATAGGCAGGAGTTCTCTACTTAGTTGTGGCAAATGTGTGTGTGTGTGTGTGTGTGTGTGTGTGTGTGTGTGTGTGTGTGTGTGTGTGTGTGTGTGTGAAGGTGTTTGTAAGTGTGTATGTTTGTAGGGTAATGTATTTTGATGCCCTTCCCATCCAGTATAGTTCCCTTTGTCATACTTTACAAGGGCTCTTGATGTAATCACCTTAGACATATCTTGTGATACTGTTAAATCCTATAAGCTCGGTGGTATGTGTGATAACTGCATAACACTGTAGTATACATAACTAGATAGGTAGGGGCTCTAATCTCAATACTGCCAACTGCAAAACTGTGTGTGTGTGTTTGGGTGAGAATCATATCCTCTGGGGATGTGGGTTATACCATTTTGAGGCGTGTACCACCCAGTACACATTCCATTGCTCTACTTTACAAGGCCTGCTGAAGTCAGTCATCCTAGATGTACCTGTATACAGTTGTTAACCCTCTAAGCTCTGTTTCAAGTGCAATAACTGCATGATACTATAGTGAAAAAAGATAGGTAGTGGCTCTAATCTCAATGCTGACAACTATAGTAATGTGTGAAGCTTATCGTCTGTGGCTGTGTGTGTAGTTTATACCATTTTAAGGCCTGTTTACCCCTACCCATGACATTACTTTAAAGACCTTGTTAATGGCATCTGCCTCACATGCACCATGTAATACTATACAGCCCATACCAGTCATCTGTATAGATGTACATGGAATATCCACATGTTTGCAACCTATATGTTGTCTGTGTCCCCTGACAATGAGCATTCCTGTGATATCATTGCCAAACATGTCACAGATACCATACTGACACACATGCCAGCATCAGACATCGTACCTGACTGACACATCATGCTGATTCAACGTCTGTCATGCTCTCACTTGTGCAGGAATGTAGGGGCAGTAGATGAAACCAGTCAGTATGTCTGCTGAGTTGTCCCACCATCCATGAAGGCATTTTCAAGATTACCTGTTGTAAGAGGTTGTGTGTTATGTCACAGGCATATAATGTATTTGGAGCATGGCATGTGTACACAGCACTATAGTACATACAAGTGGATATGTAGGGTTACTAATATGTCTATTGGCAACTGTGTATGCGTTTCTGTATGCACAGCCCCTGTGGCTGTCTTCAGTGTGTGTATGTAAAAGCTATACACTTTTGTGCACCTCTTCCACCCTGTGAACTCCCCCATTGGCAACCTAGTGTCACCCCATACAGATGTCATCCACCGTACAAGCACAAGGCCCAAGGACAAATGCAGTACTACTTCCTGATGGTGACTGCTGTCTGCTGGACCCACATCCCTGATGGGACTGGCCAGGACAATGTGCCTATGGCCTGTTCTGGTGTGGTGTGGACAGCACCCTCCCCTTCAGTAATGCTGTTGGTACTGCCACTATGGGACTGTGAATGTGCATGGCCATGTGGGCTCACAGCTGATTATGTCACTGACCTACATCCACCTGGCTAATGCCCTACTCCCACCACATGCTCAAGTACAGACATTGCATGGTCAAGCAGTGACAACGTCTCACCCCACTGTCTATCCACAACATTGGCAAGATGAAGTATGGCATCACAACTGCAGTGGCGGTTGTCACAAATAGCAGGGAGTACTGCATGGATGACCCTGAGCATCTGTATGGTGTTTCAGTCAGTACACGCCTGTGCATCCTTGATGGACCATAACATGTGTCTGGTAACACCTGCCGTGGAACTTTGGAAAGGGGCTTGATGGGCAGCAGTCCTCTGTGATCACCCTTGTCCATCTGCCTGTGTGTGGCCTTGCCTGCTCTCTGCCTATGGCTGTTGCCTACACTCACACTCACTATACTCAACACACTAGCCTTTCCATGCCACCACCATTAACCTGTCCATTATCCATGGCTGTTGGGGACTGGGCATATGTGGGCATATTGACTGTGTGTGGGGACATGGTGGGTGAAAGTGGGATGCCAAACATTGGCACGAACCCATGCACCGAAGACTCCACCTATGCCTTACTATGACCACTATCATCATGGGAGTCCGCTAAGACACTGACATCAGGTTGTGAGTGGGAGGGACACCAACCCCTGTGTTCACATGTGAGGGAAACACAAGATATGTAAAGTAATAACCTGCAGTATTATGTTTGCTGAGATATATATATATATATATATATATATATATATATACACACACACACACACACACACACACACACACACACACACACACACACACACACACACACACAAAACACACACACAAAACACATTCCTGGTACAGTCTGGCACAGGTGTGACACCTATGGGGCCTTCAAGGTGGACCTTAAGGTATTTCTGCCTGCTGCAATCCATCTCTGAAACTGCTACTCTTTGGCCCACAACAAAGGGTGACAAATTTTACTGTGTGATGGACCTAGTAGCAGACCAAGGCAATTGGAGTGAGCTATACAGTGTCACCAAGTGTATATGCATGTACTGTAACAGCCGACTTACTGTTATACAGATCACACATGATGACAAGGTGTAACAATATGTGATGATAACTGATGAGGGGACAAGGCTATACACTATCACTGCAGTACATACACAGTTCAGACTCACAGGGATTCATTTCAGACAACATTGCAGGACAGTCTGCAATACATACAGGACACATGTAAAGTACTAGATGCATAGCCTCAAAAGATGATAACAGGCTATTCCCTCTGATGCCCACATATGCCTGGCATAGACTTAGGTTCATAGGTTCATAGGTAGGTACTAGGCTATCTGCTCGAAAGCATTTATAAGCCTAGCCAGAATGTGTTGGCTTTCGCTGCCCCCTTAGATTAGTTCCCTGTCCCTCTGTCCAGCAGAGCCAGTGAAGTGATCCCTGGGGTAAACTTTCTGTTTCCCATCCACTCGTCAAGGTTTCTTTTTTGAAGAGGATTAGCGAGGAGCTCTGCCTAATGTAGATTGGAATCTTGTTCCAGACCATGGGAAGTCTCTGGGACAGGAATCTATCCCTCCAGCATGTCCTATTTATTGTTGTGGTGAGGCTTAGATCCCTGGAGCGTGTGGCTCCAGGGGATATGGTTTTCTTTAGGTGGAGAATGTCCATCAATTCTGGGTTGGACATGGCTTTGTATGTCAGGCAGAGATCACCACTGAGTAGTTGGTATGCAACCGAGTACAGCTGGAGTTTCTTCAGTCGAGCTGCATAGGGCATCTGCTTGAGGCCAGTGATCCTCTTGGTGAGGTACTTCTGTGGTCTTTCCAGTTGTTGCAGGAGACTTGTAAGGTACATCCCAAATAGGGCATTGTACTCTATGCTGGGTCTGATGAGTGATGCATAGAGGGGCCTAATGACCTCTTTCAATCTGGATGCAAACCATTTTGTGATTAGGTGGTCCACATAGAAGGATTTTCTAACCACTTTGGCAATGTGATTATCAAAGGAGAGGTTATCTACTTGGGTCTCCAGATCCCTTATTACGTCTTCCATATTTAGGGGGATACCACATATGTGATAGTTTGTGGGTACTTTGTTTTTTCCAAAGCAGATGACTATGCACTTTTTGGCATTTAGCTTGAGGCCATGGTTTTGACACCAGGTATCTGTCTCAGTGAGACCCTTTTGGAGGATGTCTCTGTCAGTTGGAGAGTCAATAATAGACCCTAGTTTGCAGTCGTCTGCAAACTTGGTCAGCCATAGTCCTCCTGTGCTTGCCTGTACCTCTGAGAAGTATATGCTGAACAGGAGTGGTCCTAGGACTGAGCCCTGGGGAACGCCACTTGTAACCAGTTTAGAGTCAGACCTAGCTCCTGCAACTCTTACCATGTGGGTTCTGTCCTTGAGCCAGTTGACAACCCATCTTGTGATGTAGGGGGTTATGTTCAGGCTGGTGAGCTTGTCTATAATACCTGAGTGGGGAATGGTGTTGAAGGCCTTTGTGAGGTCTAGGTAGGCTGAGTGGACCACCTTTCCCTCGTCTAGATCAATTTATCCACACCCCCACTAGAGGAAACAATATCCTACACCTAGTCATTACCAACATGAGTAACCGGTGTTCCACACCTGAAGTCAACTCCTCATTGGTCTGATCCTACCATAAGCTTATCACCCTTGATATCCACATTCCGCCCCTACCACCCCATTAAGGAAACCACAGTAAAAAATTTCTCCAAAGCCAACTTCATGCTTCTTAAGACAGAAGTGGTGAACATCATGACACCCATGCAGATGGACAATACAGTTACAACTGCTGAATCTTACACAAATGCTCTCTATAAGCACTTATATGAGTGCATGGATCGTGCTATCCCAAACAGAACCAAGATGCTATCCTCCAAAAAAAGGAAGCCAGTCTTGTGGTCCCCTGCCATAAACAAACTGTACAACAGAAGGAAGAAACTGTTGCAAAAGAGAGTAAAATCCCATGAGTGGAGGAGCTCCTTGGTCAGCCTCAGTAAGAAGCTGAGATACCTTATAAGATCCTCCAAAGCTATCTACGAAAACAAAATCACTACTAAATCCAAGGACAACCACAAAGCATTCTATAGTTATGTCAAGAATCTAGATGGCAACACCCAGATCTGCTCTGAGTTACAGCACAAAGGCATGAAAACTACAGAACCAACTGATATTGCCAACATCCTGGCAGATTGGTTCAGTGCTAACTTTACCCCCCTCTCACCCCCTAAAGGGCCCATATCTATGCAGGAAGAATGCAGAGTCCCTGTAATCACAACTATGCAGGTAAAAGCTGCACTCTCTAAAGCCAAAAACACAGCCTCCATGGGACTGGACAACACCCCAGGCTGCGTTTTACACAAACTTCAGAATGAACTGGCTCCCCACTTAAGCACCGTGTTCAATAATAGCCTCGCATCAGGCATTGTGCCCACTGAATGGTGCACAGCAACAGTTATCCCACTCCACAAAGGGGGGGCCACCACTGATCCCGGGAACTATCGACCTATTAGCCTGATGAGCCTGGTCTGCAAGGCCATGGAACGTATTATCATGGAACTCATAAACAAAGACATTGGTAACCTCCAAACTATGGATCCCACCCAGTTTGGGTTTGTGAAAGGCAGATCATGTCTCCTGAACCTGATCGACTTCTTTGAGGCAGTCACCAAAGCCGTGGATGAGGGTAAGGTGGTACACACAGCCTATCTTGACCTCGCCAGGGCTTTCGACACCATCCCCCATTCTGGAATTATAGCTAAACTCATTAACTAGGTATAAATCCCTACGTCACAAGATGGGTTGCCAACTGGCTCACTGACAGAACCCACACTGTAAAAGTTGCAGACTCCAAATCTGACCTCAAGGCAGTGACAAGTGGAATGTCACAGGGTTCCATCCTGGGACCTCTCCTGTTTGGTATCTACTTCTCTGAAGTACAGGCTAACACAGAAGGCCTCTGGCTGATGAAGTTCACAGATGACTGCAAACTAGGAGACATAGTCAAGTCCCCAAATGATGTGGACATCCTACAGAAGGGCCTCACTGAGACAGATGCCTGGTGTCAAAGCCATGGCCTCAAGCTCAATGCCAAAAAGTGCAGTGTCATCCCCTTTGATAAAAACTCTGTACCCATGAACTACCACATAGGCAGCAATCTACTTAACACCGAATGCGTGATAAGAGACTTTGGGACCCAGGTGGACAGTAGTCTCTCCTTTGATAGTCACATCGCCACAGTAGTCAGGAAGTCCTTCTACGTGGCACACCTCATCATAAAAGGGTTCTCATCCAGGAAAAAAGAGGTAATTGTTCCCCTCTACCCATCACTCATTAGACCCATTATAGAGTACAACGCCCCTTTTGGAATGTACCTCACAAGAGATCTACAGCAGCTGGAAAGGCCACAGAAGTACCTCATAAAGAGGATTACTGGCCTCAAACAAATGCCCTGCACTGACCGCCTCAAAAAACTCCAGCTTTACTCTGTAGCATATCACTTACTCTGAGGTGATCTCTGCCTAACATATAACATATGTCAAACCCAGAGCTGTTGGACATGCTACACCTAAAGAAATCCCAATCCCTCCAAGCTACATGCTCTAGGGACACAAACCTTGTCACCACAATAAACAAGACATGCTGGAGGGATAGATTCCTGTCCCACAGACTTCCTATACTCTGGAACAAGCTACCCGTCTATGTCAAGCAAAGTTCTTCATTAGCACTCTTCAAGAAAAATCTTGATGAGTGGATGGGAAATAGGAAATACACTCCAGGGATCACTTCTATGTCTCTGCTGGACAGTGGCACAGGAAAATAACTTTCTTGGGTGGTGTGAGCTATGGTACCTTGCTGGCTAGGCTTACACAGGCCCTAGGGCTAATAGCCTAGTACCTACCTATGAACCTATGAACCTATAGCCTTGGTAACTGTCTCAAAGAAGTCCACCAGGTTTAGGAGGTATGATCTGCCCTTAACGAAGCCGAACTGGGTAGGGTCCAGTGTTTGGAGGTTTCCAATGTCTCTGTTAATGAGATCCAAGATGATGCACCCATAGCTTTGCAGACCAAGCTAGTCAAGGTTATAGAGTTATAGCTCCCGTGGTCCGTTGTGGCTCCACCTTTGTGGAGTGGAATAACCATTGCTGTGCACCACTCTGTGGGCATGTAGCCTGTGGAGAGGCTGAGTTTAAACAGTGTTTAGGTGAGGGGTTAGTTCATCTGTGAGCTCATGTAGGATGCAGCCTGGGACAAAATCCGGTCTCATTGATGCTGTGTTTTTGGCTTTGGAGAGTGCTGTTTTAACCTGAGTGTCTGTGATTTCAGGGGCACTACATTCTTCTGGTATAGTTATGGGACTTTTGGGGGTGAGAGCGGGGTGAAATTTGCACTGAACCTGTCTACCAGGATGTTGGCGATATTGGTCGGTTAAGTGCATTTTGTGCCATCATGCACTCACTCCGAGCAGATCTGAGAATTGTCACTTAGATTCTTAACATAGCTAAAGAATGTCTTGTGGTTATCTTTGGATTCAATGACAATTTTTCTTTCAAAGCTAGCCTTGGATAATTTTAAGAGGGAACATAGTTTCTTGCTGATCCTGATCAAGGATGTCTTACCTTCTTGGGATTTTACTCTTTTCTGTACTAGTTTTCTCCTTCTATTGTATAGCTTGTTTATGGCAGGGGTCCACCAGACTGGTTTCCTTATCTTGGAGGAGTGAGTCTTGGTTTTGTTTGGGATAGCACAAAACATGCATTCTTGTAGGTGCCTGTAAAGTGCATTAGTAAAGGATTTTGCAGCTTGGACAGAGTTATCCTTTAGCAAGGGGGCCTTGAAACTTCCCACCTCGGTCTTAAGTAACGTGAAGTTTACTTTTGAAAAGTTTTTCACAGTGGTTTCTTTGACCAGGGGTGGTGGCAGAATGTGGATATTCAGAGTGATTATTTTATGGTCAGATCTAACCAACGAGGGGTTGACCAGAAGTCTAAACTTTAAAATGCATGCACTCGAGGCACTCCACAGTATGGACAAAATCGAAAATCGATTGGCCGCCCATGTTGGTGATGACCAGCTCCAATATGTTATCACCTCTGGTGGGGGTGTTGACCAGTTGATCCAGGGCATTTGAGTTTATAAAGTCTAGGAAATGTTGGGCAAGGGAGTTTGTACTTGAGTAGTTCTCCCAGTTAATGTTTGGGTAATTGAAATCACCCAGTATCAGGGTGTTTGGTAGGACCTTTATGTTTCCCAGTGTTTCTAGGAATGTGGAGTGGGGGTCCTGGGACATGGTGGGTGATCTGTAGCAAGCTATAATTTGAATAGCAGTTTTGCCCATTGTTAGTTGCACGTGGATGACCTCTGAAGCATCGTGCTGTGCCACTAACCTGGAGGTGTAGGTATCCTTGATGAATATGGATACTCCCCCGCCTTTTGTATTTCGGTCCGGGTTTTGTGGCTGAAATGTATAGTATGAGTTGTAGCCTGGTAGTGCTGGGGTGCTCTCTGGAGCCTCAAACCAGGTTTCTGTTACTGCACATATATCGATTTTCTCCATACTGAGGAGTGCCTCAAGTGTATGCATTTTAAAGTTTAGACTTCTGGCATTGAGTAGCATTACCCACAGTTTTTTGTTACTTGTGCTATTTATGGCAGTGGGTTTGTCTTTTGAGCCTTCCCTAAAAAAGGCACTATAGGGGTGGCAAGAGCCTTGCCTAGTATTTGAAAGCCTAAGGGTGATAGGTGCAAGCCATCTCTAGCGCAGCAGCGTGACTTGTTGAGGATGTCATCCCAGGCTGACAGACACTGGATCCCCTTTGAATGACACCAGAAGCTTAGCCAATTGTTAAAATTGATAATTTCTTCTCTATACCATGGTATAATTCTTGGTAAGGGCAGGATGTTACTCAGTCAGGGTCATACCGGCCTGGCTTACGTGATCAGAGAGCTCCTCCATGTCTCTTTTCATGTAGTCCAGGGAGGTATGGCTCAGGTCATTCACACCAACATGGACAATGACAGAGTCATATTTGTACTTGTTCTGGAGTGACCTGAGTGCTTGTATTATGTGGTGGAACCTGGCAGCTGACAGGCAGCTAACAGTAACCTTCTCCTTGTAAAGCTTAGTGAGTGGGACTTCAGTGTGCCTGACTATAGAGTCACCTATTACTAGTGTGTTGGGTATGTTATTTTGCCTTAAGGGCTCTGATTGTGTGGCATACTGGTTTTGGGAAGTATGTGTTTCATGATTTGTGTTGGGGGGGGTGGAGCTTGCTTGGATGTCTGCTTTGGAGGTCTCTGTTGCTTTTGCAGATTTTTATTTAGAGCCACTGAGTATGTTTTCGTGTATTTATGTGTGTGTTTTTTGCCGGTGCTGGTTTCATACATCTATGTGAGACTGGTGGTGTGATGCAAGTAATTCCCTTCTCCTCTTGACTGCCTGGTCCAGTCTTGGGTTGAGAGAGCGTTGCCTCCAGTTTGGCTGTATAATTGCATCTCTCGCATGTATTAGTGTTTGGTGGAAGGAGGAGAGGGTTGTCTGTGTACATGAGGCAATTGTAACATTGACTCAAAATGCCCAGATTCACCAGTTGGACCAGAGAGTACACCTGAAACTCCCCTTTGGACATGCCTGGATAGGTATAGTGAACTGTTTTACTGATTGGCTGGTAAGGTCAAATTGAGAACCTTGTCCTTCTCTACAGTATAGCGGGGTCTAGTGCTAAGGTTTATTAGTGCTTGCTATGAGTTTTGAGCAAGTGCCGGGATGAGAAGTGAATGGTTTGAGTGCTTAAGTTGAAAGTTTGTCTAGTTCCAAGGGAAAAATTGAAGAGCAGACTTTGTGGAGCCAGGAACAATTATATCTTAGCTAACCGGTGCTGCCTGGCACGCAAGGTTTTGCAAATGCGGGTTTTATGGCAGGGAAATGAACGAGAGAAATTAACCCAAAATGGCCAATAAACTACTAATTTCTGGGCTGAAACTACTCCTCCAGGGACATATAGGCTGCTCAAAGCTCCCTCACTCAGTGAACAGAGAAACTTCCTTCTATCCAAGTAAGGTATAGCAAACACAGAAACTTGTAACACAGCCCTGAATTCAGCACTAACCTGAAAACTGGACAATACTAGCTTAGAAAGGTGAGAAAACAAGTATTTTTTTTTTTCAGAAAATAAAGCAGATACAATCAAAAAAACACTTAAATGCACAGAAATGGCTATCACACTTGAGTGTGTAGCCTACAACAGTTAAACAGGTAATTTAAGCACAAAAATGACTTTGTTAAAGTGCAGGCAGTAAAATAAGTACAATATGACGTTCGCTTATGCCCCTTCCAAGTCAGCACCTTTTTCCCCATCCAGCTGGGACACACACAGGATCCCAGGGGTGTCTCATCTATTTCCCATGCAGTGGTCCAGCTTCCTCTTTCAGAAGGCCGTACACATACTCTGCTAGGCATGGGGAGGGATATTTTACAGACAGTGTATTGTGTGGGACACTACACTATGACAAACAACGTTCTCAGTAGAAAAACCACTCCTACTGAGAACATTGTTTGTCTTGCTGGACCTCTTGGCATTTGTGTTTGGACACTACACTATCCCACCAACAAGTACTATACATGTCACAGACCAGGTGAGGACCTTGCGTGCATGATGCATGAGGGCAATTTGTCTTACAGATATGCATAAACCTCATCAAGGCTGGTTTTGACATGACCCTGTATGCCAGACACAGGTCACCTATGATCAATCTGTATGAGACTGAGCACAGGTACAGGACTTTCAGCCTACCTGTATAGGATAGGTGTTGCAGACCTTAGAATTGCCTGGTCAGGAACCACTGTGGTCTCTGCAACTGCTGGATTTGATTGACAAGGTACATGCCAAAGGAGCCATTCTACTTGGTAATGCACCTGATAAGGGTGGAGTACAGGGATGTTGTGGCCCCCTGGTTCCTGGATGACATACCGGTATTTTTGAGGTGGGCCATGTAGACAGCCTTCAATACAATGGTGCCCACATGGTGGGAAACTGTCAGTTTGCTACCAACCTTGGTGCACAAGTCACCTCACACCTGATTGCATGCTCAATACATTATTACTGTCATACTTAGTGTGAATGACATCTGCCACAGCAGGGAGAATGATGCCTCTCCGGCATTCGGTTCACAGTAATGCTTCTTGCACCAGTCATTAATTGGGTGAGTGCCTCTTGGAGGATGCTCACATCAGCAGGAGAATGTCAGACAGTGACCAGCTTGCAAGCATCTGTACACCTGGTCAACCATTGCTTTTGTCCTGTACATCAGATACATATATCTCAAACAGTAGAGGCCCCCAGACCAATCCTTGGGGTACACCCTTTGAAAACTCTACTACTAGAGGTAGGTTCCACTACTTTCACTGAGTGGGTACTATGATTGGGCCAGTTAGCTACCCATCTGGTAACATACAAGTTGGTGCCTAGTTGTAAAGGTGTGTGTATCCTGTCAGCCTAGGGATTATTGTGAGATAATTAGGCTATGTGAAGGTAGGCATTGTTCACCATCTTCCCCTCATCCTTCAGAGAGGTCGACCAGGTTTAACAGGTCTGATCTCCCTTTGACAATACCATGCTGTGTGGGCACAGGCATTTCAATGTTGCAGATGGCCCTGCTCATAATGTCCCTGATATTGCCTTCCATGCTCTTGCAGAGCAAGCTAGTTAGGCTGATGTGAATATGATTGTCGGGGTCGGTGGATTGTTCCACCCTTGTGTACAGGGATGACAGTGGCTGTCCTCTGCGAAGATGGGATGACACCAGTGCTCAGGGTGTGGTTGAATAAAATGCAGAATGGACCTGAGAGCCCATGCCTGTGCTCATGTAGGATGCAGGCAGGGATGGTATCAGGCCTATGGAGACTTCTGTGTGTTGCCTTTGAGAGGGCATTACAGGCCTACTTCCTGATAATGAAGGGGGGGGGCAGGTGCTGTGCATGCACATGTGTACTAATGGCGGGTGATTTATACACTTCACTTGTCTGCATTCGGTTGCCTGTATCTATGCCATATGTGTATGTGGTGTTATTGACCACTACTACAGAACAGACTTGTGTGTTGCCTTTGGAATTGCAGACACATGTGTAAAAGGCCTAGTGATTGGCCTTGGTGGATATGTCCAACTTGCACTCAAAGACAGCCTTAAGTTAAATCACCTGTGACCTTATTTGCTTGTGCAGACCAAGGTGACATTACTTCCAATGAGGCACTTGTTCCTTTTTGGCCCTGTCCAGCAATTATTTCCACCTATTATGGTATTTGTGTTTTGCTGTTCTCCACCACAGACATTTACCCTACTTTGAGGGAGATGATGTTGCCCTGTCAGGTATTGCTGAGTCCATACAGCTATGTAGATGCCTGCATAGTATTGTGGTGTGCCCCTGGACACTACTGCTAGTTCCAACTGATAGGACATTGACTGTAAAGCTACTTTTACCTGTTCTGAGGAGATTTATAGTCATTTGTGTAAGGCTAATTTTGTTTGACACTGTAAAGGGGGTGGGTGGGCAGGGGAGATGGTGACCTGAACAGTGATGGCTATGTGGTCAGATGTTACCAAGGATAATGACACTGTAGGAGTGCTACAGTGGCTACTCATGTTGGTTAGGACCGGGTACAGGATATTTCCACCTGTTGTAGGAGTGCTGACTGGCTGATCCACTGCATTGCCATTGACAAAGCTGAGGAATCTATTTGCCTTCATGTTCAGGTGGCATAGGTCATGCACACTATTGTTGGGTATTTGAAGTCACGTAGGGGCAGAGATAGTTGATGGAATCCTGACAGATTCCAGCAGGCCCCAATAGGTGTGATGGGTGTCCATAGTCATGGTTGGAGGCCTGTAGCTAGCTATGATTTGAGTAGGTTTTTTGTCAACTGTTAACTGCACTCAGGATGTCTCCCGTGTGTCATACTGTTTGGCCAGCCTGGAGGTGTGTATGTGTATGATAATATTCAACACTCCACCTCCTGTGGCTTTGCAGGCCTCCATTTGGGGTCTAAACGTATGATGGGATGAGTGACCTGGCAAGGATAGTGTGCTCTCCCCAGCTACAAAGCAGGTGTTATTGACTGCACAAATGTCGGCATCCTACAGGACAAGGTATGCTTGCATTGACATGGATTTCATTGTAAGACACCTAGCTCCTGTTAGAGCAAGATATCTGCACAAAGGCACACATCACTGGTGGGCAAAGGCCAGAAAATATTGTCACTTTATGATTCTGGCTGAAACACACTTAGTTGCCAGCAAAGACAGTGTCACATTCACAGGTCTACTCTACAGGATATGA
Organism: Protopterus annectens; assembly: GCF_019279795.1. NCBI lineage: Eukaryota > Metazoa > Chordata > Ceratodontiformes > Protopteridae > Protopterus > Protopterus annectens. The sequence goes on from NC_056745.1 coordinate 599,410,263, forward strand.
CATGTGACAATCAAATGTATGCTAATATGTTACGAATTCAATCTTTAATGGGTTGCCAGTGATGTGCCAGACAATATACAACTGTATGAGGCATTGACTATCTGTAGGTGGATTGGACACTCTAAATTGGCCCTAGGTGTGCGTGTGAGTGTGCCTTCTGTGGAAGGTTGGGCGCCGGGCTGGCAACTCGACACCGTAAAACTCCACTGCCATTCAATGTGCGGACAAGGTGATCCGCTGTGGCGACCCCTAACCAGGAAAAGCCGAAAGAAGAAGAAGAAGAAGAAGATGAGGCATTGACTATAAATATGAGGCAGACATGTGGTCAGTCTGCAAAACAGACAGTTGTCAGGTATGGGCTCCCTCTATCACACACAGTTCAACACACACATCTCCACTTGTTGTGTACTATGCACATACCCTATATAAGTCTCTTGCATTTGTAATACAAGCATATGAATCAGAGTAGCATTCGCAGGTGACATATGAATAATTACAACATCCCAGGTAGCTGGCCTAGCAGTGCCACACTCAGTATTGGACAACACACACTCCAGTAGTAGTCATACATGAGCTGACCTTTGTTGGGGTGACTCAGGGGCAAGAGATGTGATCCATGTCAATGCAGACAGGGCAAGCGAGAATGGCCATAGGTGCCAGACAGCAGTATGTGAGTCCAGCAGGTCTTGTTGTGGCCTAGTGTTTAATGTCTAATTTGACATTATTGTATCCCCCCTTCTGCATTCCATTACAAGGTTATGTGATTGACATACCTGTTATAGTGCTGAATAGTTTCATCACAACAATGCAAATGGGTAGGTTTGTGTAGTTTCAGTCTGTCTTTGTGTAGATGGGTTCAGACCTGTGTTGTATAGGCAGCAGCTTGCCTTTTGTAGGTAATGCTCATAAGCAGGTTATGGCCTGTGCACCAATTGGTGTCACCCACTTGCTACTTACATCCAGAGCAGCTGTGTTGTCTTTCCATTAGCCAATGCCATAGCAACACAGTGTATAATTAAGGCCTTCATGTGGGCCTTGCTCCTTTTCCTTGCCTGTGTGGAGGACATTATGGAGGTGTGGAGGCTACAGCTTCAAAGCCAGTAGGTGGGAATACCTCACAGGACAGGACTTGTGGACACAGCTCAACAACATGGGGGACAATGCTCCAGAATTGGGTACAGATTGTAAGCAAGTATTGCTGTTATACACATAGAGGATTGCAAGAATAACAAGGTTTGTCTGGACATACATTATTTGCGTGAATTGACATCTGACAGTGATGTGTCTCTGACATACCTCTCGACTGTACTGATGTGCACAGACTGTCCAGAGATCTGCCTGTTGTTTGGTCTGTTCCTCAGACAACTTCTGTTTTTGTGAAATTAGTAGGATAATGTGAGGATTGTAGTCAGTAAATATTGACATCCATTGGTGTTTCAGACATCATATCCTTCAGGGATGTAATGTTACAACAAGACCTGTGACATCAGCAACTGCTTCAGTTTGTAACACCATTATGTGAGATATGTCCTTCTTTCTGGCCCCCTGTCCCCCAAGTATGTCATGCTTTGTCCAGATAAGAGGTTCAGAGGTATGGTGTATCACTATTTAGTGATTGCATTCCAGGTATCATCCCAATGACTTAGTAGACTCCTGGAAGTGGTATGCGGCAGGGGTCATGAATATAGTCCTACACCTTGGACATTCTTTGGAAATCTGTACAGTTGAGAGTTATGTATGTCTGGCCATTGTTAACAGACTGCCAAGACTGTGTAGCAGTGTTGTGTGTAAATGTTTGTTGGGCTGAGTAGGGATAGTAGCAGATGTGAGTGTCATAGATCCTTTTCTATCTGACAGTGCATGTGTTACAGTTGCTGGTGGTCTATCAGGTATATATGTTTGTAGGGGCAGACTGAGAAATGTCCTGTAACACCTCAGGATTCACAGTAGGCTGTGAGTTGGGCCAGTTTATGTCAGTGCAGTGTGTGACTGGCAATCAGGATATGTTTGTTCAAACAGTCATTCTACTCTAGAGTTAATTAGGGGTACTTGATTGTTGCTGTCACTGGGCTGCAAATGCTTGTGGGTGGACATTTTTGCACCAATATCTGCTTTTCCCTACAGTTCCATCTGTGTAGTGCATGATAAATTTGGAAATACATGGGTAATTCCCCAGATCTGATTTGGGGTAGTGCCATGTTGGTCTTACTGTGGTTCAGAAAGTGGTGGGTGACATGGTTGGCAGCTGGCACTTTTTTGTATTCTATTACATGACTGCAGTCATACATCTCCACTGTCAAGATGTCTAGACACTGTCCAGATGCGTGGCTCATATGTTTGGTCTGTTGCCCATAACAGTTGTGGGTTTCTGACAAATCACTGGGATGATGTGACCATTGACATCAGTAAATAATGACACTCGTTTGTGTTTCAGACCTGGAATCTACCTGTAATTATATGTTTATGCAAACCATGCCACTCTAGCAGACTTCTATGCATATAACAGACATATTTCAAAGATGTCAGTATTGTTTGCCCTTTATCCCCCCACTTTGTTAGGCTTTTTACAGATGTCTTGCAGTAAGATGTTGGTTATCTATGTATATATCTATGTATATATATATATATATACATATATATATATATATATATATATATATATATATATATATATATATTTAGATATATAGATATATTTGTATTTATATATATATATATATATATATATATATATATATATATATATATATATATGTGTATAAGAGTCCTATGGATATATATTTTTCCTTCCTGTTAAATGACTTTAGTGCATGATATATTTGTAAAAACATCAAACATTCATACAGCTCAGATGGTATAGAGGTATGTTGCTGTGATTGTAGTGCACAGGCTCCTGGGTTCCAGACTTACAAGTGAGACTTTTTCATTAATGTTAAATGACTAGAATGCATGATATGTTTGTAAAAGCATTACAAATTTCCACATCTCAGATGGTGTAGTGGTACATTGCTGTGATTGTAGTGCACAGCATCCCAGGTCTGAGACTTGGTAGGCCTGTTTTTTTATTGCTGGGCAGATAAAGGGCTGAGGCAGACAGAGTGATTAAGGCACTTTTAAGCAGCTGTAAATGGGTTTGCGCAGTTTTGCGTGGAGCTAATTGATGCTAAGAGATAGTTAAGCCCTCTTAGCATCACTGAGCACTGCTTACTGCCGCTTACACCCCCACTAATTTTAAAGAAATAAAAAGGGTGAGAGGAAAGTAGTGAAATGGGGGAAAGCAGGGGGTAAAACATTAGGAAAACCAGCTAGGGATGTGCAAGACAGGTGTAGAAAAGGACCATAGCTTTACATTTCTTCTGCAGCAACAGTTGTGTATAATGTGTAGAATTTGTAATTTACAGCCTCACACTCCACAGGGAAGGATGTTGGTGACAGACTTTTGGAGAATAATTTGTGGGTAGATTAATTAATTTCACTGTACATGGGGGCAAAATGTAGAGCTATGTATGGGGCAATATTATTTTTGCTGGACAGATGTCTTTTTTTTTTATTAGGTGAAAGTGAGGTGTTGGGGAAGGGCTGTAGGTATGTTTGGGAATGTAGGTTGGGTAGGATAGATAGCATTTGCAGACAGACAAGACACACAAGACAGCAGACAGGGGTGGTATATGATACATGAGTGGGGTAACACCTTGGACGGGAGGGTAGTTGGGAATTAGAGGCCCATGAGCCCCCAAATGGATACAGTGGGACTGAGGTCCCCACCCATGGGCAGTCACCACTGCACCTTCATGGCCCAGAAGGTGGCAGTGCTGGGGGGCTGGACATGAGAGGCAGCCTGATCCTTGAGGTGCTTCACGCAGCTCTCCATCTGGTGCAACTGCCCACCCCACTTGGAGTGGATGACACTGCACACCATACATTGGAACTGTTGGTGGGTGACAGGCTCCTCTCCATGCCCTCACCTGGGGGGGAACGGACCCCATCCCCTGAGGCGGTTCCACCCAAAGGTGGTGCAGGACCAGTGGAGGAGGATGTTCCAGGTTGGGTCCCAGATGTGCTGAGGCCCGGTGCCATGGCCAGATGGGGAGGGACAGGCAGATCCGCCGGGATCTGCCTTCCCAAATGTGCTATGGTGTTGTGGTTTTCCAAGATATATTGGTTAGTCATGAATAACACATTTTAAAATTAGTTATAAAAGCATGTGTGGGTGTTCTCATTAACCCAAACCAACAGATTTGAATCTGCTGCATAGAAAGTAGAACACATACAGAAATGGAACAACAGTAAGCATTTTAACTGCATGCAAGTTACATTGATGGCAAAAGGCCACCAATAATCGTATTTGAACAGGGTATGTTAATATGCAATCCAGACAGAAAACAATTGCCCGTGGAACCCTTGCACGGCCAAGCAAAAGTATTCGACAACACAAATAAGCCAGCAAGAATAGGCCACAGTCACATCCAAATTTCTTTATTGAATAAGGTGAAAAAGATATCACCTTATGAGTCCATAGTGGAAAAAACCACAAATATTCAAACCGGTTTCGGCTCCAAGGAGCCTTCTTCAGTGAAATACAAAAAATAATACAAAACCAGAGTATCAGGATACATGCATATATAAGTGATTAGACAATATCTAAAGGCCAATCACAACCAGGCATAAAAATTAGTTATAATTGGTCATTAAGGCCAGGTGAAAACAAAGCTCCAAGTTTTATAATCCACCTTCTTTCCTTGGAGCTAAGCAATTGTTGCCAAAATGTTTGTCTTTACATTTCCCTTAACACAATCTATAATAACAAACTTAAATGAAGCAGAAACATGTGTTAAACAATGTTTGTATAATGCATTACTTGTTCGTTTGTTTTGATGTCACTCAAATGCTCACAAATTCTAAGTCGGAAGGCTCTAGAAGTCTTACCGACATAGAAAGCAGAACAATTGCAAGTCACCAAATAGATGACCCACTCAGTGTTACAGTTGGCCCAAAAATTGATGTCAAAACATCTGACGTATTTTGCTGCTGAATTCACAAATGCATAAGACCAGTATACAAAGGAGCAATGCCAGGGCATGCATCCAACAATAGGTTTGCCTGAAATGGACAACTGTGTGAGAGGGGAAGGATCAGAACCAACTCTTTTATAATGGCTAAGTTTAGAGCCAATAGTCTGTCCCCTTCTAAATGAAAACGAACATGTCTCAGGAAGTAGAGAGTTAAGTTTCTGGTCAGCTTTCAGGACATTCCAATGTCTGTTTATAATATCTTTGAAACCCTGTGTTACGTCCATATGTAGTTACCAGACGTATTGGTTGTGGCTTAGGGATACCATTATGACCTTTGTATAATAATAAATCTTCCCTGTTAATATTGAACACAGATCTTTTGGCTAAATGCACATGCCCTGGACGATAACCCCTGCTGATAAATCTATGTGTCAAATCCTCCTGAGCCTCAAGGAATGATTTTTGGCTAGAACAGATTCTTCTGGCTCTTAAGAATTGAGATTTGGGTATGTTCTGGATGACATGTTGTGGGTGGAAGCTGGTAGCATGTAATAATGAGTTGAATTCAGGAATTTTCTAAACATACTAGTTGACAAAGTATTGTCCTCATTTCTCATGATTAACACATCGAGAAATACTATCCTGGACAAATGATAGGTCAACTTAAATTCGATCCCCCATACATTATCATTAAGGTACTCAAGAAACTCCATAAGATAAGATTCATCAGCTTTCCACACCAACCAACAGTCATCCAGATACCGACGCCAAATATCCATCTCACACATAGATATTATGATTGTAATCATAAATAATAATTTCTTCTATATATGCCATGAAAAGGTCTGCATATATGGGTGCAAAAGATGCACCCATAGCAGTACCCTTTTTCTGCCAGTAACATAGATTTTGAAAATAAAAAACGTTGCTGGTCAAAACATATTCAGTGAGGCAGACAAGAAATGTGTTAAATCCAGGTTGGTATAAACCTGATCTAGCCAACCAATAATCCAATGCTTGTAAACCTGCCCAGTGAGGAATGTTGGTATACAGGGAAGTAATGTCCAAGGTGCATAATAGCCAATGTGGTTCAAGTTGGGAATTGTTGATAATATCTAGAAATTGGGTGGTGTCCTGGATTCTTGCTCTGATAAGACCCAATAAAGGTTTTAAATAATGGGTTAAATATTCGGACAGTGGTTCCGTAAGGGACCCATATCCAGACACAATGGGTCGACCAGGTGGTTTTGTGGCATGTTTATGGATTTTGGGTAACAAATAAAGATATTGTTTTTTAGGTGATGCTACCATTAATTGTTCTTTAAGATGTTGTGTAATGATACCCTCATCAACAGCTTCAGTTAAAAACTGAGCAATTTTACACTGAAAGTGGGGTGTGGGATCCAACAACATCTGCCTATAATGTTGTGTTTCACCCAATTGTCTCATGGCCTCACTGTCATAGGCAATCTTATCAAGTACCACCACCGCTCCACCTTTATCCGCTTGAACAATCACAAGATCCTTATTGTCAATAAGTTGTTTCAAGCTAGATATTTCATCAACAGACAAATTATTATAAGAAATGGGAAAATCCTTAAGATTACAATGTATATCCCGAAGGACATTTTTTTGAAATACCCTACTAGATGTGACATGGGTGGATTAAAGTCGACTTCTTAAACCTAAAGTTGTCACATACATCAACAGATGTATCACGATCACTATTGTGAAAAAACAAATTCAGGTTCAAAGTACGACAAAAATTAGTCACATCCTGGGCCAAAGACTGCTCAGAAACAAAAAACCCAGGGACAAAATTGAGTCCTTTATTCAGTATTTTAAGTTCATCATGAGTCAAATCAACAGATGAAATATTGTGGACATTCTGATGGCAACTTAACGTTGTGTCATAACTTTGAGGAGTGCCTCCAAGTTCTGTTTGGATGTTACATTTTTTGTGTTTCCGCCCCCCTCGTCTGTATCTCGAATGGGAGGGTGTAAAGAATTATCCCTTTTGGCTTTAGGTGACCCCTCTCTGGGGTATGTATCAACTTCCCCTTCAGTATTAGAAGAAGTGTCCTCCCCAGAGGAGAAACCAAAATTTTTCTTAAGGATAGATTTTGGCCTTTTTCTTTTGGGAGTGGATGATCTATTATCGTACCTATTTTCATCTCTAGGTAATCTAAAAGAGACATTCTTCGATATATCAAAAGGTTTGCCCCTCTCATAATCACCCACATCCCTAAGAAATTTTTTTATTTTTCTGTCCTTAAGGGTCTTTTCCAATGTAGCCAATTCTGTAGTAAGTTTTTTAACCTGTGTGTTAAATACATCACAATTTTCAAACTTAGTAACATCCAAACAAACAGTTTCTAAATCTTTGACACCTTGTTGCACCTTACGCTCATAGAAATTAGCCAAAGCATCCACAAATTTAGAAGAAGCCAACTGTTGAATCTGTCCCCAATCCTCAATAAGTTGGTCATCAATGTTGGAAACCAAGGGTTGTACCTTAACCCTAAGGCCCCGTGGAGTTATATGTTTCTGTTGATATGCTTTAAATAGACGCAAATGCCACACATTATTTCTAACCATCTTCATATGTTTCCCCAATCTATCAAAAATATATCACATTGTGCGTCCATATCAGTAACCAGAGCATCAACAGTGGATGAAGAACCATGTTTATCCAATCCAAACACAGAAAGATCATCCACATCCACAGATAAACCCTGTATGATAGATGCAAGAGCCATCTTGATAAATTCAGTAATGAGTCCAACCAAGCCAAAAAATGAAACAGAAATCTATCACAAAATTGATACACAATGGATAATGTCCAAACGATGCTCCACAGATATCCAACCAGACAAAAGACTATGATAATTAATATAGTCTCATGAGGCCAAAAAAGACTATGGTGGTGTAAAAACACCCATCAAAGATAAATACTGGATCCATCCAAATAAAGACCATTATACACCTATTACCAATGATAGAAATATACAAAAACATCAATTGGAAATGTGCATAAGTCTTATAGATAGATCACCAACTGGATTAACCAATACAATACAACAGCCAAGCCAAACCAACAACTGCCTTCAAAATGTCCTGCTGCGTATTGGTATAAGCATATATAAAACAAACCATGTATAGTGCATGTAATGTTCAAAAAAAAAAAATTTCTGACACCAATGAGACACATTTGTCTGGCCCTAATACATGTAAAAAATATCATAACACATATCTTGGCATATAGGCCAGAACTTGATATTATATATTAATATCAAAAAAATTCTATTTAAATCAATAGTCTATGTCAAAGATAATCAGCAGAATCACCAAGAATGGACACATCCATGAAAATATAATCAAATATACTGCTTCATTATAATAGCAAGGCTGACACCAAAACTGATATAGCTCAACCATGTAAATACTTATATTACTGAGATGTACCACAACATGTATATATAATATTAATTTGGTAATAAGATAAAACAAATCCCAAAGTAATCAGACTATGTTTGTATAAATGTAGCAATATATTCAAATATAACAATGAAATTCAAACCCACCAAAATATTTGAGGTTTCAAAAGCACAGCAAAAAATGCTGTAGCTGAATTCCAACTGTAAATATTTGAAGTTCAAAAAAAACTTTGAAAAATATACATATAATAGACAAAATCATATACTGAAAGCCCAATATAAACTGTGACAAGGCATTGTAAATGCCAATATTAAAGTGAGCACCAAAAAGACAAATACTAATTGGATAAAATAAAAATACAAGTACGTAATGATATCAGTTAAGGAAACACATGCAGCAATGAATTGAGAATGGGTAACCCAATAATGCACCCAAACTATCTAGAACGGACTAATATTATTGACCTACAACAAATAATAACCGCCTAAAAATGAAAAAACACTAAACTATTTCATCCTAAAAAATGTATAGATATTTAGGATGTTTGCTATAACGACAAACACCATACCCAGTCAGAACGACCCTATAGGCATCTCAACAACATCAACAAGTGCCAACAAAATATATGTAGTGACAAAATATGCTGGCCCCACATATAAGTGTTGGCCAAAACATTCGTAGTATAAACAAGAATATGCAATATTAGTACAAAACTAAACTCTATCACCATTAAATGGTGAACACATAACTGAGTATAATACAAAAACCAACTTCCAGTCTGTGTAAATGTAAAAAACATCAATCCAAGCCCATACGGAATATTCTATGCGAAATACAAAAGTTCTCATTACAGAAGGAAACCCTATTTATGGCGCCAAAAAAGGTTAAGCAACTAGAGACACCAAACACGATCAATAATCCCCATATACAGGATTATTAATATTGCTGCTACACACAAATGAATATAACATCCATGATACGGTTGAACCCAACCTTCCCAGTTGAAAATCCAGTAAATAGATAAATTTCGTAAACTTACCCGCACCTGTCTCGCATCAGTATGGGCTTGGAAAGTAAACACAAATCCAGTATAACAACCATACACAAAAACTGAAAATAATAAAATACAAATGTAGCGTAAGTCCGTTAAGCTGAAAACGAACGCATCCTGTTAGCCAAAATTGCCGTTCACTTGAAGAGGTCCTCCAGTATGAATGATGCTAGCCGCAAATCCGCAAATCAACCAAACAGGAAGTGGTAGAGCATAGGGAAGCGTCAAAGACAAAACACAACCAAGCAACATGAAACAAACCTACATAAGTTATTCCCTATTAATTATGCAATAATGTGCAGAATATGTCCAAACTTTGGGTAAATCATCCCGATACAGAGGTCGATTGAAGAAAAATGTCACTATTGAAAACAGAGCCGGATGCGACCCCAGCCACCAACGGTTCCCAGCAACTGGAAAAAAGCAATCCAGACAGAAAACAATTGCCCGTGGAACCCTTGCACGGCCAAGCAAAAGTATTCGACAACACAAATAAGCCAGCAAGAATAGGCCACAGTCACATCCAAATTTCTTTATTGAATAAGGTGAAAACAAAGCTCCAAGTTTTATAATCCACCTTCTTTCCTTGGAGATTTTTGGGCCAACTGTAACACTGAGTGGGTCATCTATTTGGTGACTTGCAATTGTTCTGCTTTCTATGTCGGTAAGACTTCTAGAGCCTTCCGACTTAGAATTTGTGAGCATTTGAGTGACATCAAAAACAAACGAACAAGTAATGCATTATACAAACATTGTTTAACACATGTTTCTGCTTCATTTAAGTTTGTTATTATCGATTGTGTTAAGGGGAAATGTAAAGACAAACATTTTTGGCAACAATTGCTTAGCTCCAAGGAAAGAAGGTGGATTATAAAACTTGGAGCTTTGTTTTCACCTGGCCTTAATGACCAATTATAACTAATTTTTATGCCTGGTTGTGATTGGCCTTTAGATATTGTCTAATCACTTATATATGCATGTATCCTGATACTCTGGTTTTGTATTATTTTTTGTATTTCACTGAAGAAGGCTCCTTGGAGCCGAAACCGGTTTGAATATTTGTGGTTTTTTCCACTATGGACTCATAAGGTGATATCTTTTTCACCTTATTCAATAAAGAAATTTGGATGTGACTGTGGCCTATTCTTGCTGGCTTATTTGTGTTGTCGAATACTTTTGCTTGGCCGTGCAAGGGTTCCACGGGCAATTGTTTTCTGTCTGGATTGCTTTTTTCCAGTTGCTGGGAACCGTTGGTGGCTGGGGTCGCATCCGGCTCTGTTTTCAATAGTGACATTTTTCTTCAATCGACCTCTGTATCGGGATGATTTACCCAAAGTTTGGACATATTCTGCACATTATTGCATAATTAATAGGGAATAACTTATGTAGGTTTGTTTCATGTTGCTTGGTTGTGTTTTGTCTTTGACGCTTCCCTATGCTCTACCACTTCCTGTTTGGTTGATTTGCGGATTTGCGGCTAGCATCATTCATACTGGAGGACCTCTTCAAGTGAACGGCAATTTTGGCTAACAGGATGCGTTCGTTTTCAGCTTAACGGACTTACGCTACATTTGTATTTTATTATTTTCAGTTTTTGTGTATGGTTGTTATACTGGATTTGTGTTTACTTTCCAAGCCCATACTGATGCGAGACAGGTGCGGGTAAGTTTACGAAATTTATCTATTTACTGGATTTTCAACTGGGAAGGTTGGGTTCAACCGTATCATGGATGTTATATTCATTTGTGTGTAGCAGCAATATTAATAATCCTGTATATGGGGATTATTGATCGTGTTTGGTGTCTCTAGTTGCTTAATCTTTTTTGGCGCCATAAATAGGGTTTCCTTCTGTAATGAGAACTTTTGTATTTCGCATAGAATATTCCGTATGGGCTTGGATTGATGTTTTTTACATTTACACAGACTGGAAGTTGGTTTTTGTATTATACTCAGTTATGTGTTCACCATTTAATGGTGATAGAGTTTAGTTTTGTACTAATATTGCATATTCTTGTTTATACTACGAATGTTTTGGCCAACACTTATATGTGGGGCCAGCATATTTTGTCACTACATATATTTTGTTGGCACTTGTTGATGTTGTTGAGATGCCTATAGGGTCGTTCTGACTGGGTATGGTGTTTGTCATTATAGCAAACATCCTAAATATCTATACATTTTTTAGGATGAAATAGTTTAGTGTTTTTTCATTTTTAGGTGGTTATTATTTGTTGTAGGTCAATAATATTAGTCCGTTCTAGATAGTTTGGGTGCATTATTGGGTTACCCATTCTCAATTCATTGCTGCATGTGTTTCCTTAACTGATATCATTACGTACTTGTATTTTTATTTTATCCAATTAGTATTTGTCTTTTTGGTGCTCACTTTAATATTGGCATTTACAATGCCTTGTCACAGTTTATATTGGGCTTTCAGTATATGATTTTGTCTATTATATGTATATTTTTCAAAGTTTTTTTTGAACTTCAAATATTTACAGTTGGAATTCAGCTACAGCATTTTTTGCTGTGCTTTTGAAACCTCAAATATTTTGGTGGGTTTGAATTTCATTGTTATATTTGAATATATTGCTACATTTATACAAACATAGTCTGATTACTTTGGGATTTGTTTTATCTTATTACCAAATTAATATTATATATACATGTTGTGGTACATCTCAGTAATATAAGTATTTACATGGTTGAGCTATATCAGTTTTGGTGTCAGCCTTGCTATTATAATGAAGCAGTATATTTGATTATATTTTCATGGATGTGTCCATTCTTGGTGATTCTGCTGATTATCTTTGACATAGACTATTGATTTAAATAGAATTTTTTTGATATTAATATATAATATCAAGTTCTGGCCTATATGCCAAGATATGTGTTATGATATTTTTTACATGTATTAGGGCCAGACAAATGTGTCTCATTGGTGTCAGAAATTTTTTTTTTGAACATTACATGCACTATACATGGTTTGTTTTATATATGCTTATACCAATACGCAGCAGGACATTTTGAAGGCAGTTGTTGGTTTGGCTTGGCTGTTGTATTGTATTGGTTAATCCAGTTGGTGATCTATCTATAAGACTTATGCACATTTCCAATTGATGTTTTTGTATATTTCTATCATTGGTAATAGGTGTATAATGGTCTTTATTTGGATGGATCCAGTATTTATCTTTGATGGGTGTTTTTACACCACCATAGTCTTTTTTGGCCTCATGAGACTATATTAATTATCATAGTCTTTTGTCTGGTTGGATATCTGTGGAGCATCGTTTGGACATTATCCATTGTGTATCAATTTTGTGATAGATTTCTGTTTCATTTTTTGGTTTGGTTGGACTCATTACTGAATTTATCAAGATGGCTCTTGCATCTATCATACAGGGTTTATCTGTGGATGTGGATGATCTTTCTGTGTTTGGATTGGATAAACATGGTTCTTCATCCACTGTTGATGCTCTGGTTACTGATATGGACGCACAATGTGATATATTTTTTGATAGATTGGGGAAACATATGAAGATGGTTAGAAATAATGTGTGGCATTTGCGTCTATTTAAAGCATATCAACAGAAACATATAACTCCACGGGGCCTTAGGGTTAAGGTACAACCCTTGGTTTCCAACATTGATGACCAACTTATTGAGGATTGGGGACAGATTCAACAGTTGGCTTCTTCTAAATTTGTGGATGCTTTGGCTAATTTCTATGAGCGTAAGGTGCAACAAGGTGTCAAAGATTTAGAAACTGTTTGTTTGGATGTTACTAAGTTTGAAAATTGTGATGTATTTAACACACAGGTTAAAAAACTTACTACAGAATTGGCTACATTGGAAAAGACCCTTAAGGACAGAAAAATAAAAAAATTTCTTAGGGATGTGGGTGATTATGAGAGGGGCAAACCTTTTGATATATCGAAGAATGTCTCTTTTAGATTACCTAGAGATGAAAATAGGTACGATAATAGATCATCCACTCCCAAAAGAAAAAGGCCAAAATCTATCCTTAAGAAAAATTTTGGTTTCTCCTCTGGGGAGGACACTTCTTCTAATACTGAACCGGAAGTTGACACATACCCCAGAGAGGGGTCACCTAAAGCCAAAAGGGATAATTCTTTACACCCTCCCATTCGAGATACAGACGAGGGGGGCGGAAACACAAAAAATGTAACATCCAAACAGAACTTGGAGGCACTCCTCAAAGTTATGACACAACGTTAAGTTGCCATCAGAATGTCCACAATATTTCATCTGTTGATTTGACTCATGATGAACTTAAAATACTGAATAAAGGACTCAATTTTGTCCCTGGGTTTTTTGTTTCTGAGCAGTCTTTGGCCCAGGATGTGACTAATTTTTGTCGTACTTTGAACCTGAATTTGTTTTTCACAATAGTGATCGTGATACATCTGTTGATGTATGTGACAACTTTAGGTTTAAGAAGTCGACTTTAATCCACCCATGTCACATCTAGTAGGGGTATTTCAAAAAAATGTCCTTCGGGATATACATTGTAATCTTAAGGATTTTCCCATTTCTTATAATAATTTGTCTGTTGATGAAATATCTAGCTTGAAACAACTTATTGACAATAAGGATCTTGTGATTGTTCAAGCGGATAAAGGTGGAGCGGTGGTGGTACTTGATAAGATTGCCTATGACAGTGAGGCCATGAGACAATTGGGTGAAACACAACATTATAGGCAGATGTTTTTGGATCCCACACCCCACTTTCAGTGTAAAATTGCTCAGTTTTTAACTGAAGCTGTTGATGAGGGTATCATTACACAACATCTTAAAGAACAATTAATGGTAGCATCACCTAAAAAACAATATCTTTATTTGTTACCCAAAATCCATAAACATGCCACAAAACCACCTGGTCGACCCATTGTGTCTGGACATGGGTCCCTTACGGAACCACTGTCCGAATATTTAACCCATTATTTAAAACCTTTATTGGGTCTTATCAGAGCAAGAATCCAGGACACCACCCAATTTCTAGATATTATCAACAATTCCCAACTTGAACCACATTGGCTATTATGCACCTTGGACATTACTTCCCTGTATACCAACATTCCTCACTGGGCAGGTTTACAAGCATTGGATTATTGGTTGGCTAGATCAGGTTTATACCAACCTGGATTTAACACATTTCTTGTCTGCCTCACTGAATATGTTTTGACCAGCAACGTTTTTTATTTTCAAAATCTATGTTACTGGCAGAAAAAGGGTACTGCTATGGGTGCATCTTTTGCACCCATATATGCAGACCTTTTCATGGCATATATAGAAGAAATTATTATTTATGATTACAATCATAATATCTATATGTGTGAGATGGATATTTGGCGTCGGTATCTGGATGACTGTTGGTTGGTGTGGAAAGCTGATGAATCTTATCTTATGGAGTTTCTTGAGTACCTTAATGATAATGTATGGGGGATCGAATTTAAGTTGACCTATCATTTGTCCAGGATAGTATTTCTCGATGTGTTAATCATGAGAAATGAGGACAATACTTTGTCAACTAGTATGTTTAGAAAATTCCCTGAATTCAACTCATTATTACATGCTACCAGCTTCCACCCACAACATGTCATCCAGAACATACCCAAATCTCAATTCTTAAGAGCCAGAAGAATCTGTTCTAGCCAAAAATCATTCCTTGAGGCTCAGGAGGATTTGACACATAGATTTATCAGCAGGGGTTATCGTCCAGGGCATGTGCATTTAGCCAAAAGATCTGTGTTCAATATTAACAGGGAAGATTTATTATTATACAAAGGTCATAATGGTATCCCTAAGCCACAACCAATACGTCTGGTAACTACATATGGACGTAACACACAGGGTTTCAAAGATATTATAAACAGACATTGGAATGTCCTGAAAGCTGACCAGAAACTTAACTCTCTACTTCCTGAGACATGTTCGTTTTCATTTAGAAGGGGACAGACTATTGGCTCTAAACTTAGCCATTATAAAAGAGTTGGTTCTGATCCTTCCCCTCTCACACAGTTGTCCATTTCAGGCAAACCTATTGTTGGATGCATGCCCTGCGGGCATTGCTCCTTTTGTATACGGGTCTTGCGTACTTGTGAATTCAGCAGCAAAAATACGTCAGATGTTTTTGACATTAATTTTTGGGCCAACTGTAACACTGAGTGGGTCATCTATTTGGTGACTTGCAATTGTTCTGCTTTCTATGTCGGTAAGACTTCTAGAGCCTTCCGACTTAGAATTTGTGAGCATTTGAGTGACATCAAAAACAAACTTACAAGTAATGCATTATACAAACATTGTTTAACACATGTTTCTGCTTCATTTAAGTTTGTTATTATTGATTGTGTTAAGGGGAAATGTAAAGACAAACATTTTTGGCAACAATTGCTTAGCTCCAAGGAAAGAAGGTGGATTATAAAACTTGGAGCTTTGTTTTCACCTGGCCTTAATGACCAATTATAACTAATTTTTATGCCTGGTTGTGATTGGCCTTTAGATATTGTCTAATCACTTATATATGCATGTATCCTGATACTCTGGTTTTGTATTATTTTTTGTATTTCACTGAAGAAGGCTCCTTGGAGCCGAAACCGGTTTGAATATTTGTGGTTTTTTCCACTATGGACTCATAAGGTGATATCTTTTTCACCTTATTCAATAAAGAAATTTGGATGTGACTGTGGCCTATTCTTGCTGGCTTATTTGTGTTGTCGTATGTTAATATGCAACCAATTAAATGTATGAACAATAATAGAACACGTCCCAACAATATTTTTTGAGAACAACATACCCGTAGTATATGAATAATAATTATAGATGCAGATGATGTGTGGGTGGAGAGAGAATAAGCATTCCATTAACAACTGTATTGGCTTCTATTTTTCACAACAGTACTCCTCAATACTCTACAGGTCTGCCCTAATATTATATCTACCTATGGCCCATGGCTTCTGTGGCACATACATACCTGTTAGACTGTCAACCTGTGATGGTATGGGGTAGAATGTGTACACTGTGGCTACTTTACTGGAGGGGGATTGTACATGTCAGGATTACATAATTAACATAGAAGGGTTACCTGCAATGATCTTGTGTGAGTCTGCTACTAGCATATTTCACCTGGATTCCTATCTGTGTCCAAGGTGATTGGCAGCCATGACCACTAGCCGTGACAACATGTATTGGGAAGAAGGCATGGTGTATATACCTATCCTGCTGACATTTGCAGGCATATGGGGTTGGACATTGGAACAGTTTTACACTGTGTATTAGTATACCCTTCACACAGCTACTACACACATTTCTTTACCTGTAAGACCTGTGGAGGAGATATCTGTTAACATCTTCTGAATGTGTCTACAAATATTCAGATGTATTATTATACCCTTCCTACAGCTGCTACATACATTTCTTTACCTGTAGGGAAAATATCTCTTAACACTTTCTGACTGTTTCTACACTTATTCAGGTGCATTATTATACCCTTCCTACAGCTACTACACACATTTCTTTACCTGTGAGATTTGTGGGGAAATATCTGTTAACACTTTCTAACTGCTTCTACAAATATTCAGGGCTTCTATTGTGTATATATGCACACATCTCAGTACCACTCCCTGGATTTGAATTGTGTCTGGGTGTGCTAAAATTAACAACAATGCTGGTTTCCATCACACTGAGCTACTTGGGAACTGATGTTTTTTGCTTGAATGATTTCTGACTAATATTCTCTGGGTTGGACAGTCTGACCGTGTAATCCTGGAATTCATGCATGGCAGATAGTTATTCTACTATGTATTACTCCTTTGAAATAATACAATCTGGAAAGCAAAGGTTAACATAAGACTGCAATGCATACTAGCTGTTTCACAAAACAGCCTCAGTTATTTCATGCTGTCAACGCCGTATTTGCTGTTAAGAACCTGTGCACATTCTATTTGTACAACCACATACCAGAGTAAACGCAACAATTTGTTGTATATTTTTATTACAGTGAAATGACACTTTTATTAATGGACATCCTGTAGATATGTATTAGTGTGACAAACATGTTTTATTCATTAGACACAGTACACAATATACCTACTGGCAGTAAACAATGTACTCCTTTTTCTTTATGGTACTATATACTCCAAGATATATCTGTACTCACCTGCCTGTTGGTGCATCCTTGTCAGTCTGTCAGCATGGGCCTTGATGTTCATAGCCCTCACTTTTGCAGGATCTATATTAGAACATCAAAGTTTCAAAACCTCGAATGTTCTAATATCAAGCCCTATTCAGCGAATGCTAAAAATAGCAAAGCTACAGAAAACCGAATTCTTTCCTAGGGAAAGAATTTGGTTGTCCATTTCTGTCACTTCGCTATTTTCAGCACTGTGGTGGAAAGTTATGGGTCGGGTTCAGGTATGTGTGCGACTGGGCACGGGTTAGGTGAGTTAGGGTTAGAGCACAGGTCAAGTAAGTGTGCAATTGTGTGGACATGAGGGTTAGGGCAGGGTAGGTGAGTTAGGGTTAGGGCACAGGTGAGGTGAGTGTGCAATAGTGATGGACCTTAGGGTTAGGGTTTGGGTTAAGGTAACTGGATAGTTAGTGGTGTATGTACAGTTTAGTGTAGGGTTAGATGCAATATTGTAGGTGTATGTGTGTGGATTGCTGTTTGTTTGGTGTGCTTATGTTGTTTGTATGTGTTTTGGAGCAGCAAATGTTTTCCCTAGGAAAAAATTTGCTGTTCTGCATGTTTGATGTTGTAAGCATTAGCTGAATAGGGTTCGATATTAGAACATTCGAAGTTTTGTAAGTTCAATGTTCTAATATAGACCCCTTTTGCAGATGTAGGGGTGAGAAACAAACATTATGCATACCTGTTTCTCACATACTCAGTCTAGAATTTGGTATAGCTTTATCTGGGATACTTACAAACTACTGGAGCATGCCGGTCCCAAGCATCTTGGATCCAATGGTCCAAGAGATCTCCCTTCCTATGCTTTAGGTTGACATAATGATGCCATACTTGCTCACCAGTTCAGGAGATTCTGGTGGCACTGATGAGGTCACGTGCCAGATGGTCCCAGGCCTCCGTTTTTTATTGACAGCCCTGGTACAGACCCTGCAGCAGTCTGCCATCATGGTGTTCTATGAGCAGTCCAGCCATGACCCTGGACTCCAGGATGCCCCAGTGCTGTGCCCAAAAGCATGCTCCCTCTCCAATGCCAGACATGTTCCTGCAGAGATCAAACTAAACAGGTTATGGCTGTAGTCCCACCTGCACAATTTAAATAAGGCCATATTCCCACCCTTTGCCATCATTGGACCATTTTGAAAATGCTGACCACAGCTTAGCAATGTGCAAACCTGCTAAGCTGGGTTGAACAGTCCTTAAAGGGGTAATTGCTGAGCATTGCTTAAGAGTGTGCAAATCCATTTAGCTGAACTGACTACTGATTAGCATTCACATGTAAGCACTGCTTAAACTGACTAAGCATAACTGAGCACTGCTAACCATTGCTCGCATTTCATTTAAAAAATATCAGGTTATGACTTCATTAATTATTACTGACATATTAGTAAGTGTATATGATTTACTTTACATGACATCTATTACATTACCATGGAGTGTGACTATACTGTATGGGACACTTGTGTATACATGGGTGATTTCACATGTCATATAACCTCACACTTACATTTTAGACAGGCTAAATTACCTTGGTTGACAAATATCAATTACTACATAATTTAAATTTAAAATAATAATTTTAACACTGCTTTCCCATGTAAAAGAAAAGTGCCTGTCTTGGTACTCAAACCATGAGCACCTACATGGAAAGCCAGGACTCTAACCAGTATACTACAGTAGAATGAGGAATTCTGTTGCATATTTTTATCTATCTCCTATGGGATGTTTCAGCAATGCTGAACAGAAGGCCCTAAGGCGCACACTCGGTTAGCTATGCTTAAACATACCTTAGAATGGAAAATAAATTATAAATTCATAAACCCACTTTATTTGCAAGTATCTGTACTCCTTGTCAGTCACAGTAAGGAAAATTGTAATGGGACACATAGGGACAGATTTTAATTATTGGTCTTACAAAGTTAGAAGTGTGACTGTGGTTTCCTAGCAAATCATTGGCAAATCACTCTGGGTTTAAGTCAGAACATACTGACTGGCATTTGGATTTCAGACTTCATACCGTTCAGGAAGTCCATCTTACTACAAACCTTTTATTTTATCAGCTTTCTGGCTTTGTCAGTGTAATATTTACAAAGTGTCCCTATTTTTGTGCCTTTGTCTCCCCATTATTTATGGCTTTGTACAGCTTTTTTTGCTCTAGGAAGTTTAGAAGTATGTGATGCAGGCACCTGGGCATTATGCAGACACCTGTACAGTTAATGGCTATGGCCATACGACACTTTCAAATGGCAGACATTTGTGTTTCAGTCTTCATACCCTTCAGGAAGTCTGTGCTACTGCAAACCTTTTATTCTATCAGCTTTCCGGGTTTCTCAGTGCAATATTTAAAGAGTGTCCCTATTTTTGTGCCTCCCCCCTCCCCCCCCCCATTATTTATGGCTTTGTACAGGTTTCTTGCCCTAGGAGGTTGAGAAGTATGGGAGGCAGGCATCTGGGCATTCTGCAGAAACCTGTAGAGTTGATGGCTACGGTCGTACAGCACTTTCAAATGGCAGACATTTGTGTTTCAGTCTTCATGCCCTTCAGGAAGTCTGTGCTACTGCAAACCTTTTATTCTATCAGCTTTACAGGTTTGTCAGTGCAATATTTAGAGAATATCCCTATTTTTGTGCCTTTGTCCCTCCCATAATTTATGGCTTTCTACAGCTTTCTTGCTCTAGGAGGTTGAGAAGTATGTGAGGCAGGCATCTGGGTATTCTGCAGAAACCTGTACAGTTAATGGCTATGGACATACGCCACTTTCAAATGGCAGACATTTGTGTTTCAGTCTTCATACCCTTTAGGAAGTCCTTGCTACTGCAAACCTTTTATTCTCTCAGCTTTCCGAGTTTGTCAGTGCAATATGTAGAGAGTGTCCCTATTTTTGTGCCTTTGTCCCCCCCATTATTTATAGTTTTGTACAGCTTTCTTGCTCTAAGAGATTGAGAAGTATGTGAAGCAGTCATCTGGGCATTCTGCGGAAACCTGCACAGTTGACTGCTACGGCTGTTTAGCACTTTTACAATACAGGGAGTGTGTGACAGAACCTGTCACACTCCCTCCCCATTGTTTCTTGCTCCCCTATCTATTTTACTGTCCTCGGACACTGAAATACTAATTTTATTTCATTTCAGTGTCCACAGACACTGAAATACTTTTAAAAAGTGCCATATGGCACTTTCTGAGTGCCGGGGGCATGCTGGGTGTGCGTGCACTGCTTAGATACACCCCTGCACTCAGGGTCCACATAGCCATAACAGTAGTGTGCCTTCACGAATATGCAAGGCATGCTACTGCTATGTCTGCGCGTGTGTGGGTGCTGTCCTCTCTGTGTCAGAATAATGCTATTCCAGCACAGAGTTTACTGAATCCCAGGGCTGGGATAGTTCTGTAGAATTCCTGTGGAATATGATAAAATTAATAATAATAAAAGAAGAATGTTCTGGAACCATGAGTAACGCATCTGTTTATTTCACAAGCAAAACTTTCACAATCAAGCAATTAACCAATTATTGAATTTTATATAAAAAAGATTTTAAAACATTACTTAAACACATTGAAATATGTAATATTTAAAAAAAATGTATACATATTTCAGTGTTCCTTTGTCTTCCAATCTGTAAAGTGTTGTGTATGACACATTAAAAATGTATAAAAGTTAGAGAACATGAGCTGCTCACCATATTCTACTGTTATTTCATACCTACATAGTCTCACTCATGCATGTTTTTTACTTTTTTCAAGTGAGGAAGAGAGTACTAGGAACTGTGCTTTGTGGATTGAGTGGATGCACAGACTGGAGGAACAATGCATGGTGAAAGGTATGTTGAGTACATTTTCACATTTTTTTTCCTAGAATAGAGCTGATCATTGTTAGAGGTATGTATTGTTTAGCATTTCCATGCATACTGTTACTAATGCAAGAATACCCACCATCCATTTGTAAAGTGACTGCAATAGTCATAAAATCCCTGTGATTACCAGTATGTATTTCATAAACATATATTTACATATGTATTAGGAGCAAACATGCTTGCTGAAGGTAATGTTGTGAACTGTACATCACAACCTGGATGGCAGTCAATTATGTTACATATGCAATATATATGATATATGTGAGACATAATACCAGAACATCTACTTGATATTTCTTTGTGGGAATTTGGTGCCAAAGGTGATTATGATGTGTCACATACAAATTAATAGTGATTTAGTATTGTTACCCTTGTTTGTCTGCAGTGCTCTGTAACTGCACTGTCATGCATAGCTTGCCTATTCACTTAGTGAATGGATTACTTCTGTCTCAGCATTCAGAATGTTGTTGGCAGACTTTTGTTTGGCATGCACTTTAGTTCAACAAGGGTAGTACTACTAACTACAACACACTTGTATCTTGTGTTTAAGTGTATTTAGAGATAGGTGTGCACATAGCATTTCTTATTACTTGTTTTTCACTGCCTGTTGTATAATCACCAGTCAGCATTATGCTGTTTGTGTTTTGCAGTGACATATGTAATGAATACTAATAAATGCATGTAGGGCATTTATACATAATAGACATACAGTACTGTTTGTAGGACACAACCTGTGGTTTTATATGTCACATGCTGCCACAGTTGTTATGATTGACCATTATTTCTAGGGTGTTGTGTTATATTCCAAACATTTTGTTGTTTTGTCATCCAATGATCATGTTGTCTTGCTGAACTCATTTGCATACAGTTTTTAATATTTCCCACTGAATTGTTATCTCACTGTATCTTCATTATAGAAATATGTTAACTGGTGGCTGTTCTCATGACGCATTACTCGCACAGACATCTGGGTTACAGTTGTGTGTGATTCACATATCCACACACTGACATAAATGTGCAAGACACACATACAAGGCAGAAAGTGTAGAAAGTGATGTTTTCTTTCTAAGCAGTTTCTTGGCCAATGTAGTGAGGTATACAGCAAGTGTAATTCACAGTTATCTAGCAGATTAGAAGTTTTTTAAATATAATCACAGTGTAGCATGCCACAGTATTATGGCATTCTTGTCTTCATATTTTGTGATATCCAAAGTGTGCTAACTGTACGATCGCTTGTCATACATAATGATAGGTGATAAATGATGGTTTTGGTAACGGCATGATTTCCACAGATAAGCTGTTTTATGCATGCCATGGCCTGGAATAACCTGCTCATATTCTGTGATAGATATAGTGGCCCTGACATGGGCCTGTATTGAAATAATCCATAACTATAGATACTAAGACATAGGAATGAATATCCACCCACTAGCAGTACCTGTTTTTAATTATACTTTTTATTCATATTTTTTTAAGACACTGTCCGGTTTGATTCACAGCTAGAGCATCTTCTGCATGGAGACATGCATGAATGGGCGTACCTTCGATGAAGGTTGTGCATCAGGGCTGGTAACTCGGCACGTAAAAATCAACTACCAATCATTAGTGGACCAGAGTTCTGCTGTGGCGACCCCTAACTGGGAAAAGCCGAAAGACACAAACAAACAAAATTCATATTTTTTTAGGACATATCAACTGAGAAGGTGGTTTTGACACCTGCAATGTATGATGATATACTTTTCTCCTCATATGCAGAGATCACATGCTGAAGGCATAGTAGCTACATTTTTGATGTGTGCATCAGTTTGTGTTTAATCACAGCCATGTTTTTCACAGAAATGTGTGACCTGATAGACACGTGGTTCTCATTGTTATGGCTTGTATTAATGACCTACATTGCATATGGTGGTACACTTGATTATGGGCATATCTTATTGTAATGTGTCATACTGAATGTTGTCTGCCTGTGCATTGTGTCACAGTGGGTATGTTATATACTCATATAGTTGCAGGTACGCATATTATGTACTTTCTTTCTTGTCATGTGGCTCACCTTGACAGAACATGGGACCCATGTATACTCACTCATCAGATGCCATACGTCTGGCTGACTCCTCAAATGACAATGATGACCATGACTGAAACAATGATGATGACAGCAAAGAACCTAGGACTGCACATGCCATCATCCTTGCTGCACCCCAGAAGAAACACTACCCACCACCAACACAAGATGATATTCAGGACCAGATGCTGGAGCTGATTACTAATGTCTTTCAGATACAGAGGAGGGACATGATAGTGAATTTCTTTGAGGGTATGGTGCAGACTGTGAAGAACTCATTCAGGGAAATAGCCAGAGATATCATATGTGATATCCATCCCCTTCAGGACAGGTGCTCAGGACCATAAGTATTGTTTGTGCAATCCACTTATGTACTGGTGCCATCATGGTGCTTGCCACATAAGCAGTTGGACTGAATAGGCACACAAGTGCATACATAGTGTTTTGCTGCCATGCTTACATGAAACATGGCCATTTGTACACTGCAGATGTCATGTGACATTTTGCATTATGTTGCACCAGGTACCTAACACACATTACCACATTAGACATGAATTCCTCATGCTGATGTCCTTTACATTGCTCCATGTGGGCAGCTGTGGCACTCATTACATGTTTATGCATGTGTGCACTGTTATTCAAGCAGTACAACATATTGTTGTTATGGCCAGTGCACTGTGGTTCTGTATGTCACAGTTATGCATTTTGCAGGTAACATGCTGCTATTGACACAAGAGTTCCACTGTATAGATGTGTGGGATTGAGAGCAACTCACAAGCAGCATTTTTCCCCATACTACACAAATAACACAGTGAGATGGGTATGACTTGTAAGTTGCTAAGTTATGTCTGTTCAACAACAGGACATGTCCTTGCTCCTGTGCTTTGTATGACACTTGTGCTGTCATATTGGCATACTGTCTTTTGTGAGTGGCATGTATTGGCAATGATGGTGCCATGTTGTGTCATAAAACTTTGTCTGCTTTATATGGGCAATCCTACTTTACAGAATGTATAGACCACCACTGTACCATTCATGTATACACCTTGGTACTGCTGATTTATATAGCGACATTAAGTTGTGGCTTCTTGGGCCTATGTTGCGTTTCCACATGTTCCTCATTCACATACATGCCTATGGTTAGTGATATATGCCTTTGCGCTGACACATATAGAAAGAAAGCTGACAACAGTGAGAGCTCAGGTCAGTGATTTTTTTCCCAGGGAAAAGAAATTGCTTGGCCGGAGCCATGACATTGCCCTTTATCCCACTGTAGTGCGATCTCGGAGTTGGTATATTTAATTGGTGGGTGTGGGGATGAAGCCCCTTACTCTGCATTGTTTTAAGTGGTATGTTGTGTTTTTTTGGTCTACTGATTATTTTTCCCAGGGGAAAAAAAAATCGGTGACCTGGGGTTTTGCTGTTGTCAGCTTTCATTGTTTATGTGTTAGCAAAATGGCATTTGCTGTAATGCCATTTCGCTGACTTACTATAGACCCTATATATATATATATATATATATATATATATATATATATATATATATATATATATATATATATATATAGATAGATATATTACCACAGGTGTTTATTCCACGTGTTGTACATTAGCTTGACAGTATATATGTGTTATAGGATATCAATTCTTAGCTTGTTTACCTATCCCTCCTGCCATTCGATGATTGCACAATACTCTCTTTGTGTGATTTATACATGGCCATGATTCTTATTTTTATTTATTTTATTTGCTTTTATTTACCGAGATAGTCCACTGGGCCAACAGGACCTATTTCAGTGGAGACCAGGTGAGAAAAGCTCCATGATACAAAAGATTACAATTTAGCATTAGAAAAAAGTTAATAATAGCAATAGATTTGTAAATTAAATTACAGATAATAACACAGGACTAGAAAGTACAAGTTTTAAAACATTACAATTATCATAAGTTACAATTTTATACAATCAGTATAAGCTGTTGCATGGCATATTTGCTAATAAGAGTTCTAAATACAGTGGTTCTGTTAAAATACATCTGATTAGGAGAACAGAATGAGGAGAGGAGATATTATGGGGGCTTAGTGTAAGTACTTTTCCATCGTGAGGAAAAGTTGAAATGGAGAGAAATTATTAAATGAGAGCGGTTTTGAACTCATCTAATGGTTAGATGTAAATCATTCTAATTTTTAGCTACTGGGTGAGAGTAAAGTAGCTTGCCAGGAGTAAGATTAGTTTTTCTGGACCTGTAGTACTTTCTGATCACCTGTTCTAAGGGGCCTATTTGTGGGGTAGTGGTTGAAGGTTGAGCTTAGAGCAGGACATTCTTGGGGTCTGAAGAGTATTTTATGAGTATTGGTTAGTTGCAGGTAATAGAGATAGTTAAGTAGGTCTAGCCAATTTAGTGAATGAAGAACAGTGCAATGATGGGTGGAGTATTTGGAGTTAGTAGCAAATTTGGCTATTTTGTTGTAGCAAGACTCAAGTTTCTGTTTGGAGGAGTTTCGTAAATTAGTCAGTAGAGGGGCACCACAGAGGAGAGAAGGTAGAAGATATGTTGTGGCTAGGGTTATTCTTGTGGATGGACTTAGGAAGTGATTCTGCCTATAGAGGGTACCTAGATTAAAGTGTGTTTTCTGGGTATTATGTTGTATATGAAAGTCAAATTTCATATGTTCATCAATAATGACTCTGAGAAGTTTTGTGTGAGTAACGACTTCTATAAGTGATTTATCAAGAGAGAGAAAATGGAGAAATCTGATTTGTTTAAGGGGGTTGATTTTTTGGGGTTCCTATCAGAATGATGAAAAATCAAAATCTTGAATGCTCAGCTGAGTGAAAACATAGGTAATTGAAATCAATATTGTGAGATTGCAGAACAGTGAAGATCAGAAAATGTGGCCTTTCCACACTGTAGTGCAATCTCAGAGTTGGAATATATTTTTAGGTGGGTGTGGTGTGCCCACCACAATAGTGATTTAGATTACCTGTGTTTTCATTCATCTGAGAATTCGAGATTTTTATTTTTTATCTATGTAATTTTGACCCGATTTTTTAGGGGTGAAGAGTATGATTTTAGGTTTTTTGGATTTTGGGCAAGGTGGTTATTGTACATCCAGTTTTCAGTGGAGGAGAAGGCTTTCTGAATCAGATTAAGTAATTCTGAGATAGAGTTGGCAGAGCAGATGATCATCTGCATAACGAAGTATGGTACCTTGAGATGGGATGCATACTGAATTATAGTACCTTGAGAGAGGATTGAGTTGAAGTTGTTTATGAAAATACTAAATAGGATTGGTCCAAGTCTGGAACCTTAGGAAATGCTGGTGGAGCTATTAAGGAAAGAAAATATGACATTTTGCCATCTAACAGCTGTTGTCTTTGATTTAAGTAAATGGAAAACCACTTTAGAGTAAGGGGGACAGACCAGGTTTGTGAACTGGGAGAGGAGAAGATGGTGAGAGATGGTATCAAAGGCCTTGGAAAGGTCAAGGAATAGGGTTGAAACTATTTTGCCAGAGTCGCGGGCTCTATTTATGCATCCATAAATGAGAGAAGGGTAGTTGTGGTACTATGGCTAGGTCTAAAGCCGTACTGTGTTGGATAAAGCAAATGGTTGTCCAGAAGGTAGTTGAGAACTTGTGAACTGATGCATTTTTCAAGGATTTTGGAGACTGGGGAGAGAACGGCTATAGGTTGAAAGTTAGTGATATCTGTATTATTACCACCTTTGTGGAGGGAAAGTATGAAGGCCTTTTTCCAGGCAATACAAATATAGGACTCTAGAATGGATCTGTTTATAAGTATGCTTATAGGATATGAGATACTGTCAGCAGCTATTTTCAGGTATTCTGAGGGAAGATTGTCAGGGGCATTGGAGCAAGTTTTTAATTTTAGTAATAGTCATTTTATGGTTGATGGAGTGGGCTTTAAGGAGAAGGAAAAATGGGTATGTGTATTGGGTTCTTCTGAGGATTGGGTGCGAATTGGAAAGGGGGTGCATGTGGGTAATATAGGGGCAGGTGTGCTGAGATATGTCTCGGAGAATTTTGTAGTGATGTTGGTTATGAAGTTTATGAAGAATGAGTTAAAACAGGAGGCTATGTCTTCAGGAGTTTTATCAGGATGCAGGCAGGGATTGTTTTTTTTTCTTTTGCCTAATGGAGCTCCAGAATCATTTTGGGTTCTTTTGGTGGTTAGACTGCAATTTTTGGTAATATTCTTTTTTATCTTTATTAACTATTTTTTTTACACAGTTAAAAAATTCTTTGTATTTTTGTAGGTATGTGATATTTTTGTGGGTTTGCCATAATTTCCAAACTTTTTCTCTAGTATGCATGATAAGTCGAGTAGATTTGGATATCCAAAGGGTGTGGTTATTTTTTATTCTCTGTAATCGTAGAGGTGCAAGGCTATTTTAGAGTACTTATGAAGGAATTATTGAAGCACTCAACAGCTTCATCTAGTGGGAGGGTTTTTAGCAGGTGCCAGTTAATAGATTTACAATGTTGTTAAAGGTTATAGAGTTAAATGAGGACAAGTTCCTTATTTGCATATATTGATGCTGGCTATGATTAGAAGTGGATGCTCAAATGATAAAAAACTGGGAGACGGTCATGGAGTGTTTTTGTCAGTATTCCTGCTGAGGATATTTTGGAAGGGTTTGATACCAGAATCCAGTCTAAAATGGAACCGTTTTCAGTCCCTTTGTTTGGTCTGGTGGAAACGTGTATAAGTTGGGTGAAGTGGAAGAGATTAATGTTTGAAGAAGTGAGGCTGGAGTTAATTTCAAGCCAATTAATAATAACATCATCTAGTATGATAGTTTCATTTTTGATATTGGTGGAAGTCCAGGCTAGAATATTCCATAATATGGGTATGTTATTACCAAGGGGTATATAGAGAACTATGATGCAAAGTTTCTTATTTTTGTTTATATTTAGGAATGATATGAGAATGTCTGCATTTGAGAAGTGAGGTATTGGTTTATTTATTTATTTATTTATTTAACATTTGTTAACCGGGAAAGTCCGATTTGGAACAAAGCCAATTTTCAGCAGAGGCCTGGGGAGAAAGGCTACAGATGCATGTCTTTGTAATGTGGGAGGAAACTGGAGCACCCGGAGGAAACCCACACGAATGCAGGGAGGACATGCATGCAGACTCCACACAGAAGGCACCCCAGCTGAGGATTGAACCAGAGAACCTCTTGCTGTGATGACAACGCTACCACTGCACCACTGCGCCATCCTCAAAGAAGCAAGACCGAGTGAGCTGGAGAAAAGAAGAGTGACTATGCCTCCTTTTTTATGAGTCCTGTGTAGTTGTATTGTCTGAAAACCTGGTGGGAGAAATTAATTCTTTTTTATATGAGGTTAGAAAGGGTTCAGTGGTTACAATGATATCTGGTTGTTAGTGAGCAATCCAAGCATGAAAGTCAGACATTTTTTTTATGCTGCGGAGGTGTAGGTTTACTATATATAGAGACTTGTGTGAGTTTTTGTTGCTGGCCGTAGAGAGAATGTTATGTGTATTGGGGCCTGGATTGGGATGTATGTCTCCAGACAGAGTTATGGTGATATTACTGGGGGAATGACAAGATTGTAATGAGCTTTGGATGGTAATAGGAAGATATGTTAGGAAATATAAGTCTGGTGGTAATGGTGGTTGTATTAGACTTTTAAATGCTGAAGAGATAGGTTTTATTTTGAGATGCAGGAGGGGGGTTAGTTGATACAAACATGCATAGATGTCAGAGTATCAGTTATGTGAAACAGGAGGGGAAGATGAGGTGGGAGATGGAGGAAGATTAATAGGTCAGGGGACGGGATGTTTAGGGTAGTGAAGCAGTAAGCATAAAAGGGGTGTAAAGAGCAGTGTAATGGAGATAGGGAATGGTTTAGAAAAGGACATATTGGCTGAAGTTGTAGAGTTGTAAGGAAGATAGGATAGGCAATAGGAGAGTGATTAGATGAGAGGTGACAGAAGTTAGGAAGAACGATATGTTATATAGAAGAATGAATATAATGTTGTGAAATGGGGAGAAAGTTGTTAATAGGGTTAGTTACATGATGGTAAGAAGTTAATATTAAGCCTAGTAAAGTAGGTAGCAGAAGGGAAGTAGTGTAGGCAGGGCTGAATTAGTATTAGGTGATAGCATACCTGAGGTGTGTGGTGGAGTAGTAGGTGGGGGTTGGGGTGGATTCTGTCTTGGGAATGGGTAGGATTGGACAGAGTAAAGTGGAGTTAGTCTGCTCTGTTTGGTTTGTGTTAATGAGGGGATGGTCTAAGTAGGTATAACTTTGGGGAAATTGGGACTTGGTGGGAATGGGGATAGGGTAGGGGAGCAGAGTGAGCCCGAGAGTGGCGAGAGTGAATAGAGCAGGATAGACCAGATGTGGTTTCTCTCTGCATTGCAGAAGCAATCAGCAAGAGTCAGCAAGATCAGATGAATAACCAGGGAGTGAAGGAAAAGAAGAGAACAAAAGAAAAAAAAGAAGTCCAATAACTGTCTTTAAAATTGATGGTTGGTTTA
Source organism: Protopterus annectens (assembly GCF_019279795.1). NCBI lineage: Eukaryota > Metazoa > Chordata > Ceratodontiformes > Protopteridae > Protopterus > Protopterus annectens. Next base: position 599,440,417 of record NC_056745.1, read on the forward strand.
TGCATCTTTATAGCAAAATGGTGACTAATGTCAAGAAAATAGGGTTGCCATCTCTAAGTTTGTAAAAAGAACTATAATATCTAGAAAGGAGACAATAGCAAAAGTTATGAGGTCAGGCAAGAGGGCAAGTGTGTATGACCAAGAAGGAAGGGGGTGTTTGGAGAACAGACAGGGTGGCTAAGGGAGAAATAAGGGATAGCACCCAGGCTAGTTGTGCTTGGAGTCAGACAGAGGTGGTTTTATAATGGAAGAGCAAGTCAGATCACATAGAATTGTCACAGTAAAAATATTCAGTGACCAAGGGGACTAGATACATACTAGCTCTTTCACAAAGCAAGCCGTTAATTTACAATGTTACGAACTGCCATTGGTCTGTAAAGCATTTGCCTCCAACTGCAGTTATTGATGAAAAATAGGTGCAAGCTTCTTTTTTTATTCACCAACAGTATCTAATGTAGAGTTGGAAGGAGAAAAGAAAAAGAAATAAAAGTTAGTTAAATGGAGGGCAGCAGAGTTTGGAAAGAGAGTATGATGGGTCTGGTGGGAATTAATTAAAGTGGGTAAGGGAAGTAAAATGAAGATTTATAATGGCAACAAAATGAGCATACACAGTCCACAATAACTTCACAGATAAATTATCATTGCAGGTTAAACATTCCTTGTAAAACACATAATAATAAACAACAATATGTCAGCTAGCAACACAAGCATAACAGACAGAAATACATTCTAGTTACAGTGGCTGCATAACATTCCCAATCAGTTCTTAGTTACTACATTCATTATTATTACTAGTCTATAACAGAAACATATAATGAACTGAATAAGTAAGCAAACCTTAAAGTAGATAGACAGTGATGTGGACTTACAAACCCATACTATGCTGGAATAGTCAAAAGTCCATGAAAGCCGTTTAGGCAGTATGGTGGATAACTACTGCAAATTTAGTGTTGAGGCATGAAACTGCACACAGCAACTTTAACTTTCATAAAACTAGCACTGGTAGCAGTAGTCTACACCTCTGTTGTATAAAATGCAGCAGTGGCTACAGATAATATGGTATTTATATTGCCATGGGCAGAGTAACAGCAACAGTGAATACAGCAACAGCGATTACATTCAGAACAAAAAATAATAAAAAAATAAACAAAATTCAACGTAGTTAAGCCAGCACAAAGTACTTTAAAAATATAGTATAGCAAATAAAATAATCTGACCTTAGTACAGTTCTGTTTGCACCAAATATAATACATACAAGCTATAGTAACTAGCCTAGACCACCTACTTACTGAGTGTGCACACCATGTGGAGGGCCTATTGGGATTGCAGATTACTTGTATGGATGTTCTTTTTGTTATTTAAAAATGCAGCCCCAGTATGGGGTCAACCTATATAGACTAACAGTAGGATGGAGGGGATGGACAAAGTGATTGACATATTACCTGCTAATGCTAAGGTTCACGATATTGGAAAGTTAGGAGAGAGTATCACATATAGTTTTTGATTCACGGGATTTTTAGGGAGACTTACTACAGATTTGTGTAAAAATGACACAATATTTGTGACAATAGACGTGGTTGACCTATTTTCTTGTATCCCCAAGGAAGATGGAATGAGGTGGTTTACCAAGAGTATTGAAAAATATGCGGGACTGTCATGGGAGAAAGTCTTATTGATTACGGAATTCATGTAATAGTATTAAAATTCAATTATATATTTTTTAAGGAAAATACTACAGACAGTGTAAGGGGATGGCTATGGGGGTGGCATGCACCCCCATTTTTGCCAATTTATTTCTCCTTGACTGGGAGACTGAACACATATTCAACAGTAGGTCGTACAAGCAAATAACCTGTTATGTAAGATTTTTGGATGATGTGTTCATTTTGTGGACTGGACCTACTAAGGAATTGAATACATTTTTTGATTATTTGAATTCTACTAGTGATTATTTGAAATTCACATACCATTTTAATAAAAAAGGTGTATCTTACCTAGATACATATATATAAATATTTAGGAAGGATACCTTTAGTAATTCATATTTGGAATACTCTAGATTCCACCCTTACAGTCAGAAACGTAGTATAATAAAGGGTCAGTGTATTAGAGCAGCTAGAATGACTTCCGAATATGATGATATGGTAGAAGAATTAGACAATATAGGTAATATGTTCAGGAAAAGAGCATATCCCATAGAGCTGATTGACAGTATTAAAAATATGTTAAAGAAGAATGGGGCAAAAATACAAACCCTTACTAGGTACTGGGTTTATTAAGACAATAACAATAACATTGGAGAAAATAGTGAGACTGGAATTAAAAATGAAAATAAAAATAAATTCCAAAGAGCATGCATTTTCCAATTTGGTTCATATGTTAAAGAAATGCAAAAAATAGTTGAAAGAAATTGGAATATAATGAAAACTGAAGACACAATATATAAGACCATAGGGGGACATCCAGTGTTTGTTCACAAAACAGGACAAAACCTAAAGAGTACATTTGAAAACAAATTTGCTATTAAAAATAGTAAAGTAAGGGATGGAGGTACTCATAAGTGTGATCAGTGCAACCAATGTAGTGCTGTAATGGAAGATACATCTCTCGCACTAGAAGACACAAATAAAACAGTGGTAAGATTTAAGAATGGTAATTGCCGCACCCAGCATGTGATATATTTAACGAAGTGTACAAAATGCCCATGTTATTATGTGGGCAAGACAGATAGGTGTTTAAGAAACAGAATTTATGATCATTTTTATTGTATAAAGAAAAATAGAAATGAAAAATGCATTATATAGACACCTAGCCATGGGTTTAAGCTGTGACACTTTTAAATTTGCAATTTTAGAGCAAATTATGGCCGATCCTAGGGGCAGCAATATTAGTAAGAAATTAAGAGAAAAAGAAACTAGATGGCAGATCTTGCTAAATGCATCTGTTTACCTGGGAATTAATGACAGTATTTCTATTAAGCCTGTTTTGGAAAGTAAAACTGATTATTACAAGTGACTAATAAGAAAGAAAGGTGATTTTATTGCACTTTCATATTTTAAACAAGTTTATGAAGTTGTCATGTATTTTTACATATTCAATACAAAGTATAATTTTAAATAGAGTAATGAAGTAGAAATAAGGGGGTGGTATATATGAGAATGTATTAAACACTGTGCACTTTAAATGGTTGAAAATAATTAATTGAAAGATTAATCAAATGATACCATTGGTTGGATGTGTATATATAACCCAGCATGTTTTTAATGAATGTGTTCTGATGAAGTCTATTTGAGTAGATGAAAGTACTTAACGTGGGTTGAAAAGGTTTTGTTTGTTAAATAAAGAAGTGTTCTTTCAACTACCTTGTTGCTTAAGTGAATTTTGGCACCCAGCACAGTGAACGGAGTTATTAGTGTATATTTTATATAGTGTTGATTTTCGCTGACTTTTCTGGTTTTATTAGTTGTAGTGGGTGCTATGGATTCACTAGACGAATTGCCATCTATATTCTCTCCAGGGAGGAGAGATGATATACAAAAATTGCAACTGGAGATGGTGATCATTAAGGGTGAGCTTGAGCAGCTTATTGAACTGATAAGCCAGCCTGCAGGAAGCAACGATTGCGTGGGGCCAATGACGTCATCACGTACACTTAGTGGAAGTAGACATTTGAATTCCATACCTAACGGTCAAGGCAACGGCCGCGTACTAGATATCGGAGCCTCTTATGGATCTATTGTAGGGGAAAATGAACAGGTTTGCAGTACAGGGGATGGACTGCGAGTGGAGAACAACGAATCGGAGGTCAATTTCAATATATCTGGAGACAGACCAAAACGGGTCATTCCCAAGAAAACTTATTCAATTGTGGGACACTACTTGACTGCAGGTACTAGTAAAGCTCCCATAGATAAATTTAATGATGTGAATGGCAAAGACATATGATACAAACTGGATATTTTCAAATGCAACTTTGACTTTAATCGCAACAAGGATAATAGCACGGATAGTAATAATGTAAAATTTACAAATGAAAGTGACAAGACTTTAAAAGATTTAATATACGATTTTGGGAAAAAGCTGGGAATTGTGAAAAGTATACAACTTGATAACATGTATTTAAAGAGATGTCTAGATTTAAAAATTGTTCTGATGGGCTTGATATTTTACAAACAGCCCTTAGGAGTTGAAATGAACGAATCCAATGTTTTAGAATGTACTAATCTTTTTAATAATTTTGGTTTCAGTTTTATGAAATTCATTATAAGTTGCAATGACAAAAATGTATGTACTTATATGACAGAAATTGAACAGTTGAATGAAACTATAATGAAAGATTTGTTATTTAATGAATATGAAAGTTTTTATAATACACAATTTGAATGCATAGAAAAGAACAATAGAAAACAGTTTGATAGGAAATGTAGGAAAATAAAAAGAGATTTAGAACAATATGAGAATAAGCAGGCTTATAGATGGGGTAAATACAGTGAATCTGGATACCAGTTTTCTAAAGGCAATAAAACAGATGAGGGAAAGGAAGGGAATTATGCCAATAAGGAGAAAAGAAATTGGAAAAATTACAATAGGAATATTTTAGGGAAAAAGCAAGGGTGGAAAGGAGTGGGCAATCAGGGACCACTGACGTACAATCATTGGAGCAATTCCATTGGACAAGAGAATTGGAAATACAAAGGGAGAAAGAATTGGACAAGAATGTAAATATAATAAAACATAATGATATACATCATAGTCTTGAGGACTTTAGTATATACAATTATACACAATTAAAATTAAAGAGGGAACATTTTTCCCTATTTTCTAAACGACTGAAGTATGTTCCCAATGCAAATTTTGATGGAACTGACTATGTGTTAGAATTTAAGTTGTACATGCGGAAATTAAATCTTGCAATACACTTTCATGAAAGTAAAGATGTTATTAACGAAAAAACTTTCAAAAAGAGAAGTACTTATATTCCACCTATGAATGCTACCCTGGCAACCTTTGAGAAAGTAGTCATGGATGAGATGTACACATTTTGGAATAAGTGTAAAAACAAAAAGATGAGGTACAATTTGAATAAAAATGAGTTTCTTGCATTAAAAGACATACAGGGGAAAAACCAAATCCGTGTTATGAAACCAGACAAGGGGGGGTGGGGTAGTATTATAAGATACATTTGAATACATAAATAAAATGAATATTATATTACAGAATTCAGGGAATTATGAGATGCCATCATTAAACAAAGTAAATATTGGACACCATAAGATAGATTTTTATTTGGAAGAATTTTTACGGGATGGAAGAATAGACATGGATATGTACAATTTTCTAAAAGTAAGGACCCCTGTGTTGGGAACCATAGTGGGGATTCCTAAAGTTCATAAGGATGCCAAGGATCCACCTTTTCGTCCCATAATATCTGGGAAAAAATCTAAATCTTTTCCATTTGGCAAAGTTATAAACACATGGTTAAAACTCATATACAAAAAAGTATCACATATAGTTTTTGATTCATGGGATTTTTTTAGGGAGACTTACTACAAATTTGTGTAAAAATGACACAATATTTGTGACAATAGATGTGGTCGACCTATTTTCTTGTATCCCCAAGGAAGATGGAATGAGGCGGTTTACCAAGAGTATTGAAAAATATGTGGGACTGTCATGGGAGAAAGTCTTATTGGTTACAAAATTCATGGATATAGTATTAAAATTCAATTATATTTATTTTGAAGGAGAATACTACAGACAGTGTAAGAGGGTGGCTATGGGGGCAGCATGCACCCCTATTTTTGCTAATTTAGTTCTCCTTGACTGGGAGGCTGAACACATATTCAACAGTAGGTGGTGCAAGCACATAACCTGTTATGTAAGATTTTTGGATGATGTGTTCATTTTGTGGACTGGACCTAGTAAGGAACTGAATAAATTTTTTGATTATTTGAATTCTACTAGTGATTATTTGAAATTCACATACCAGTTTAATAAAAAAGGTATCTCTTACCTAGATACATATATATTTGAAGAAAATGGTTGATTTAAGTCTAAAATATTTGGGAAGGATACCTTTAGTAATTCATATTTGGAATACTCTAGCTGCCACCCTTACAGTCAGAAATGTAGTATAATAAAGGGTCAGTGTATTAGAGCAGCTAGAATGACTTCTGAATATGAAGATATGGTAGAAGAATTAGACAATATAGGTAATATGTTCAGGAAAAGAGCATATCCCATAGAACTGATTGACATTATTAAAAATGTGTTAAAGAAAAATGGGGCAAAAAATACAAACCCTTACTAGGTACTGGGTTTACTAAGACATCAGACAACAATAACATTGGAGAAAATAGTGAGACTGAAATTAAAAATGAAAATAAAAATAAATTCCAGAGAGCGTGTTTTTTTCAATTTGGTTCACATGTTAAAGAAATGCAAAAAATAGTTGAAAGAAATTGGAATATAATGAAAACTGAAGACATAATATACAAGACTATAGGGGAACATCCGGTGTTTGTTCACAAAACAGGACAACACCTAAAGAATAAATTTGAAAACAAATTTGCTATTAAAAATAGTAAAGGAAGGGATGGAGGTACTCATAAGTGTGGACAGTGCAACCAATGTAGTGCTGTAATGGAAGATACATCTCTCACACTAGAAGACACAAATAAAACAGTGGCAAGATTTAAGAATGGTAATTGCCGCACCCAGCATGTGATTTATTTAGCGAAGTGTACAAAATGCCCATGTTATTATGTGGGCAAGACAGATAGATGTTTAAGAAACAGAATTTATGATCATTTTTATTGTATAAAGAAAAACAGAAATGAAAAATGTATTATATAGACACCTAGCCATGAGTTTAAGCTGTGACACTTTTAAATTTGCAATTTTAGAGCAAATTATGGCCGATCCTAGGGGCAGCAATATTAGTAAGAAATTAGGAGAAAAAGAAACTAGACGGCAGATTTTTCTAAATGCATCTGTTTACCCGGGAATTAATGACAGTATTTCTATTAAGCTTGTTTTAGAAAGTAAAACTGATTATTACAAGTGACTAATAAGAAATAAAGGTGATTTTATTGCACTTTCATATTTTAAACAATTTTATGAAGTTGTCATGTATTTTTACATATTCAATACAAAGTATAATTTTAAATAGAGTAATGAAGTAGATATAAGTGGGTGGTATATATGAGAATGTATTAAACACTTTGCACTTTAAATGGTTGAAAATAATTAATTGAAAGATTAATCAAATGATACCATTGGTTGGATGTGTATATATAACCCAGCATGTTTTTAATGAATGTGTTCTGATGAAGTCTATTTGAGTAGATGAAAGTACTTAACGTGGGTTGAAAAGGTTTTGTTTGTTAAATAAAGAAGTGTTCTATCAACTACCTTGTTGCTTAAGTGAATTTTGGCACCCAGCACAGTGAACGGACTTATTAGTGTATATTTTATATAGTGTAGATTTTCGCTGACTGTTGTGGTTTTATTAGTTGGAGTGGGTGCTATGGATTCACTAGACAAATTGCCATCTATATTCTCTCCAGGGAGGAGAGATGATATACAAAAATTGCAATTGGAGATGGCGACCATTAAGGGTGAGCTTGCGCGGCTTATTGAACTGATAAGCCAGCCTGCAGGAAGTAATGATTGCATGGGGCCAGTGAAGTCATCACGTACACTTAGTGGAAGTAGACATTTGAATTCCATACCTAACGGCCAAGGCAACGGACGCGTACTAGATATTGGAGCCTCTTATGGATCCATTGTAGGGGAAAGCGAAAAGGTTTGCAGTACAGGGGATGGACTGCAAGTGGAGAACAATGGATCGGAGGTCGATTTCAATATATCTGGAGTCAGACCAAAACGGGTCATTCCCAAGAAAACTTATTCAATTGTGGGATACTCCTTGACTGCAGGTACTAGTAACGCTCCCATAGATAAATTTAATGATGTGAATGGCAAAGACATATGATACAAACTGGATATTTTCAAATGCAACTTTGACTTTAATCGCAACAAGGATAATAGCACGGATAGTAATAATGTAAAATTTACAAATGAAAGTGACAAGACTTTAAAAGATTTAATATACGATTTTGGGAAAAAGCTGGGAATTGTGAAAAGTATACAACTTGATAACATGTATTTAAAGAGATGTCTAGATTTAAAAATTGTTCTGATGGGCTTGATATTTTACAAACAGCCCTTAGGAGTTGAAATGAACGAATCCAGTGTTTTAGAATGTACTAATCTTTTTAATAATTTTGGTTTCAGTTTTATGAAATTCATTATAAGTTGCAACGACAAAAATGTATGTACTTATTTGACAGAAATTGAACAGATGAATGAAACTATAATGAAAAATTTGTTATTTAATGAATATGAAAGTTTTTATAATACACAATTTGAATGCATAAAAAAGAACAATAGAAAACAGTTTGTTAGGAAATGTAGGAAAATAAAAAGAGATTTAGAACAATATGAGAATAAGCAGGCTTATAGATGGGTTGAATACAATAAATCTGGAGATCAGTTTTCTAAAGGCAATAAAACAGATGAGGGAGAGGAAGGGAATTATGAAAAATAAGGAGAAAAGAAATTGGAAAAAATTACAATAGGAATATTGTAGGGAAAAAGCAAGGGTGGAAAGGAGTGGACAATCAGGGACCACCGACGTACAAAAATTGGAGCAATTCCATTGGACAAGAGAATTGGAAATACAAAGGGAGAAAGAATTGGACAAGAATGTAAATATAATAAAACATAATGATATACATCATAGTCTCGAGGACTTTAGTATATACAATTATACACAATTAGAATTAAAGAGGAAACATTTTTCCCTATTTTCTAAAGGACTGAAGTATGTTCCCAATGCAAATTTTGATGGAACTGACTATGTGTTAGAATTTAAGTTGTACATGCGGAAATTAAATCTTGCAATACACTTTCGTGAAAGTAAAGATGTTATTAACGAAAATACTTTCAAAAAGAGAAGTACTTATATTCCAGTTATGAATGCTACCCTGGCAACCTTTGAGAAAGTAGTCACGGATGAGATGTACAGATTTTGGAATAAGTGTAAAAACAAAAAGATGAGGTACAATTTGAATAAAAATGAGTTTCTAGCATTAAAAGAAATACAGGGGAAAAACCAAATCCGTGTTATGAAACCAGACAAGGGGGGTGGGGTAGTATTATATGATACATTTGAATACATAAATAAAATGAATATTATATTACTGAATTCAGGGAATTATGAGGTGTCATCATTAAATGAAGTTAATATTGGACACCATAAGATAGATTTATATTTGGAAGAATTTTTACTGGACGGAAGAATAGACATGGATATGTACAATTTTCTAAAAGTAAGGTCCCCTGTGTTGGGAACCAGAATGGGGATTCCTAAAGTTCATAAGGATGCCAAGGATCCACCTTTTCGTCCTATAATAACTGGGAACAAATCTAAATCTTTTCCATTTGGCAAAGTTATAAACACATGGTTAAAACCCAGATACAAAAAAGTATCACATATAGTTTTTGATTCATGGGATTTTTTAGGGAGACTTACTACAGATTTGTGTAAAAATGACACAATATTTGTGACAATAAATATGGTCGACCTATTTCCTTGTATCCCCAAGGAAGATGGAATGAGACGGTTTACCAAGAGTATTGAAAAATATGCAGGACTGTCATGGGAGAAAGTCTTATTGATTACAGAATTCATGGATATAGTATTAAAATTAAATTATATTTATTTTGAAGGAGAATACTACAGACAGTGTAAGGGGGTGGCTATGGGGGCAGCATGCGCCCCCATTTTTGCTAATTTAGTTCTCCTTGACTGGGAGGCTTAACATATATTCAGCAGTTGGTGGTACAAGCACATAACCTGTTATGTAAGATTTTTGGATGATGTGTTCATTTTGTGGACTGGACCTACTAAGGAACTGAATACATGTTTTGATTATTTGAATTCTACTAGTGATTATTTGAAATTCACATACCAGTTTAATAAAAAAGGTATCTCTTACCTAGATACATATATATTTGAAGAAAATGGTTGATTTAAGTCTAAAATATTTGGGAAGGATACCTTTAGTAATTCATATTTGGAATACTCTAGCTGCCACCCTTACAGTCAGAAATGTAGTATAATAAAGGGTAAGTGTATTAGAGCAGCTAGAATGACTTCTGAATATGAAGATATGGTAGAAGAATTAGACAATATAGGTAATATGTTCAGGAAAAGAGCATATCCCATAGAACTGATTGACATTATTAAAAAATGTGTTTAAGAAAAATGGGGCACAAAATACAAACCCTTACTAGGTACTGGGTTTACTAAGACATCAGACAACAACAACATTGGAGAAGATAGTGAGACTGGAATTAAAAATGAAAATAAAAATAAATTCCAGAGAGCGTGTTTTTTTCAATTTGGTTCACGTTAAAGAAATGCAAAAAATAGTTTAAAGAAATTGGAATATAATGAAAACTGAAGACACAGTATACAAGACCATAGGGGAACATCCGGTGTTTGTTCACAAAACAGGACAAAACCTAAAGAATAAATTTGAAAACAAATTTGCTATTAAAAATAGTAAAGGAAGGGATGGAGGTACTCATAAGTGTGGACAGTGCAACCAATGTATTGCTGTAATGGAAGATATACCTCTCACACTAGAAGACACAAATAAAACAGTGGTAAGATTTAAGAATGGTAATTGCCGCACCCAGCATGTGATATATTTAGCGAAGTGTACAAAATGCCCATGTTATTATGTGGGCAAGACAGATAGGTGTTTAAGAAACAGAATTTATGATCATTTTTATTGTATAAAGAAAAAATAAATGACAAATGCATTATATAGACACCTAGCCATGAGTTTACGTTGTGACACTTTTAAATTTGCAATTTTAGAGCAAGTTATGGCCAATCCTAGGGGCAGCAATATTAGTAAGAAATTAGGGGGAAAAGAAGTTAGATGGCAGATTTTGCTAAATGCATCTGTTTACCTGGGAATTAATGACAGTATTTCTATTAAGCCTGTTTTAGAAAGTAAAACTGATTATTACAAGTGATGAATAAGAAAGAGAGGTGATTTTATTACACTTTCATATTTTAAACAAGTTTATGAAGTTGTCATGTATTTTTACATATTCAATACAAAGTATAATTTTAAATAGAGTAATTAAGTAGAAATAAGTGGGTGGTATGTATGAGAATGTATTAAACACTGTGCACTTTAAATGGTTGAAAATAACTAATTGAAAGATTAATCAAATTATACCATTGGTTGGATGTGTATATATAACCCAGCATGTTTTTAATGAATGTGTCCTGATGAAGTCTATTTGAGTAGATGAAAGTGCTTAACGTGGGTTGAAAATGTTTCATTTGTTAAATAAAGAAGTGTTCTATCAACTACCTTGTTGCTTAAGTGAATTTTGGCACCCAGCACAGCAAACTGACTTATTCGTGTATATTTTATATAGAGGTGGTTTAATAATGGAACAACATGTCAGATCACATGTCTGATCACGTCACATTGTCACAGTAAAAATATTCAGTGACCAAGGGGGATTAGTTACATACTAGCCCTTTCAAAAAGCAAGCTGTTAATTTACAATGGTCTGTAAAGCATTTTCCTCGAACTGCAGTTCTTGAAAAATAGGTGCAAGCTTCTTTTTTTTATTCGCCAACAGTATTATCTCTTTCAAGAAGCAAGCTGTTAATTTACAATGATCTGGACTGCCATTGGTCTGTAGCGCATTTCCTCGAACTGCAGTTCTTGATGAAAAATAGGTACAAGCTTTTTTTTTTTACCAGCAGTATCCAACAGTCAGTTTTCAGACAGGGGTGCCCATGCACAATTATTCATTAGATCCCATCTATAGAGGACCCTTCTTACTTTTCCAGGAGACAGTCATGAAATCTGATTTGGAAGTAAAGGTTTTCAGCTCAGCTGCTTCAGACCTGGCTGTGAATTTCTGTTTATTTGCTGTTCATGCTTTCTTTTGAAATTCACAGCAGGCTCTTACCTCCAGCTCTCAACAGCTACAGTCTATCCTCTCTGCACCTATGCATCCTTTTTTTTGCTGCAGTCTTCCACTGGAACATGCTACAGCTGCTGCATAACTCTTTTATTCTGGAAGTACTGCTGTCAGTCTCTCTCCATTTACGGACTGGCCATTAGCTTCAATGTAGCTTATGTTGACTTCAACACCACCCTGTGTGGTGCACAAATGCATCTGCAATATGTATCCTTACATAGTGCTGTCCTGCTTTATCATTTGCCTACTTGGCTTTGCTGGCATGTCCTCCTGTAGGCCCATGTTTTCCACCTTCACCTCCCTTCCCTCTTTGTAGGTATGGTATATATCTTGCACATATGCATGGTATATGTTCACCTTCCTTTGAACTACCATCCATTTTCGTATCATTGTTTTTGTTAGAAGGTGAACTTGTGCCAACCATGTGGCCATTATACAGATGCAGGAAATATGCGCATGATTTGCTCACTATTGCATGCATTACATCATTGTTCCTGTTATACTTGTGTGTTGCGTATTACCCCAAGTCATTTGTCATACTTCATGTGCACAACTTGATACTAGTTATACAGCATTAATCTTAGATTTCAGAACATATATTATTCCATATGATTGGTGAGTGTATGTGTATTGACATTGCTTTCCAGTAGTTTCCTGTTAAGCCAGTAAAGGTTATACATATACATTTACTGCTGTGCCTTTGACATGGCATATGCCTGTGACATAGGCATTCTATTAGACATCTGTTTGAGTTGTGTACAACTACTTGTGTAAATAGCAGCCAGTTTGTTGCTTTGTTACAGTACTGCTATTTGGCACTGTTTTTGGTTGTTTGTCTTTTACATGCAATGTCAGAAGTTTTTTTTTTCTGTCCTCTGCTGGTATTCTCCAACATTTCATGGTCTGCATTTTCTCACATTTGCTTGCCTTACACTTGCACTGCTGACAGACTACTTGGGTATTGAATTCAATATCCAATGTGTACTATGATACCCATTTATTACCCTACAACTCACACTACTGCCATCAGACATACACATCCACGTATGACTGTCACACAGTTTGCAACATGTCATAACATAATAGTTCACAGGTACATATGTATTTCTAAATTTCACTGTGGCTGGTATGCATCCCCACCCTGTTTGTCAACTTTCCATTGCCCATGCTGTAGAAAGTGCTGTCTTTGTACCTTGCTTTCCCTTACTGTTTATTTCCTGCCTTTGTCTGTCATGTCTTGTGATATTTGTTATATTTGTATACCTGATATTTTAAAACATAATATTTTGCCCATCTCCTCCTCTCTCTTTCCCTGTCTTTTACTTTCCATCTGTTCTCTCTCTCTAAAAAAAATGGTGTCCATTACCACCAACCCCCCCCCAAAAAAAAAAAATATACCCATGTCCCTCTGACTGTTTCTCAGATTTTCAAAAACAAAAAACAAACAAATCAAGTAGATGAAGGCTGCCTTGAACCAAAAGCTAAATTCTTTTGTTTAAATTATTGATTTATTGATTATGTTATTTAAATGATTTGGTTTTAATTTTTTGCATGTTCAGATGAAGTACAGAGTTTCTGTATGAAAGCACTTACCACCGTTCAATAAACAGATGATTCTTAGCTGTGTTTGGCTGCCTTATTTGTTTTTCATTGTTCCTCATATTTTCTCATTCCAAAATACTCCTTATGTGTCTTCCTTCCTCATCCATACCCCACATCTGTTTTTCTATCTTCCTATTTCCTTGGGTGTGTGCATTAGTTTTGTTCCCCATGTTCCAAAACCACTGTTAGCTACGGTAAAGTGGCTGTGATTGCCCTTCACCTTTATTATTTGTTTTTATTATAAATTGCATGGATTCTGTTGGAATCCATAATTTCCAGCAATTGTATTTTATTAGTACATGACTTACATCCATAGTTGTCTCTATGCTTACTGGAATGATTGCTGAAGACATGTATTAATTTCTAATGTCATGCAGCTTATACTGGAATACTATAATTTCTGTGATTTTATTAATGCACTTCAAACTTTATGAAACAGTTTTCATGAATTGTGGAGTGGCTGTGACTGCTTAGTGTACCAGTATTGCTGCTCAGTTCTATTCTTAGTCTACATATTCTAAGTTCACTGAGGCATATTTCCATATTAGACTTTTGTGCTGATATCAAAAAAATGCACCAAATTCCATGAACGCTATGGAATCTGGCCCAAAGTTTAATTATGGAGATCTTATTTCAGAAATATAATTTTGATGTGAGGAATCCCATAGCCACAATAATTAGCATTGCTGCCTCACAGTGGCTAGCTCTATATTTCACTTCTAAGTTAGAGATCTGTGCCTTCATTGAGAAGTCTTTATGTCCTTCCTGTATTTGCCTGGCTTTTTGCTGGGCACTTCAGTTACTTTCAGGACAACAAAGACACTGTTTACATGAAGTGATGATTCTCTAAACTACCCACAGGTACATGGACCTTGTAAGACTGTGTGTGCGTGTGTGTGTGTGTGTGTGTGTGTGTGTGTGTGTTTGTGTGTGTGTGTGTGTGTGTGTGTGTGTGTGGTGTGTGTGAGCTGCCACAGAGTGTTATGACAGGCCTTACTTCTCTATAACTCTGAAGTGGACAAGGTAGGTAAGCAAGGAATGAATGAATGAATGAATGAATGAATGAATGAATGAATGAATGAATGAATGAATGACTTTTTCTTACTAGTACAGCCTTTATGAAGGAAGCTTGCTGAAATTAGAATTTTATTTTGGAACATGTCTGTAGTTCTAGTTACAATGTTGTTAAGATTGCAGGAGTGAAATTCATTTTACAGATGCAGGAGAAGCAAAACACAAAGAACAAATGACTGAACCTATTTACTTGGTGATAGGAATTGATGTGATACTATACATATTTAGAGATCTGACTACTCTGCCACTGTAAGTTGATTTGCTTTTCAATGTAAATATATAACAGACCACGAACTGTGAGAGGTACATTAATTACCCACAACATGAACATTTAATTACTTCTGTTTTATATGGTCTCTATTCCTGCTTCATTGCTTCCTGAAGGTTCTTCCAAGACCATGTATTAGCTAGTATGACAGAAATAGATGCTGAGACAAATAGCAGGAAGAAACATCACCTCACACAGCCTAATTATAAATATGTGGTTAGGTTACTGTTAATACCATTTGTTCTTCCATGCTGCTAGCATCATGTGCTATACCTGCAATGAGCAGTAACTGAATCTTCTCTCTGTCCCATCTGCGTTTACAGTATCTCATTTTAAAGCTATCATTCATTTGTAGACATTTTAAGCTTTTATACTGTCTATATGAAACAGAGCTTTCTCATCGTCCAGAAGTAAGTCTCTTGCCTAATGAAAATTCCATACAATGCTAATACTGCTGTTGTGTTTGAATTCTAATACTGTGAAAAGAGCTGTTTGTACTGGATGAAAAATTCTTATCACAAAAATGAATAATACATTATAATCAACCCTTTTTGTCTTACAAGACAGTAAGTCATTAGTCTTACATAATGATTAATCATACAAGGAAGAAACATTGCATATCTGTCCAGTTTAACATAGCACTATCAGTAACATACCCTGTCTGGTTATCTAAACAACTCAGTATGGCTATAAAAAGGTAGTTACATTGCAAACCCATTTTAAATACATGATTAGAAGAAAAGTTTAAAATACTTTGGGACTAGGAAATTTCACAGCCATTCTCATTTAATTTACTTGGCACCCTATCACAGTTTCAAAACTGTGAAAAATGGTTATTTAAAAAAAAATGTTTTTAGAGGGGGTTATGCTCCTTGTATCCCCCATGCAGGATCCTTGATCGACCACAGTCCCAGAATGCATTGCATCTAAGAAATTGTATCTCAGAGGAGGGAACAGATCCAATATCATTTTTATATGCTTGAAATTGCAAATACTACAGGGTCAGATTCTAAAATAACTTGGCCAGAGTAACATGCAATACACCATGTGCCCAAGTCCACATCTTTGGGCTTTGCCAGTCCTTATTCATCATATGCTTATGGGAATTGTTGATGCACTATGCCTAATTTGAAAAGTAGAACCAAGCTTATTTAGCTAAAACATTTTAGCACTGCATATAGGTGAAGGTAGTCAATTTACCATCCCGAAGTATAGATGTGACTTATTGAGGTCAAGGGGCAGTTTCAGTGAAGCAGCACCTCTGCATGTATATGAGATTTAGTGTTGCAGGCAGCAACTGGTGGTTAACTAGTCTGTCTGTAATAGCAAGTTCCACATAGAGCTGTAGTGCACTCTGCTGATCCTAAGTGGGGATGTGCACATTCATGGATTGGTAGCATTTCAGACATATCTGATATCATTTTATTTTATTTTTAAGTTGTTAACTGGGATAGAACATTGATCCCATTTAGCTGATTTCAGTCTCAGCCCAGGATAAACACACTAGATATGATACATGATATAAAAAGAGAGAGAGAAACATATATTATATACAAAGTGACTATCATAATTGGCTTGATGATATAACTGCAATAGATAAATGAAATTATATACAGAGTGACTGACAAAATGTGATATATACTTGCATTATATACATACACATTGTGGAAATCATAGCTGGAATGCCAAAAGAAAGACAATCAAATGTACAGTCAGAGCAAGGTATGGAGTGGGAAGAAAAGTATGAAGAGGTTAGGTTATATGATCAGAGAGGTGGCAGTTGAATTTTCCTAGAGTCTTGAAATGTGCTTTTACTTCTGATCAGGAAATTGGGTATAAGGAATGATATTTGAGAAATGTAGGCAGAGATTTCCATAGCTTTGGAGTAAGAATTGTGAAAGAATGGTCTGTGCATTGAAGCCTAGTTTGGGATGTTTAGAGAGAGAACATGAGTGGTTAAGATTTGTAAAGTTGTATGTTGGCGCTCCTCTGAAATGTGGAGGCTAGTGGGGGGAAGGTGTCATTCTTGATAAGATTTATTAGTTGAGATACATGTAGAAAGTTAACAAGTTGTTTCACAGGTAGCCAATTAGCTTTTTCAATGGTTATGAAGTGGTGTTCATTCCTTGTGGAAGAATTGATGAATTTGCAAATGGAGTTTGAGAAGGAGTAAATGCTGGATGCATTTCTTTTAGAAGCTGCGGTAATTAGAGTTAGACAATATTCTACCTGAGCCAGTAAAATACATTTACATATAGCATTTCTACAGGGTCATCATAGAGAAGGGGAGGTGTTGTGACAGAGATGAAAGATTGTATGATACCAGTTATTATTGTATGTTCAGTGATAACACCAATACGGTAGATTGTGTAACCTTGACAATAAAGACAACCCAGGAACATATGACAATTATAAAAATAAGAAAGTTCTACCAGTGGTAAAATAACAACTTAGAAAATCCCAAGAACAGAATTAGCATTCAAAGTTTAATACGTCTTGCTGGATGAAAGCAGTATATTAAACTTTGAATGCTAATTCTGTTCTTGGGTTCCTGACTATGTTTTTTTCAGTGTTTTTTTTTTTTTGTTTTGTTTTCTAACAGTTGTTGGGGTATATAGACCACCATAGTCAATTGCTTATGACCTACGGTAATTCATATAATTTCTTGCTTGAAACACAGGAGGGAAAATAACAGTGACTGGGGACTTACATTTACCAGTTACAGACTGGAATAATATTGATTCACCAACATTAGCAAGGAAATAATTTAAAAGATGTGTTAAGGAAAAACAACAAAAAAGCCTACCAGGGAATGGAACATATATTGTTTGTATTATTATTAAGAAAATGGCTGTTATTTTATGCCAGGATTTACTACCATTGATGTGCAGTGATCATGGAGTTATAAAGGTTAAATTGATGCCAGAAAATTCTGTCAAACTGAAATGTAAACCAATGCCTAGAAGATGAATAACAAACTATACAGAAACAAAACATTCACTATGTAAAACTAATAGAGAGTGATGCATTCAATGGAAAAAATGAAGAAGAAATGTGGCACGTTTTGAAAGAGAAATTGTTTGAATGAAAAAAAAAAATTAAAAATAAATGTTTAGCATTGGGATCTAGGCACACA
Organism: Protopterus annectens; assembly: GCF_019279795.1. Taxonomy (NCBI): domain Eukaryota; kingdom Metazoa; phylum Chordata; order Ceratodontiformes; family Protopteridae; genus Protopterus; species Protopterus annectens. The sequence goes on from NC_056745.1 coordinate 599,458,584, forward strand.
AGGTCAGAAGGATAAATTTACATAAGAACAGGATACTTGAATAAGGTGCATGACAAACAATATATATAAAGTGGAAAACAGGTAGATCTATGATTTTGAAAACTAAAATAAACAAACTGGGCAGACAAAGTAAACATAGTGTGAGACAAGTGTGACACTGATAGCCCAGCTATCTGGAATTTTGTAAATACATCTATGTCATTTGTGAATACTGATATGATTTATACAGAACTGTATGTTATGTACTGAGCTTCAATAATGTAACCACAGCATACCCTGCAGGAACACAGAAGATTAATTTACAAACCTTCAAGAAAATACGTTGAAATTAAGTGCTTTACGGTGTGCTATAAAAGTTAGTTTCAATGCAGCAAGAAGACAGGATGTCTAGAGCTAAAAGGTTTTCTATTGTCCTGGAGAGAAGTAATTACTAGGTTTAAAATGTAAAAGTGTTTAATTGTTTTACAACTTCCAGTTCTGGGAAAACATCTGAGAGATATGTATTTTTTAACACAGAAATGTTAGTTTCTGTTAGCCTGGGAAATGAAGATAGGTGACAAAGACTGATGTCATCCAAGATGACCCAGCAGTAATGTTTGATAGTAATTTAGGAACTATTTTGGAGAGAGACAGTGTGCATTTTGTATTTTGTTTTTGACCTGGAAACATCCATCATCAGTACTTTTGCCTGTGTGTTGCCTGTAAGTGAGACTTCGGGCACAGTATCTCTCTTAGATATAGATTGGAATATAGTAAAGATTAGTTTAGATGTTTTCTGCATTTATTTGAGATTGTCCTCAAATGTTGTTTTAAAATAGTTCCTGTGATTCTGAACTCTGTAGTTGGTGTGTTGAGTTATTGAATATTGTCTTGTTCTTTCATTATTTATTATTAAATATATTTAAACCTATCTTTGTGGCTGATATTTGTGAGACATATTTGAGCTCTTAGAGTACTTGCATATGTATTTGGTGACATTGTAAAGACCACTTCTAAATAGCCTTGGTCTTAGTCAGACTACCATTTGGATTAATAGTAACATTACACAGTCAGCCTTTGGGAAGGGCCTTAAAGTAGATGATAAGGGGTTCTGGTGGCAGTGCTAACTACCTTATAGTCTGGGCAGAAGGGGGCATAGCTAGTAAACCTGTAACAGCCTTTCCCAGGTGTGTGTTTGTGTATAAATCAAACATCAAAGTGTGTGTGTAACTGTGTGTGTGTGTGTGTGTGTGTGTGTGTGTGTGTGTGTGTGTGTGTGTGTGTGTGTGTGTGTGTGTGTGTGTGTGTGTGTGTGTGTGTGTGTGTGTGTGTGTGTGTGTGTGTGTGTGTATGTGTGTGTGTGTGTGTGTGTGTGTGTGTGTGTGTGTGTGTGTGTGTGTGTGTGTGTGTGTGTGTGTGTGTGTGTGTGTGTGAGCTGCTTTGGGCAGGGACACGAAGCACTCAGACAGAGAGCATGTTGGGAGGACTTGGCTTGGAGCCCTGGCTAAGGACTCAACTCTATAGCTGTGCCAGTGGGGAGTCTTATTGGGGATATGGAGAAAGAAGTAGAAACCGGCCCCAGAATGACTGCGATCTCTGTGTGGTCTTAAGGGAAACTGTACTTTATTGTGTGTGTACTTGTCATCTTCCCATTGTGTACATTCCTCACTGTTGCCAGTGATGAGTATTGAGTCTCCTTGATTACTGGGTCAGTGCAGGGCAGTCACAGATTGATTGGTGGACAGTGGTGGGATATCCACATGACATATTAATTGGTTGACAATTATGAGTTAGCCACATCACATATTAAATGGCTTGTAGTGGTGTGGATATTGAATTCCTCTAGCCTGTGTGCAGTGGTCACTGAAGGTGTTTATACTCTCAATCAGCCACACAGTGAAGATTCCAAGTTCATATCACAATTGTTTTATTTTTTTTTTTGTTAGCTTAGTTAGTCAGAGTAAGCAGGCAAGCATGTCATCAGAGGAATATGGCAAGCTGACAAGGAGCCAGTTGGATGAAATGTGCCAGACTAAAGGACTGGTGCATGCAAACCTGACAAAAGCAGACATGACTGCAGCTTTAGTCACAGCTGCATCACAGAATAGCAACCTGGAAAACAATCAGACTGGTGGTGGAGATGTACAACTCTCAGACAATGGATAGCTCAACCTTTCCACAGAATACTTAAAATCCATTTGCAGTTAAAGAGACTTGAGCTGGAGGCCAAGCATTTTGAAACAGAGGCATCAGAGAGACTGAGATGTCTACATACAGAGGAAAATGAGAAATTGCAATGTATGAAGGCTGAAGAAAATGAGAAACTGCAATGCCTAGAAGCTGAGAAGGAGGGGCAGAGGCGACATGAAAAGGAGATGCTGACTCTTTGCCAGAGTCATGGAGGTAATGGGGAAGGGAGTAACTGAACCCCAGAAGCAACAAAGGTCAGTAGATTTCTACCACAGTTTACAGTGGGGGATAATTTGATAGTTTCATTTATAAGTTTGACAAGGTATGTAAACATTATAATGTTGGCCAAGGGCTCTGACTCCCTTACTCCATGATAAAGTTGTAACTGTAATTTCTAAACTGTCTGTTACTGATTGTTTAAATTATAATGTTGTAAAGAACTGTATTTTGGAATGTTTTAAGTTAACACCTGAAGCTTATAGGAAAAGGTTTTGTGAGCATAGATGCAAGGCAGATGAAAGTGTGTGTGAATATGTTGCTGAACTAAGCACTTATTTTCATAGGTGGATGAGTGGATATCAGGTCACCACTCTTAAAGGGCTGGCAGACCTTTTGGTGAGGGAACAAGCACTTTGCCTGAGGACATTGGAATCTGGTTAGCTGATAGGCAATGCACTATTGCAGATGAGTTGGGGAAGAAAGGTGAGGTATACCTAGCAAGCAGGGCATCATTGTACAGGAAAGGGACACCCAGTGCTCCTCATGGGTCTAATGGAACCCATGGTGGGCATCCCAGATTGCCCCAACAGAGTCTGCCATTAGCAGTGGAAGTGACTAGTCCAGGTACACATCCAAGACCAAGGTTTAAATATTTTAAATGCAACCAGTGGGGCCATGTAACATGTAGATATCCATGGAGGCAAGGTGGGGAACAGAAGATGGGAGAGCCAGTAAGTGGGAATGACAAAATTCCATCTATAAGTTGTCTCAAGACAGCAAGGGTACCAAACTACCACAAGAGGTTATGTCCTATCTTACTGAATGGGAAAGAGGTCATGGCTAAGAGAGACACAGCCTCTGACCTAACCATTGTGAAGTCTGCAATGGTTACAGAGGAGCACTACTTGCTTGGGCAGTCTACTCCAGTCAGAGCTTTAGGAGGGTCCCCATTCCAGATATCTTTGTCTAATGTTCACCTTGACTTGGAGGGTGGAAAAGTAAGCAAGCAAGTAGGTGTGTTTGAGGATATCCCTGAAGATGTCCTGATAGCAATAATTCTGATGATTTGGTACTGTGTGTGCATGCAGTTACATGCAATCAGGTTTGGTGACAAGCATGTGGGTCTGGTAGCCTGGGGGAGACCCAGATAGACCACACACTTGCACCCAGGATGGGTAAGGTGGTTGCTTCAGGGAGGGTGCTACCCTGTAACAGTGAGACTGAAGGTGAGCCACAGCTGCTTGTGGGTACTGTTGTCCCCTTGGACAGAGTGACTGTAAAGGTAGAGATGAGTAGTAGTACCCAGGCTGACAATGAGGCACTGCTGTCAGAGAATGCCAGGCTTCATGTGGAAGAGGAGCTGGGAAGGGTTACAAACAAAGAGTTGAGGACAGGCTCAGCTCTCACACCCTACATTACAAGGCCTACATTACAATTGGGAGGCAGCTAATGAGGTACCTGCTTCTCAAGGGAAGGGGGAATCTGTATACTGGGACAAAGGGTTACTGTATAGAGAGTGGACCCCTGAGGGAGGGCTAGAGGGTGAGAGAATACAGCAGTTGGTAGTGCCCACAGCCTACCATCTTGCACTTCTAGCCACAGCCCTTATATTAACATTGCAGGTCATATAGGTGTAAAGCATACAAAGGGACATATTATGCAGAACTTCTATTGGCCTGGGATTTCCAGAGATGTAACAGGGTACTGCAGGACCTGTGAGCAGTGCCAAAAGGTAGGCAAGGCAGGAGATAAGGTAAAATCTCCTTTGATGGCTTTGCCTATGATTGAGGAGTCATTTCAGAGGGTAGCTATGGATGTTGTGGGGCCTCTGCGTTCCCCAAGTTCCACAGGCAAAGAGTATATCCTAGTGGTAGTAGATTATGCTACCAGATACACTGAGGCAGTGGCTCTGCCCTCCGTTGAGTCAGGAAGCTTGTGTTAGAGATTTTCAGCAGGGTAGGTTTCCCAAAAGAAATACTGACTGACAGAGTTGCCAATTTTATGTTAGAACTGCTGGCTTGTCTGTGGAAGTACTGTGGGATGAAGCACCTAATGACCACCCCTCTACCATCCCCAGACTAATGGTCTTGTTGAGAGGTTAAACACTACACTCAAGACTATACTACAGGCATTTGTAGACTGGTTTAAGAAGGTGTGGGACAAATATTTGCCCCATCTATTGTTTGCTTACAGAGAGGTGCCCCTAGAATCCAGAGGTTTTTCAACCTTTGAGTTGTTGTATGGGCATAGGGTGAGGAGACCTCTAGATTTGATTTGAGATGAGTGGGAGGGAGAGTGCGAATTCCGCAAGGAGTCTGTTGTGGCATATGTCCTAAACCTCAGGACAAGGCTCAGGAAACTCATGGTTTGCCCTAGGAGAACCTGGCAGAAGCACAACAGCAGAAATAGGTCTGATATGACAGGAATGTTCAAGCTAGAGAATATGATGTAGGACAGCAGGTAATGGTTCTCATTCCTGTCAGACACAACAAGCTGCAGGCAGCCTGGGAGGAACCCTACAAGGTAGTAAGGAAGGTCAGTGATGTTAATTACATGGTAGAACTTCTAGGCAGGAGCCAGGAGCACAAATTGTACCATGTTAACATGATGAAATCTTACCATGATAGGGAGGCTCTTGTGCTGAGTATTTGCAGTGGATGGCAAGAGGAGTCTGAGGGCAATATTTTGACTGATCTCCTCTGTGAGGCTCAGACTGACACCTCAGTGGAAGGGGTAGCAATGCCCCAGCAGCAATCCCCTACCCAGGTTTGAGAAATCTAAGCAGTGTTATAGGCTTTTGGGGACATGCTCACTGGGAAACCAGGATGCACCCACCTGGTGCAGCACCATGTGGATACAGGACCCCAAAGGTCTATTAAGCAGCCCCCTTATAGGGTGCCTGGGAGAGTCAAACAGACTCTGAGGGAGGAGATACAGGAAATGTTGGATCGAGGGGTAATTCGGGAGTCCAACAGTCCCTGGGACTCCCCAGTGGTTCTGGTACCAAAGGAGGATGACAGCACCAGGTTCTGTGTGAACTACAGGAAATTATATAGTAACACAGAGTCAGACCCTTACCTCATGCCTAAGACAAATGAAGCCCTAGAGCATCTGGGTGGGGCTAAGTATCTTACCACTATTGATCTTATCAAGGGTTACTGGCAGGTGCCTTTAACTCCCATTGCTAGAGAGAGGTCCACCTTTGTGACTCTTTTTGCCTTGTATGAGTTCATGAAGTTGCCCTTTGGGATGAAAATGCCCCAGAGACTTTCCAGAGGCTAGTAGATCATATCCTAGCAGGAGCAAGAGATTTTGTCCTTGCTTACCTAGATGATATTGCCATCTACAGCCATTCCTGGAAAGAGCACCTTCAGCATGTCAGGGAGGTGCTGGGCAGACTACAGAAGGCAGGGTTGACCATTAAGCCCAGCAAATGTTAGGTGGGTATGGCAGAGGTCTCCTACCTGGGACATAGAGTGGGGAGTGGTAAGATCAGGCCAGAACCTGCCAAAATGGAAGCCATTCAGGCATGGTCTGCCCTTGTTACCAAAAACCAGGTGAGGGCATTCATAGGGACAGCAGGGTATTACAGAAAGTTTGTCCCTAATTATGGTACAATAGCTGTTACACTCACAGACCTGACAAGGGAAAATAGGTCAGATAAGGTAGTGTGGACCCCAGCATGTGAGCAGGCATTACATAAGCTTAAAGGAGCTTTGGGAGGACCCCCCCCCTCCAATTTTAGCCAGTCCAGATTGCAGCAAAGAATTTGTTGTGCAGGTGGATGCTTCAAATCATGGAGTGGGGCTGTATTTAATGAGCTTTCCTCAGAGGGAGAAGAGCACCCAGTAGTATATCTCAGTTGCAGGCTCCAACTCAGGGAGGAATGCTATGCAGCTGTAGAAAAGGAATGCCTAGCCATAGTGTGGGCACTGCAGACATTTCAGCCTTATCTGTATGGAAGGAAATTCACTCTAGTTGCAGACCACAATCCCTTAACATGGCTACATCAAACCTGCCAGCAAAAAGGCCAAGTTACTTAGGTGGAGCCTAGGGTTGCAAGCATATGATATGACAGTGCAGCACCACAGTGGGGTTAGCAATGCCAACGCAGATGGGCTGTCAATACAGGGAATGTGGCAGTGTATTCCCAGATATGTTCACCCGCTCAAGAAAAGTTCCTCAAGGGTCACTTGAAAAATTGGCTTGAGTTTTTGGGGAGGGGAGAATTGTGACACTACCAGCCCAGCTATCTGGAATTTTGTAAATAATTCTATGTCATTTGTGAATATTGATATGATTTATACAGAGCTGTATGTTATGTACTGAGCTTCAAGAATGTAACCACAGCATATCATGCGGGAACACAGAAGATTAATTTACAAAACTTCAAGAAGATAAGTTGAAATTAAGTGCTTTATGATGTGCTGTAAAGGTTAGTTTCAATGCAGCAAGAAGACAGGATGTCTAGAGATAGAAGTTTTTTCTATTGTCCAGGAGAGAAGTATTACTAGGTTTAAAATGTAAAAGTGTTTAATTGTTTTACAACCTCCAGTTCTGGACAAACATCTGAGAGATATGTATTTTTTTAACACAGCGATGTTAGTTTCTGTTAGCCTGGGAACTGAAGGCAGGTGACAAAGAGTGATGTCATGCAAGGTGACCCAGCAATAATGTTTGACAGTAATTTAAGAACTCTCTGAGAGAGAGACTGTGTGCATTTTGTATTTTGTTTTCGTCGGCAGTTCGCCTCACAACTTCATCAGAAAAACATTTGAATTGTAAAACACTCCATTAAATAAATGACATAACATATCACATGTTCCAAGCTAAAGACTTCGTAGGCTAATACCCTTGTCAATCATATTCCTAACACAAGAATTGAAAACTAAAATAAAATTACAATACTTCTAAGGCATGCAACAACCATATAATACATTGAATTCCCATAGCAGCTCCTTGTACTCAAGGAAAAGATCAATCGGGCTTCCCCTACTACTGTATTGACACTCAGGAAAGAGGGATAAAAACTTTCTCAGATGCTATGGTAGTAACTTTTAGCCCCCTTTTTTACAACATTAGGGATGTTCTCTACAATAATTGGACCTTACTAACAAGTGACATCAATTGTAAAAAGAAGTTAGGAGAAAAACCATGCATTGTATACAAAAGAGACTCGTGTATAAAGAACCTACTGAAAAGGAATAGGCCACATGAAACAAAAGGACACATGAAAAAAATGTGGACGCTGTTGACAGTGCCCGTTTATTAATTAAAGTGACAACATTTAAATAAGGGGGTATGGTAACATACATTTGAACCAGAGATTCAATTGCCTCAGTAAATGTTTAGTATATATAGCTATTTGTCAGGCATGTGGCCAATTTTATATTGGGAAAATGATTAACAGTTTAAATAAATGCATATACCAGCACCTTTATGATATCAGTAAAGGCAAATTGAACAATGCCCTAACTAAACACATCACCGAGTTTCCACAACACCATTTTAAGTTCTCTGCCCTAGAACAAGTGCACAAGGAAGGTAGTAGGGGGGGGCCAAATTAGCTTTTCCTTGAGTACAAGGAACTGCTATGGCAGCTCAGATGTGATGCCATACATACACCTGGCCTTAATGATATGGTATCCATCTTTAGCTTTTTAAAATTACAAGCTGAATTTCACATATAGAGTTTGCTGTCAGTGTTAACTTTATGTTTTTAGACTAGTCATATGTTTTATAATATAACTCAAAAGTGATGACATTTTATAAATAGGGAATTCAATGTATTATATGGTTGTTGCATGCCTTAGAAGTATTGTAATTTTATTTTAGTCTTCAGTTCTTGTGTCAGGAATATGACTGACAAGGGCATTAGCCTATGATGTTTTTTTGTTTGGAACATGTGATATGTTATGTCATTTATTTAATGGAGAGTTTTGCAATTCAAGTGTTATTCTGATGAAGGTGTGAGGTGAACTGCCAACGAAAGCACTTAATGAACTTGTGGAAGTGGCTGCTACTTGAGTGTTTCCTTGCTTCAGTAATTTTATTGGTTTACTTTTGCTTCGTATTATGTATTTTGTCTTTGACCTGGAAACATCCATTATCTGCACTCATGTCTGCATGTTGTCTGTAAGTAAGACTTAGAGCATAGCATCTCTCTTAGATATAGATAGGAATAATGTAAAGATTAGTTTAGATGTTTTCTGTATTTATTTGAGACTGTCCTGTAATGTTGTTTTAAAATATTTCCAGTGATTTTGAACTCTGTAGTTATTGTGTTGAGTTATTGAATACTGTCTTATTCTTTTATTATTTATTATTAAATATATTAAACCTATATTTGTGGTTGATATTTGTGAGACATATTTAAGGTCTTACAGTACTTCCATATATATTTGGTGACACTGTACAGGCCACTCCTAAACAGCCTTGGTCTTGGTCAGACTACCATTTGGATTATTAGTTATATTACACAGTAGGATTAGTTACCCTTTGGGAAGGGCCTTAAAATAGCTGATAAGGGGTTCTGGTGGTAGTGATAAGTATCTTATGGTCTTAGCAAAATGGGGTATAGCTAGTAAACCTGCTTCAGCCATTCCCAGTTGTGTGTTTGTGTATATATCAAACCTCAAAGTGTGTGTGTGTGTGTGTGTGTGTGTGTGTGTGTGTGTGTGTGTGTGTGTGTGTGTGTGTGTGTTTGTGCGTGTGTGCGTGTGTGCATGTGTGCATGTGTGTGTGTGTGTGTGCTGGTTTCTCCCTCTTTCATCAGATCCCCATTAAGACCCTCCACTGGGACAGCAATAGAGTGTGTGTGTATGTGGGTGTGTTTGTGTGTGTGTGTGTGTGTGTGTGTGTGTGTGTGTGTGTGTGTGTGTGTGTGTGTGTGTGTTTGTGCGTGTGTGCGTGTGTGCGTGTGTGTGTGTGTGTGTGTGTGTGTGTGTGTGTGTGTGTGTGTGTGTGTGTGCTGGTTTCTCCCTCTTTCATCAGATCCCCATTAAGACCCTCCACTGGGACAGCAATAGAGTGTGTGTGTATGTGGGTGTGTTTGTGTGTGTGTGTGTGTGTGTGTGTGTGTGTGTGTGTGTGTGTGTGTGTGTGTGTGTGTGTGTGTGTGTGTGTGTGTGTCAGCTACTTGGCCAGGGACAGGTGTGTGTGTGTGTGTGTGTGTGTGTGTGTGTGTGTGTGTGTGTGTGTGTGTGTGTGTGTGTGTGTCAGTTACTTGAGCAGGGACACGAAGCACTGGTTGGACAGAGACAGTGTTGGGAGGCTCAACTCTATAGCTGTCCCAGTGGGGGGTCTTAATGGGGATCTGGAGAAAGAGGGAGAAACCAGCCCCAGAATGACTGTGACCTCTGTGTGCTCTTAAGGGAAATTGTATTTTACTGTGTGTGTGTGTACTTGTCATTCTCCCATTGTGTATGTCCCTCACTGTTGCCAGTGGTGAGGATTGAGGTTCCTTGATTACTGGGTCAGTGCAGGGGTGTCACAACAAGATTACGAAAAATTTGAAGAAAATTAATATTAAGATATTGAGTATAATAGGAAACCATTTTATGGGTACATAACCAGGCTGAACAAGGAGAAAATTACAGTCAGCTGCCGGTCGGGTCCCAGGATCCGCCACATAATGCATGCACTCAAGTCACTCCACAACAAGTACAAATATGACTCTGTTGCTGTCTATATTGGAGTAAATGACTTGAGACGTACCTCCATAGACAACATGAAAAGAGACATGGAAGAGCTCTCAGATCATGTGGCTCAGGCAGGTATGACCCTAGCCCTGAGTAGCATCCTGCCTTCGCCCAGAATGATACCACAGTATAAGGACAAAATGATTGACTTCAACAATTGGCTAAGCTTCTGGTGTCATTCAAAGGGGATTTAGTATCTGCCTGCCTGGGACAACATGATCGACAGACCACGATGCTTTGCCAGATATGGTCTGCACCTGTCACCCCTGGGATTCAGGTTACTGGCTAAGGCTCTTGCCACCCCTATAGTGCCTTTTTAGGCAAAGTTCAAAGGACAAAACCACCACTGTAACAGGCATAAGCATGCAAAAATCTGAAGGTAATGCTACTCAATGCTAGAAGTCTAAACCACAAAATGCACTCACTCAAGGTACTCCTAAAAATGGAGAACATCGATATCTGTGCAGTAACTGAGATCTGGTTCAAGGCCCCAGAGAGCACCCCTGCAATACCAGGCTATAACTCTTACTGCACTTTTCGGCCACCAAACCAAGACTAAAGCACTAAAGGTGGAGGAGTGTCCATATTCACCAAGGATATTCACAACACAGGGCTAGTTGCCCAACACAATGCATCTGAAATTCTCCAGGTGCAACTAATACTAGGTAAGACTGGTAAGTCCAAATTGTAACTTGCTACAGATCCCCCACCGTGCCCCAAGATTCTCACTTCACCTTTCTAAACATACTGGAAAATATTAAGATACAACCAAACACCCTAATACTGAGTGATTTCAACTACCCTGCCATTAACTGGGAAAACTACTCATGTACCAACACCTTTGCCCAACAGTTCTTGGAATTCATAAATTCCAATGCCCTGGATCAACTAATCATTAGTCCCACCAGGGGCTCCAATATCCTAGACCTGGTCATTACCAACATGGGAAATCGATGCTCCACACCTATGGTCACCCCCTCATTGGTCAGGTCTGACCATAAGCTAGTCAACCTTGACATCCACATCCCACCCCCATCCCCCAGTAAGGAAACCTCTGTAAAAACTTCTCCAGAGCCAATTTCATGCTACTCAAGTCAGACGTGACAAACTTCATGACAACCATGCAGATGTGAACTGAAGGTTCGACTGCTGAATCCTACACTAAGGCACTGTACGAGCACATCCACTCGTACATGAATCGTGCCATCCCAATAGAACCAAGCCACTCTCCTCCAAAAAAAGGAAGACAATCTGGTGGTCCCTTGCCATATACAAACTTTACAATAAAAGGAAGAAATTGTTGCAGAAAAGAGGAAAATCCCAGGATGCAAAAAACTCCCTTACCGGCCTCAGTAAGAAGCTGAGATCCCTCATCAAATCATGCAAAGCTAGTTTTGAAAATAAAATCGCCAAAGATTCCAAAGACAACCACAAGGCATTCTATAGCTATGTCAAGAATCTAAATGGCAATGCTCAGATCTGCTCTGAGCTACAACATAATGGCACTAAATATACTGATCCCAAGGATATTGCCAATATCCTGGCAGATCGAGTCAGTGCAAACTTCACCCCCCACCCTCTCATCCCTAAAGGGCTCATCTCAATACCAAAGGATTTGTCAAATTCCGGTAATAACAGCCACACAGGTAAAAAACGCACTCTCCAAAGCTAAGAATACAGCTTCCATGGGACCAGATGACATCCCAGGCTGTGTACTATATGAACTACAAAATGAACTGGCACGTTAACTAAGTGTCATGTTTAATCATAGCCTCACCTCAGGCTTCGTGCCCACTGAGTGGCACACAGCTACAGTTATCCCACTCCACGAGGGGGGAATCCACCTTGCATCCCGGGAACTACCGCCCCATCAGTCTGATGAGCCTGATCTGCAAGGCCATGGAATGTGCTGTCATGGAACTTATAAACAAAGACATTGGTAACCTTCAAACACTGGACCCCATGCAGTTTGGGTTCATGAAGGGTCGATCTTGTCTCCTGAACCTGATTGACTTCTTCAACTCAGTCTCCAGAGCCATGGACAAGGGTAAGTTGGTCCACACAGCCTATCTGGACCTCGCCAAGGCCTTCGGCACCACCCCCCACTCTGGAATCATAGATAAACTTACTAAACTGGGCATTAATCCCTTCATCACTCGATGGGTTGCCAACTGGCTTACTGACAGAACCCACACCATAAAAGTAGCTGACTCCAAATCCAGCTCCAGACAAGTGACAAGTGGAGTACCTCAGGGTTCAGTCCTGGGACCGCTCTTGTTTGGCATCTACTTCTCTGAAGTACAGGCCAACACTAACGGACACTGGCTAACAAAGTTCGCAGATGACTGCAAACTGGGAGTCATTACTGAATCCCCAAATTAGGTGGATATTCCACAAAAGGGCCTTACAGAAACAAATGTTTGGTGCCCGAGCCATGGGCTCAAGCTCAATGCCAAGAAATGTAAAGTTATCCCTTTGGGAAAAAACATGTACCCACGAATTACCACATTGGTGGTAGTACACTAAACACCGAAAGTGTGATAAGAGACTTAGGGACTCAGGTGGACAGTGGTCTCACCTTCGATAACCACATCACCACAACTGTCAGGAAATCCTTCTATGTGGCACACCTCATCACTAACGGCTTTTCATCCAGAAAAAAGGAGGTCATTGACCCACTGTACTCATCCCTCATTAGTCCCATTATAGAATACAATGCCCCGTTTGGTATGTACCTCTCAAGACATCTGCAACAACTGAAAAGGCTGCAGAAATACCTCACTAAAAGAATCACAGGCCTAAAGCAGATGCCCTATGCTGACCATGTAAAAATACTCCACCTATACTCTGTTGCATATCATCTACGCAGAAGATCTCTGCTTAACATACAAGGCCATGTCAAACCCAGAGCTGTTGGAGATGCTACACTTAAAGAAATCCCAATCCCTCAGAGACACACACTCCAGGGATCTAAACCTTGTCATCACAATGAACAAAACATGCTGGAGGGATAGGTTCTTGACACAGAGACTCCCCAGACTCTGCAATAGACTGCCCATACATGTCAAGCAGAGCACCTCTTTGGTCCTCTTCAAAAGGAACCTTGATGATTGGGTGGGAGATAGGAAATTCACCCCAGGGATCACGTCAGTCACCCTTCTAGACAGGGGTCCAGGGAAGTAAATACTGTGGGAAGAAATAGCCAGGGAATTGTTATGGCTAGGCTTGTATAGGCACTAGGGCCGATAGCCTAGTACCAACCTATGAACCTATGAACCTATGAACCTATAAGATGTAGGAGTAAAGAAATACTAATTGATAAACAGAGTATGGGTTCTAAAATTCATTCTCAAACACAACAGATTTTATAAAAATATCTTAGCAAAACAGTCTGGTTCCACAAAGGAGTTTCTAAATTGTCCTAGCGACATCCAGGTAACTTTAGATACTGAAATTAAATTAGGCTATATTGAAAAGAAATTCCACAAGCTGAACCCAAACATAACACTGAGAAGAGATGATATTGGTAATAATGACCTGAGAAGACTTCAGTATAAGCTTATAATACCATTGTATCTGTTATTCATTAGGTCATTTAAGTATGGGGAGATTCCTCAAGACTGGAGACATGCAGTAGTTAAACCTATCTTTAAGGGAAAGGGGATTATGACAAACCCAGAATCATATAGACCCATATGTTTGCTTTCATGTTGTGATAAAATAATAGAGAATATTATTTTGGATAAATTATTGTCATAATTGGAAAGGATGGGACTAGAAACCATATACTGGGATGCATTTTTTTTAAATAGATCAATAACCACCTGTAACACAATATTGTATAGCAATTTAATATAAATGAAAACATGTGCTATGATGTAATGTGTATATGTAATATGATTTTGCCTGTATTCAAACTTGAGCCATACTTAACAATATGCCTCTCAGAAGCATGCCAATTGTTTCTGATGCAGTTCCTTGTTCATAGCAATGCCCTCAGCAGCTGTACAGAGCAAGAAAAAACAGAATAAGAAGCATTGTGAATAATGGTATTGTCTGGCCAATGCATGGTATTGTACTGGTTGCTGATGGGTCACTATACTATGCATGGGTGTTTGTTTCTAAATTCTGCCTCTCAGTGCCTCAGTAGGTCCTACACGTGTCTTTTCTTGCCACTATAATGGTGATGACATTGCTTCCTAGTGTATGAAATGTCATTAGAGACAGCCTTGACCAAGCCATTCCAAGCCTTAGCCTTGTTCTGACATTCAGTATAGTTATCTTACAGAATGTAGTGGTTTACAGGGAGTGCCACAAAATTCCCAGACTCCACACCATCTTTGGTCTCTAAATGGAGCACCACCCGCACCTTCACGTGACATGTCCATTGAAGAAGATACCTAGAACTATGGCTCTGAATTGGTGCTGAGTTCAGATCTTAAATGTACCAGACACTGCACATTGACAGACAACCTTGCTAGCTACATCTGTGCAACTGAAAGCAAAAAAAAAAAAGCCTGGCAGAGAAATTTGGAATGATTCTTTTAAAATGCACTAGAGGCGTGAAATATGACAATGCGTCTGGGCCATATGTGATGCTCACTGTATTTATACATGTTCCACTGTAAAATCATCAAATTCTTTTGATGATGGTAATAACCTGTGTTGTTTAGAGGTAAATGTTATGAATTAGTATGTAATGAGTTGGTGGGACAAACAAAATACAACACTTGAGTAATGCCACATGCTAGCCTGTACAACTGATTTATTGCTGTTTCTGCATTTCTGTGTGTTTTCTATCTAAAAACAAAAAAAACAAAAAAAATAATCCTTGTTTTCCTGCCTCTCCTCGACTAGTTTAGACCAGTTTACAGGCCTTGCTGTATTCTGGGCTGTGGTGTAGTTCCTGTGTTGTCCATTACCTTACTTGGACAGAAGGAAGTTTCTTTGCTCACCAGTGGGAGTGGGGAGCCTTGAGCAGCCTACCTGTCCTTCAGGGAAGTGACCTCAGCACAAGAGCTGTAGTAATTGTTTGTTTTGGATCATTTCTAGCTCTTTTGAAGTTCCCTGTTTAAAATCCACCTCTGGCGTTTTTTTTTTCTGGCTATACTACTCAGACACAACTCCACGTGGTCCTGCAGAGTGGTCCTAGCTACAGAGAACTCAGAAAAGCGACTACTTTCTTGATTTAAGTATCCTGCTGTTTTTTTTTACTTGAATTACCTTCTAGTGCTTACCTCAAGCAAGCTTTAACTGTTTTTTAGCTGTTTACTGCATTTAATACTATCTGCACTTAAAGTTACATTTAGTCGAATTTTGATCGAAAATTTGTTTGTTTGCTGTTTAATTTAACTGTTGAGGCTGCCCACTAAAGTGTGCTAGCCTGTACAACTGATTTATTGCTGTTTCTGCATTTCTGTGTGTTTTCTATCTAAAAGCAAAAAAGAATAATCCTTGTTTTCCTGCCTCTCCTCGACTAGTTTAGACCAGTTTACAGGCCTTGCTGTATTCTGGGCTGTGGTGTAGTTCCTGTGTTGTCCATTACCTTACTTGGATAGAAGGAAGTTTCTTTGCTCCCCAGTGGGAGTGGGGAGCCTTGAGCAGCCTACCTGTCCTTGAGGGAAGTGTCCTCAGCACAAAAGCTGTAGTAATTGGTTTTGGACCATTTCTAGCTCTTTTGAAGTACCCTGTTTAAAATCCGCGTTTGTTAAACAAGGTTAAACTTCTTCTGGCTCCGCCAAGTCTGCTATTCAAATTTTCCCTTAAGAAAGCTCTACTCTTTGTATAATCCATCTACTCGCTATATTATAAGCCTAGCACTTGTTCTCATAACCTCTCTTATAAGTAAGCACTCTCAAGCTAAAGTAAGCACTACATCTACCCCTGTGAATACCCACATCCCTTAAAGGCACAGCACTTCCTTATACTATTCTAGCATGTCGAGTGGTAGAGTGCTGGCATCCTCTCTGGTTCAGCTGGTTAATCTGGGAATCTTTAGACAATGTTACAATTGTCCCATGTACACAGACAACCCTCTCCTCCTCCCAACAAACACAAATACATGTGAGAGATGCAACTATATAGCCAAACTGGAGGCTGAACTCTCTCAACTCAAGGCTGGCAAGACCAGACAGGAGGAGATGGTAACACACACAACAAATCCAGTCCCACATAGACCTACCCCAACTGCAAACCAATCACATAACAACACAAAGACATACTCAGAGGCTCTAATAAAAAACTTACCAAAACAACAGAGGCCCCCGAAGCAGACACCCAAAAATCCACCACCTCAAAACATAACACATGCAACACATACTTCAATAAATCAGTGTGTCAAGCAATCACAGCCCTTAAGGCCAAACACCATGCCTGATACACTAGTAATAGGTGACTCTATAGTCAGACACACTGATGTCCCGCTTACCAGGCTGAGCAAGGAGAGGATGACTGTGAGCTGCCTGTCGGGAGCTAGGATCCGCCACATAACACACACACTCAGGTCACTCCAAAGCAAGTACAATTATGACTCCGTCATTGTCCATGCTGGCGTGAATGACCTGAGACGTACCTCCCTGGACTACATGAAAAGAGACATAGAGGAGCTCTCTCATTATGTAGCCCAGGCTGGTATGACCCTGACCCTGAGCAGCATCTTGCCCTCACCAAGAATGATGCCTCAATACAATGACAAGATTATCAGCTTTAATAATTGGCTCAAGTACTGGTGTCATTCTAAGGGGATCCAATGTCTGTCTGCTTGGGATGACATGTTGGACAAGCCACGCTGCTTCGCAAGGGACGGCTTACACCTGTCACCACTGGGCTTCCGGATATTGGCTAAGGCTCTTGCCACCCCCATAGTGCCTTTTTTAGGCAAGGCTCAAAAGACAAACCCACCTCCTTAGAAAACAAAAATGGAAAAAAACTAAGGGTAATGCTGCTCAACGCCAGAAGTCTAAATCTCAAGATGCAGGCTCTCGAAGCACTCCTCAGTATGGAGAACATCGACGTCTGTGCAGTAACGGAAACCTGGTTCAAGGCTCCTGAGAGCACCCCAGCACTACCAGGCTATACCTCGTATCATGCTTTTCGACCCCAAAACCCAGGCCGAACCACAAAGGGAGGGGGAGTGTCCATATTCATCAAGGACACCCACACCTCCAGGTTAGTAGCAACACATGAAGCATCGGAGACCATACAGGTGCAACTAACCATAGGCAATACTGCTATACAACTGGTAGCATGTTACAGACCACCCTCCCAATCTCAGGAACCCCATTCAGCCTTCCTGAAGACACTGGAGGATATCAATGTATCATCAAATACCATCATACTGGGAGATTTCAACTACCCTAACATAGATTGGGTGCATTATTCTAGCCCTAACACCCTGGTCCAGAGGTTCCTGGAATTCATAAATTCAAATGCACTGGTACAGCTAGTCACATCTCCCACTAGGGGAGATAATATACTAGACCTGATCATCACAAACATGGGGACAAAATGCTCCACACCGGAAGTATACCCCTCACTAGTGAGATCTGATCACAAACTAATCACCCTGGATATACATATCCCACCTACACCCCCAGCACAAAAGACTATAGTGAAAAACTTCTCAAAAGCCGACTTCACTCTTCTTAAGACTGAGATGGTATCCTTTAAGCCCACTGGGCCAGTGGAAGCCACATCCCACAATGCTGAATCCTTCACAAATGCGTTATACGGACATCTACAAGAATGCATGGATCATGCAATCCCAAATAAATCCAAGACCCTCTCCACCAAGGGCAAGCATCCTGTCTGGTGGACCTCAGCCATAAACAAATTGTATAACAAAAGAAGAAAGCTACTGCACTACAGAGCTAAATCCCATAAAGGGAAGGCATCTCTGATCAACACTAGCAGAAAGCTACATTCCCTCATAAAAACATCCAAGGCCAACTTTGAGAGAAAAATCGCTAAGGACACTAAAGATAACCACAAGGCCTTCTTCAGCTATGTTAGAAACCTGGGCGGAAACCCTCAGATATGCTCAGAGTTAGTCCACAACGACAAAAAATACACTGAACCCACAGATATTGCCAACATTCTGGCTGACAGGTTCAGTGCAAATTTCTCCCCTCCCTCACCACCAAAAGATGAAATACTTATCCCAGCTGAATATAATCTCCCTGTCATCTCAGATGTCCAGGTGAGAGCAGCCCTCAGCAAAGCTAAAAACACAGCATCAATGGGACCTGATGGCATCCCGGGTTGTGTGCTACGTGAACTCCAAGAGGAGCTTAACCTGCACATAAAAATGCTATTTAACCTTAGCCTTACCACAGGATATGTACCTGAACACTGGCGTACAGCAACAGTGGTCCCACTCTACAAAGGAGGCATCTCTACAGACCCTGGAAACTACCGCCCCATAAGCTTAACCAGCCTGGTCTGCAAAGCTATGGAAAGAATCATTATGGAACTCATAAACAGAGACATTGGGGACCTACAGACACTTGATTCCACCCAGTTCGGCTTTGTAAAGGGCAGATCCTGCCTTTTGAACCTGGTTGATTTTTTCGAAACATTCACTAGAGCCATTGATGAGGGCAAAGCAGTCTATACAGCCTACCTGGACTTAGCTAAGGCCTTTGACACAATACCCCACTCAGGCATCATAGATAAGCTCAGCAGCTTAAATGTAAACCCATATGTCACTAGATGGGTTGCAAACTGGCTAAAGGACAGAACCCATAAAGTCAAAATCGCTGGAGCCTTGTCAGACTCAAAGCCAGTCACAAGTGGTGTCCCACAGGGCTCTGTCCTGGGACCCCTCTTGTTCGGCATTTATTTCTCAGATGTTAAAGCAAACATGGGAGGGTTGTGGCTGATGAAGTTCGCAGATGACTGCAAACTAGGCACCATAGTCGATACACCAGCTGACACATACATCCTACAGAATGGCCTCACAGAAACGGACAACTGGTGCCGGAGTCATGGCCTTAAACTAAATGCCAAAAAATGTATAGTCATCCCCTTTGGGAAAAACAAGGTACCCACAAATTATCAAATAGACAGTAACCCACTGAGTACGGAAAAAGTAATCAGAGACCTGGGGACTCAAGTCGACAGCAACCTCTCATTTGACACCCACGTTGCCAAAGTGGTTAGAAAGACATTCTACCTTGCCCACCTTATCATGAAGGGATTCACACCCAGATCAAAGGAGGTCATTGTACCCCTATACTCCTCCCTTATCAGACCCATGATTGAGTTCAATGCCCCATTTGGTATGTACCTCACCCGGCATTTGCAGCAGCTGGAGAGACCACAAAAGTACCTCACCAAGAGGATCAAGGGTCTCCAACATATGTCTTATTCTGTCAGACTAAAGAAACTCCAGCTTTTTTCAGTAGCATACCGCCTGCTCAGAGGTGATCTGTGCCTGACATACAAGGCCATGTCCAATCAGGATCTGATGGACATGCTCCACCTCAAAAGATCCAAATCCATCAGAACCACAAGAGCCAAAGACTTAAACCTCGGCACTAGTATAAATAGAACATGCTGGAGGGATAGATTCATAACCCAGAGGCTTCCCATGCTCTGGAACAGAATCCCAGTTCATGTTAGGCAGAGCCCCTCACTGACACTCTTCAAGAGAAACCTTGATGAGTGGATGGGAGATCGTAGGTTTACCCCGGGCGTCACCTCTGTGTCACTACTAGACAGGGGCACAGTAAACTAAATCATTTATGTAAGGGGATTTTCACTGTGTCACTACTAGACAGAGGCACAGTATTCTAATTCTATTCGGTACCACTACATGGGGTGGCGAAAGCCATATCACTATGGCTAGGCTTACAAATGCCCCAGGGCAGATAGCCTAGTACTTAACTATGAAACTATGAAACTATGATTAAAAAGAAAGCTAAAATGTTAAGTGTTATTTATCAGCTATTAAAGCCACAGGAAAACTAGGACTTTGAAGTTTCAGTTGAGGTGTATTAATTTTAACATAAGTGGAATTCTAATTATGACACCTGACTGTATGTGTGTGATTCACTTGTCATGTTACTGGAGCTATGTGTAAAAGCCAATATTTATTTATGTAAGTAAATTCCATACGCATTGAGTTGCATGAACATGTTGGAGTAAGTAACATATGTACTTTACATGGCATACTGTCCTGTGCATCTAATAATTATATACTTTATCTAGTACTTATTGTGCAGATTATACCTATGCAAGGGTAGTTTAAATTAACTATCATCATTGTTATGCTTACCGTACTTTTTACAGTATATAGATAACTTATTTAGCAATCATTACACTTAGTTGTGTTGCAAATTTATTTTTTTAATAATTGGTTTTAATTTATGTCATCCTTTACATGTTGTTGCATAGCATTTAAAAACTGATACAATGTTCTGGAAGCTGAGGACTGTGGCATCCCTAATATATCCCTTGTGGATCTCTGAAAAGTGCCTCAAGGTAGTATATGTAATACTACACATACCTTGGGTTCAAATGGGATAGGTTCTCCATGATTTCCAAAGGGCCTTAGGTAAGGGTGTCAGAGGTTGCATATTTACTCTAAGGTATCCCTGTCCTCCCTATAGCACTGTACAATTTCTGTATCATGAAGTCCATGATAAGTCAAACAGGGTCTGAAGACTCTTCTTCTAGGATTAGGTCTTGCTGCAGCATCAGCAGCAGCACCTTGTATTAAAGCCTGTTGCACATGCAAGTTAACAACAACAGCAGCAGCATCTGACACTGTGTTTGTGGCTGTATTCCAAAGAGATTTGGAACTGAATCCAAGAGGGAGTCCTGCTTGTACATGAGCATTTTATATTTTACCAAATTATTCCACTATGTTGAATTGTTTATTTAGCATGTATTTCATCTACTTATGCCTTCATTAGCAAGTACTGCCATTTTCCCTTGTTTTGAATGTAAAAAACTACAAGAAAAAGCTTAGGCAAGCTAGAGTTTTAGCTGTATGATTCCTTAAAACCTCTTGTAAAAGGCATACAAAGCAATCTCAGACCCTGCCTTGATGGGACTGCTGCATATCTGCAAGTCAAGCTCCACTCAAGTAACCCACATGTGTGACCTCAACCTGGCCTGTGATTTCAATAGGACTTGTTGGTGGGACATATTTGTGTCTCAGAGACTCCCATTTGGAATAAACTCCCTCTCCATGTCAAGCAGAGTACCTCATTAACCCTTTTTAAGCACAACCTGGATAATGGGGAACAGAAAATACACCCATAGTATTCCACCTGTGTCCCTGCTGGACAGGGGCATCAGATACTGACTTGTCAGAACATGGGCTAATTTCTTGGCTAGGCTTGTAAGGGCCTTAAGGACAATAGCTTAGTAACTTCATATGATCAATGTAGCATTAAAAATATACCAGCTTGGATTTATGGATTCCAATGGAATCTCTAAATTTCCTAATAAAAAATATTAAAGGAGAAGGGCAACCATGGCCATATCCCCATAGGTAACAGTTGCTAACAATGGATTCAGGACCTGTGTGGGAAACACAAGTAGAGCATACACCCAAGGAAAGTTGGAGATAGACAAGAAGATGTGGATATGGGTGGAGAAAAGGGACACATAAGCGAGATGTTGTTATAGCAAAATCTGAGAGAAAGTCAGAGGGGTATGGACATTTTTTTTTTTTTTTTTTGTGGGAATATGCTACATTTATTTTTTAAATACTACTAGAACAAATAGCAGAGCATGTTGGGAAAAAAAAAACAGTAAGGACAAGTAAATTACAGAGAAAGTACACTGCACAACACTGGCAATGGAAAGTTATCAAACAACGTGGGGACAATTACCAGCCACAGTAAAATGAAGAAAAACATATCTATCTATGCACTCTCATGTTAGCACATGTTACAAACTGTGTGACAGTCATACCTGGATGTGTATGACCAATGGCAAATGTGTGTTGTAGGGTATTAAATAAGGATCACAGTATAAATTGGATGAATAAATACATATCCAAATAGTCCATCAGCAGTGCAGGTGTTAGACAAGCCACATCACAGATGAGCAACTGCAGGTCAGTTAATGGTACATAACTCCAAAGATCAGAAGTAAACATATGACCAGTGCATGTAAAAGACAAACAACCATGTACAGTGTCAAACAGAAGTACTGCAGAAGATCATCAAAAGCTGCTACATACAAAAGTAGGTATACACAACTAAAGAAAACATGTAATGGAATGTGTGTATGTTAGACATATATGGCATGTCAAAGGCAACATACAGGTGAACATGTGTATGCATTTGTGTCAGTGGCATAAATGGGCTGTACTGTACATGAAATCAAGGTCAATAGACATAGATACATCAATGTCATGTAATAATATGTTAAAATATGAAAAGTACAGAATAATGAATATAACAGGTTGTGCACATGGATGTGAAAAACTACACTGGGTAACACACAAGTAGAATGATAACAAGGACATATTAGAAGCATTAGCTAGCAACTTGTGTGCACGTCCCATATTGCAAAATGGCCATATTTTTGGTACATGTTCACTGTGGCAATGGACAGTAGTTTTGACAAAGGCAAATATACCTGCAATAAATACTAGGGAAATATTAAGGTGTGAGAGAGGTGGACAATGTGGGACCACATCATAGTAAAGCAGGACACAGTAAGTTGACACAATGCAAATGCATGTGTAAAACACACAGGGTGCAGTAAAAGATGCACAGACATATATTTAAACAAATGGAAGTTGTATGTCAAATGGGCAGATAGACTGCTGATGCCCACAAAACTGGACATGTATAAATCACACATTTACAGTGATTTGCAATCATGTCACATTAACATACATAGGTAGGTAAGTTAAAAACTGCAATCACATACACATATACTGTCATGCAAATGTCAAATAAAGAAACATATGTGTATGTCAACCACACTGCTCATTATGGAGCAGAGGACACCCTTGTAAGCATCATTACAGCACATCAGCATTACATCACTGAATGCTCACTCCTCAAAGGAACATTTCTGTGTCAGTATGTATCTATGCACACAAAAATGTACAATCATAATGTGTACAACTATTTGTGGAAGGTATTCACCAATGTCACAACATGATGAGCGTGTAATGCACTGTGAAAGAATGTGTAATCTGTAATGCTATTTATAGATTAACATAACCTTGCTGTTCTATGCAGTCAGATAAGTAAGACTGCACATAGTATCTGATCCCACATGGGGGTTCCATTACAAATCTCGAACATTCAAAAGATCTAGCCTCATATGGTCGACACCATATGAGTGAACTTTTGAAACCTCACAAGTTTCAATGGAGATCGCCAAAGAGGATATTTCCCTTTACTTCAATGTTGTGTGATCTCAGAGTTGGTATATTTAAGTAGGGGGGGGGGTGTGCAGAGCATTCAGTAAGTTTCTTTTTAATTTTATTATTTGTTCAAAGTTTTAAAACTTCGCTCATATGGTGTTAATCATATGAGAGTCAAAGTTTTAAACCTTCGAGCATATAATATAGACCCCCCCCCCACATGGCATAAGTATTGCCAAGCCATGATGCAACACCACATCATGAGAACAGGACATCATGACAACTATCATCCAAAAGCATGTGGAATGTCATGCCTGTATGTTGTACATGATATTGCAAAACAGACAGCCAAAGCATATGACACTGTTAATGCTGGACTATGGACAATATATGTTGCCTGTCAATCATCCCAGTAAGACACATGTTTACAGGCTGCCTATTGCAGCACTACTAACAGCTTAACTGCCACAGTGCATGGGCAGTTGAATGTGTGTGGACAGTGTAATGTGGTAAAGTGCATCATATACACATTGAAAACAAAATAAATGTCAGATGATAATAACACTTAAGCATGAGAGATGCATGGTATGCATGCACAAGAGTGCATATACAGTGCAATCAATTAAATGTCAATCACCATTTTGACAGAAAAACACAAGTGGAGCACACAGACAATGCCTACCAATTGGAGGGACCAGGCTGATGTGGATAAGACTCCCAAATGATCTCACGAGATATCATCCTGAATGAATCCCTCATAGCCCAAACCATCTCATCGAAGAAGGTCCCTATCATATCCCTCATCTGTGTTCAGAACACATCAGTCATGACCTCTCTGATCTCAACCTGAAAATCGTCCCTATCATGGCCATGACAATATCTTCTCCAGGGTGCAGGTGGGATGTCTCAGGCAGGGGTGGGCCCAGGTTCATTGTTATCATTATCATCATCATTACTGTTTTCTTTGGATAATTTGGGCAGTGGCCTCATACGTGCACATCATCTTTGGATTTGTGAACATCCTTGGGTACCATGCTCTGTAAAGATTAATTGCAGAACACAACAGAAAAGAAAACAAAATATCTATCACACAGAACAGTCCCATGATGATCAGAGCACAACACAATATCATTATGATGAAAATTTATACAGGGACTGCGACATATCCATTATGGACAGAGTTCCAATTTTCCGTATATGTTGGACTCCTAAAAAGGACAACAGTATTCTTTACTACAATTCCATATGCTTAGACACAGACACACGTCATTAACTTTGTAAAAATGCTTGAATGGTCAAAAACTTATTTTACTGTCTGCATTCAATGATGTATATGAACAGACACAACATGCCATTGTATAAATGGGGAGAACGTCATCTGACACTGTTGTGGACAATAGGCACATCATATAACAGTCTGAGACAGGCAGCATGATATTTGGCTGAACATACATAAATGTAATGAATACAATACTAAAAACAATGTGATATGTTCAATCAAAACAACTAAAGACAAATCAGAATGTGATATATCTGGTAATAATAGTATTGCATGTGTAGAATTGTATGCACTCTCCTCAGAAACAATCAGGAATCAGATGGCTTACAAAGCTAATATTTTGGAATGTACTTGTTGATTATGAACTGATGATATCAGCTGAGTACCCACTCAAGTGACAGCCAATCTAGTCTATAGCAGTGATTTTTAAATAATATAACCAAGGGGTTGGAGATAGAAACAAAATGGATGTTGACCTGGAGGGTGTGCTGCTGCTATCAAATAGGTGCCTACACAAGTGACAGTCAACCTACACAGCCATGGTGAGTGATGCAGGTGCGCTACAGATATTGAACTGAACATCACCCAGTCTGCTAGCACCAGTGCTAACACAGTCACCCCAGATTCTGATTCGTTCTATGAACAGGCAGGCTATGCACAACAGATCAATCAGCAGAAAACACAGCCAGACATACAAATGTACAAAATCACAGCTATAAGGAATAGTCACAACACTTACACATGCATTCAAAGCATTCATCTTAAAACCTGTGTTTGTTAACTGTCATTTAGATTGTGGATGTTTTGTTAAAACGTTTGTGCTGACAAAGTGGCTCCAAAATACAAAATACATCAACACTATAAGACGTATGCACAGTTGTAATGACTGCGACCATTTTCTGATTTCACGTACCTTACCGATGCATGATGGGTATTCCTGTATTCTAAACAAAAAAAAAAACATAATTTTGAAAAATACAGATGTGAAAACAGTGGAATATGCATATCAGTTCATAATAAACAGAAAATATTCAACATACCTCTCTCCTTCCCTTGCTCTTCAAGTCTGTGCATCTGCACATTGCTCTGTTCTCAAATAACAGGATAAGCATTTCACAAAATAAATTGCTATTCTGAAGAATGTTAGATAAGCAAGACTGTTATTCTGAAGAATGTTAGATAAGCACAATACTCAACTGAGATAATAGCAGTCAAGTGTTCACCTCCTTGAGGACATATTAGAGATCGTGAGATTCAAACCTCTAGATGCAACCTACGCCCAAACGCTAACCTTGTGACTTACTGGCCTACCTAACACATCTTAACTGCAAAAGCACATTTTCCAGGCAGTGAAAAGAGTTAATCTGATGGCATCATCCTGATGAGGGCTAGTCTACTAAGAATGTTCTAGGCTTCGGACTGCAAACTAAGAACATGTGCTGCTCATGTATCTAAACTGTTTAAAATACATTCATGTTAGCATTGTGTTCTGAAAAAATAGGAGTAATTAGATAATCCATTCCTCAGACAGTCTACCAGTGTCATGTAACATACAGTTCTGTGAACAGAACCATACCTGTTGTTGTACATTACGGACACAGTAAGGTATGTGTGAGGACCATTACTCCTTGTTAAATTTCACATCACTAGTTAAATACATACATCTTCCCTGCCTTCATTGCAACTGTCACTGTGCCCATCACAGCCCCTCAGACCATATAGGTTTTGACTCTTTTCTACTATTGACTTCAGTATTTTATGACAACTTAGTCCTTCATAGCATTTCAAAAAGTATAGAATATTAACCTAAAAGATGTTCAGACATATAACAGGATTTTTCAAGATGTACTCTCCCCGCTGTTAAATTGTTGATGTTAACAGAATGTTACAGATTATGGATATATCAGTAGGAATTCAATGAATAACCAAGTCATTTGGAATAATGCTCAAAATATAAATTAGTAATAATTAGTGTGAATGCTTTGTTAAAAGAATTCTATGGGTATAAGTAATTAGTATATCAATTTAAGATAAATGAGTCCCCTTTTAAGACTTGAACACACAGTACACAAAATGCGGACATACTATTCTGTTTTCTTACAAGGTGAACTAACTCTCAATGCATGCTACTTATACACGAACAGGTAATGCCCTTCAAATACCATTGTTCAACAAATGATGTTATTAGGGCATTATACATTATGGCATTATTAGTAGAAAAACTAAATCAATGAGTCATTACCATGCACAGTATAAAGCTTAATATATACTATTGCAATATGGATTAAAAAAAAATAATATGGGTGAAGTTAACCAAGGTAACAGGTTTCCCTGTGTAGTTTGGGATGGATTCATATCACTTCACTGAAAGATCATTTCACTGACACCCATTTCACTGAAACCAAAGCACCTAAAGTTAATTTCACCTAAAACTAATTGCACTGACAAGTAGTACTCTAAGGCAAGTCAAAGGTATATGTCCTTTTCCCCACTGTAGTGTGATCCTGCTGTTAATATATATAGTTAGGGGGAGTGTGGGGGGCACAGCCCCCCACTTTGGGTGGTGTGGGGGGCATAGCCCCCACCTAGTTGGGTTTTACCAAATAATGTAAAACAAAACCAGACAGCAAAAAAACAAATTAAGTGGGGGACAATGCCCCCCACACCCCACAATGTGGGGGGCTGTGCCCCCCACACCCCCTAACTATATATACTCACACCAGGATCGCACTACAGTGGGGAAAAGGACATATTCCTTTGACTTGCCTTAGAGAACTACTTGTCTGTGAAATGCGTTTTAGGTGAAGTAAACTTTCAGTGAAATTAACTTTAGGTGATTTGGTCTCAGTGAAATGTGTGTCAGTGAAATGGTCTTTCAGTGAAGTGATATGAATCCATTTGGAACCCACAAAACACCAAAATCTACACATGCTTACCGGTTGCTTTCCAGGCCGAACTAACATTCACCTACGCTGTCATTGTAGATAACAGGTACTGCAGGTGTTTCTTAGAAATATAATGAATGGCAGAATATGGGAAATGCATACAATTTTAACACTTCTCATAGTGAAGACATAGCAGCTATCAACACATATGTAACAAAATATGTTTAACCAATGGTACAGGCATTAATTTCTACATTAAATAAACTTGTCTATATAGTTGTGTAGGAAAAATTATGTAACTAAGTTACATACTTAGAACAAAGGATGGCAGGTACTCCACAACAATCAAAGCAAACCACTGAATATAACTTAAAATATACTCTTTATTCCACAAAGTAAGCACTTTCGCGTCTCCAAGGATGCTTCTTCAGACTTAAAAACAGTTACAAAGCACTTAAAATCATTTAAATACACTGTCACTTCTATCATGAACCAAATAAAATGCCTAATTAAAAGTCACATGATAAAAACTGTTAATAAGAACACTTAAAGTTACAGTCCTTATATACTGATAGCACAAATAATCATATACATATGCTTATATATAAGAAATGAAAATAAGTTACAAAATATATATTCTAAAATTCTCTCATGTAAAACAGAAACCTGTATTAATAGACTTATGCACATATAACTTATAAATCAGTTCTACTAACATATCCTAAAACTATGAACAACTCTATATATGAAAAAACTCTATATGCAAAAAATATACTTATAATAACACATTTATATTCATAGGTAATATAATTACTTAAGCATAGTTCAATAAACAGAGAAGAGCATGTACATATTCATTATGAATGCATATATAAAAAATATATCAATAATTATTTCATAAAGATTTAATGTTTTAAGGCTCGATCCAGCAAGAAAGGTTTCAATGAAACTTTGTCATTCAAACCATGTCCCCTGTCCGCTTGTAACCTAACTATCCACTTCCCTTCCTCTTTCTCTGTATAATTGCTAATATTGCCTAACCTCTCTGTGGCATGTATAAGTTCTATTACTAAGAACTTAAAAATATGGGTTGTGTCTTTATGTAAAACATGTTTTGCTATAGCATTACCTTCATTTTCTTTGTTAATGGCATAAACATGTTCCCTAATCCTTTCTCTAAGTGTTCTATTCGTCTTCCCTACATAAAAACCATTACATTTTTGACACATAGCCAGATAGACCACATTTCTAGACCTACAATCAGCATAATGATTAAATTCATATCTAATTTGCAACACTCAGTTCACACTTAATATCGGTCTGAACATGTGTCAAACTCAATATCTCAAATTTGTGCTGATGTCATGTTCTAAGATTATTAGAAGATAATAGGCACGTGCCACACATGATACCATTTATCAATACCTATTGGGTGTTTACTTGGTACACCTGGGTCTTTTGGCACATAATGGCAATTTACATGGATATGCATGAATGGGATGCAAAGAATGTGAATTTTAATTAACTTAATTAATTCTGTGTGGTGCAAATGGTACTTATAGCCGTGTGATCACAAGGTGCACTTTGATTCTGTGAATCTGAGTGAGAGGTGCATTAGCAACTGGAGGAATTTCTGTAGTGGTAATTAGTACATCTGTTAAAGTTAATCACTTCAAAAGGTACATGTTTAAAATCATATTTAATTGAAATGTTAACTTTAACAGGAGTTGATAAAAGCAACTAGGATCATGCTTTCTGGAAATGTATTCATACAGGTGTTGTTCTTCTAAATATTGTTTGTTCAGTCCCATAAGCAGTTGTATAGTCAGACTTCCACTGCAAATGATAGCAGTGTATGTATGAGGATTTATGGATTACGTTCAATTCATCCTGGTAATTCATTGTACTCCATGGTTTAACTACAGAAACCTATGGATTAATACAGTATCTGTATCTAGTATGTGATGTTGATGTTAAGGATATTTCTTAACAGTGTTATATAATGTGCTGCTCCTGTTATATATATTTTTTCAGTGAAGCTAACCATTGAACATATAATTTAAAAAAAAACAAAAAACAAATGGAACTTACCTGACTAGTGTAAGCAGGGGGGCAAACCCCCCCTGCACCCCCACACCCCCCACTCTTTAAATATACCAACTCCGAGACCCACTATAGTGTGGTAAAGGGAAGCTTTCCCTTAATGCACTGTAGTGCAGTCTCGGAGTTGGTATAAATAATGTGGGGTGTGGGGGGTGCAGGGGGCTTGCTCCCCTGTCTACAGCCATTAGCTTTGGGTTTGGGTTTTTTTTTTTACATATGTTCAAAGTTTTATAACTTCGAACATTTAAATTCGATATTTTAACATTCAAAGTTATAAAACTTCAAACATATGAAATAGACCCGTTATCACTACTGTCTCAGTTTGTTATGTATATGCACTGCTTACTGATCCTGAGTTATTCTGATGCTTTCTGTAAGTCGTTTAATTGCTACATGATGTAGTATTTTAATGTGAAATGCAAGCAGGCTGTGTTGGAATGATGCACTGCCTTTGCACCTCTCTTCAACACATATGTAATATTAGGGGTTCTAATTCCAGACACAAACTCTACAGACATTACAAGTTATATTGATTTTACAGCTGTTGAATGAAGTCATTGTTTAGTCTATCTTACAGATGTTTGCATTGCACATGACTGCATGGTATTATTTTTGACATATGCTGTTCAAAGAATCACATGCATAAATGTGCTCATCCATGAACATTATCATGTGCATATCAGTTTTCCAGATGGCCATCCATCCTATTGGTGACATCTCCCCCGCAGGAAAATTACATCATAATTGATGCTCTCTGATAACAGGGTAGGAGACTACTAAACCATTCAGGGGATTCTGTCTGGAGAAATAAAATCTGGACAGACCTCACTGACATGATCAATGCAGTTGGAGGCCACAACCAATCCCATGAGGCCTGCAGATGTCACTGCTCAGACATGATTCTTCAAGCAGCCAACAAAGGTACACATTATGAGAAGTTGGGGGATGCCACCAGTGGTGGACCTCCACTGGCCCCCTGATGACATCACAATGTTTTTGGATAATTGCATACTGCAAGAGGGGAGCAGCAAATCCCTGGTGATGATGGGATTAAAGCTGGGGTTCCAGGATGGCCATGTATGTATCCATGATCAGTACAGGGAGAAGTATTTTGACACTCACTGCATATTACTTTAGCATGCATATTCATGTATTCCTGTGTTTGATTCACAGCAGCAGAGTTGAGCTGAGGACACACTTCCACACACAGTAAGGATGAGGAATGTATGCATAATTACATGTATTGGTATATCTGAGTTACAGACAGAGCAGTGGAAATACAACTGCAATGTGTATTGCATTAATATTCATAGGTCCGTCTACTTCAGGCCTACAGCAGGGAATAGCAGGTGAGTGTCTCTTTATTGTTGTTGTACACAATAGCTTGTTAATGCTCATACCTCATTTAATGGCACTGCTTTTTATTGTTATTTTGTTTTTTCCTTAACATTGAACACTACAGATACATCCAGTGGAGGGGCAAGCCCTGCATTATCAAGTGCAGAAAGATCAGGTATGTTATAGTCACATTGTCAGAGCTTTCAACCATGTTTAGCACAAGTGATGATTGACATCTCTGTTCATAAGTTCATAGGCGTTTACTAGGCTAACGACCACAAGGGCTTTTTCAAGCTTAGCCATGCTTCACAAATCTCTGACAAGTTCTGATACCTTGAAAAGTGTAAGCATGGACCTGGGAGATGAACCATTTACAGGTTACCGGTGTCCATTAGAGACATAGGTGCCAAACCAGGGATGAATTTCCATTTTCCCATCCAATCATCCAAGTTGCACTTGAACTGGATTGGGGGGAACTCTGCTTCACAAGGATGGGTAGCCTGTTCCATAGACACAGCAGTCTCTGGGATACATAGCTATCTCTCCAGCAGGTCATATCCATATCACAGGCAAGGTTTAAATATTTAGAATATGTAATTCTGGTGCTGTTTGTTTTGTAGATATGCAGGAGGTCCATCAGAGTGGGGTCTGACAATGCTCTGTATGCCAGGCATAGATATCCCCTCAAAAGCCTGTAAGAGACAGAATACAGGGATAGGGCCTTGACACGGTCTGCACAGGATATTTTACTTATGCCCTGTATTCTTTTAGTGAGGAACTTCTGAGGACATTCCAATTGCTGGATATGCTCAGTTAGGTACATACCAAAGGGGGCACTACACTCAACAATAGGTCCGATGAATGCTGAATACAGTGGAGCAATGACATCTGATGAATGCTGAATACAGTGGAACAATGACTTCCTTGGACTTAGATGCCATACCCTTGTTTATAAGTTGTGCAACATAAAATGATTTCCTCACCACTGTAGACACATGATGGTCAAAGGCCAGATTACTATCTATGTGTGTCCCTAAGTCCCTGACCACTGGGTCAACAGTAAGGGGTATGTTGTCAATATGATAGTTACCAGGGATGGATGACTTCCCAAAGGATACTATTATGCATTTCTTGGCATTTAGTTTTAGTCCATTTTTCTGACACCAGCGGTTTGTCCATGCCAGCCCTCCTGGAGAACATTTGTGTTAGTATGAGATTCATTGACAACTCCCAATTTGCAATTATCTGCAAACCTAGTCAACCAGAGACAACTGACATTGGCTTTGACTTCTGAGAAGTAAATGCCAAAAAGGATCTGTCCAAAGACTGATCCCTGAGGGACTCCATATGTGACTGGACTCTTTGTAGAGGTATACCCACCCAATTCTAACTTCCTGAGTCCGGTCTGTGAGCCAGTTGGCTATCCATCGGGTGAAATACAGGTTTGTACCTAACCTCTTGAGTTTGTCAACAATGCCATAGTGGGGTATTGTGTTAAATGCCTTGGCCAGGTCAAGGTAGGCAGTGTGAACGATTTTGTGTTTATCCATTGCTTTGGTGACTTTCTCAAAGAAGTCCACCAGGTTGAGTAGACATGAACTGCCCTTGACAAAACCAAAGTGGGTTGGGCCCAGTGTCTGGGGTTTACTATATCTCTATTAATCATCTCCATGATAATTCTTTCCATGGCCCTACACACAAGACTAGTGAGACTCATGGCTCTGTCAATCTTTTTCATTACAGGCCCTTCTGGTGTACAGTTGCAGTGTCCATCATATGAGTATGTGCAGCACATATTACTGTGCTGTGTATGTGAAGTTGTCAGTATTAGTTTAGATAGCTACATGACTGTGTTGTCTTTTTCTTTAATTCCCACAGCAGGATCTACAGTACAAACCACAGCCTCCACGCAGCAGGAGTCCTCAAGTGCACATATGAGTGGTATGTGTATGTTATACATTCTGTATGTTATGAATGTATTCACCTGGTAAATGTTGTCAATGATGTGATCCACAATATCGTTTATCCCTACATTAGTTGAAGTTCAGTACAGTGGAACAACAATAACTTACCATGAGTGTTTGCCAGGTGTGTTGTTATGTTTTTATGCATCACATATGTCATGTATTTTGGCCATGTTAATAGATTATATAGTTATGGTATGTATATTCCATGAAACCTACATACAGTACACTGCAAGTGAAAGCAGTAGTATTTGTATCATTGCAGTAAAATATATATGACATTTTTATATTCATCATGTCCTGTAGGCACATTGTCCTGATCTCTGACTTTATATCTTTTAGAACATCAACTGTCATTATCATCCAGCAGCCCTTCCAGTGATCATTATGTTGTGCATGATGTGTTTCAACTTTGTAGTATGGCCCCTGGCACAGAGGACATTGATTTGTTTGGATAGTCCATCTGTGAGGTTGACACTGATGTTGTATCCTCAGATGTGGAGGTCCACTTGTCAATGCATTCAGGGGATGATGACACAGTGGATATTGAACAGGATGAGACCATTGGTCAATACACTACAGGTTGGATCACTGCTATAGGTGCATTTACACAACCGGCAGACACAGGCATCACCATAGATGTTGGCAAGCAGAAGTTGCACATAGTAAGGTGCCAGTGGATGTCCATTACCTGCTTCAGGCAAATGAATGGTCACAACTACAACATCATTCAGGTATCTGTGCACTTGCCCATGCCACAGATCATGTGGCGCACCAGCTGCTTGTCATGCATGAAGGACAGGAGCACAGACATATTGAGATTATGGCTGGACTGGCCACTCAGAATGAGAGTCTGCTAGCTGTGGCATGATCAGTAGAAACCCTGACCTCTATAGTACTATAGCAGTGTCATACTACAAGCAAGATTTTGTGTTCCATGATTATGCACAGCAAATTGCAACCTGTGAGAGGCAGGCTACCTGTTCACAGAACCACCATTGCCTTAGAGGAATCTGTGTCCACTGTCCAACCTGCACAGATATCAACTGCTGGCAGATCTGTTGAGGTCCAACCTGTCACAAGGCCTTCATTTTGCAGTCATGCTCCTTCATCTCAACATAGTGTTGTACACCCAACCATCCATCTCGTCTGTGAAGCAACCAGGACAGGATGTTTCTGTGTATGGTCATGGCAGGGTGGACCATTGTATGAGACATCAATGAGGTCAATCAAGACTGCATTAGAGTGTGCACAACAGTGTAGTACAGAAAGCTGACTCATATTATTTCAATATCACTGTGCTGTAATATGTTTCCAAAATAAAACTGCTTGATGTCGTGCATGATTTATCTTTTTTCATGTCATTATATTATACATATATGTAAGTGTAGCACTGATGTGTGGCCCTTATTGTTCACCATACAGTGGTAAAACTAATTGAGAGTGCATGCATACCCTTTGTTGGTTGTTGCCCGAGTGGATTTTTGTGACATATTTGCGTATTGTTGTCATGTTATGTGTGATGCTCAGTGTGTACATCTAGTGGCTACTTGCTAATAGAAGCAATCTGTGTTGCTGTGGTGGTGCAACACCTAAAAATCAATGTTCAGTCAGTGTACCCATGTGCTTGTGGCATGTCATGACTCAAATGTCTGGGTCAGACTCTGTAGTGTAGCCTGGGCCTGTATTTGTGTTCACACTCTACGTTGCCTATGCTTGTGCCATCTATCCCCTATGTCCTCCTGCTCACCCTCCAATACCAGTGGGATGTTCTCTTCAGACATTTGTGGTTCTTGGAGCAGTTCATCCATACCTACTAATGGAAGACCACCATATGCTCGGGTTAGCATGTTGTGCAGCATAGGGCATACTGTTATCATCTGTGCTTTCTCAGGTTTATATTGCAGTGCATCCCCAGATGTGTCCAGACATCTGAACCTAGTTTTCAATGCAGCAAAAACATTCTGTATGCTGTTTCTGGTTGTGGTGTGCTCTGTTGTAGGCCTCCTGTGCAGGGTTAGATGGTTCATTTTACAGGGCCATTAGCCATGACTTAGGAGGATAACCACAGTCACCTTTTGTGGGGAGTAAAAACACTTCTGCTCTGACTTGATATTGTTAACAGGGGATCCTTAACTTACATCCTAGCTGTGTTCTTGTACTTACCCAGAAGCAATCCCTCAGAAATTTCAACTTGCTGGAAAGCAGCCCTGAGTCCACTTTCCCTCCAAATGGCAGCATCATGAGCACTTCCAGAGTGTGTTGCCATGATGTCTGTTATGCTGCCATCTGCTGCACACACAACTTGGCAGCTGATAGATAGCCAGCCCTTTCTATTTATGTATCGATCTGCTTCAAGATGAACTGATGTCTTGGTAGGTATACATGTACAATCTATTGCACCGAGTACATGGGGGAAGTTTGTGATGATGTAGAACTGGTGCATTATATTCCTCTGCTCCATGGGTGTGGATGGAAAGTGTATGTAGTCATTCATCTTGCTGCACATTGTTTCCAGGAATTTTGCCAGGATACAGCTGGTGGCTCTCTGTGATACTCTCACAACATCCCCCATCTGTCTCTGGAATATCTCAGATGTGAGTACACCCAGACTTAAACACACTTTAGTTTCAAGGGGGATGGTGTTTTCTCACAGGGTCTGCACAGGTATGTATGGGGCACACATGTTACAGGCAGTCTGCACCATTTGTCTGTCTAGACAGTGTCTGTTGATTGCTTCCTGGTCTGGCAACTGGTTTGGTTGCAGCCTTGCTCTGACTCTAGCTGGCTGCCTTCTAGGATGCACAGCCACATACTCATTTATGGCTTGAATCTCTGCTGCCAGTTGCAGTAAATTAACAGCAGGTTGTATTGTTTGATGTTTTTTTTTTCAGTTTTGCTACAGATTTCTCTGTACTCATACCATTTGCATGACTTCAAAGTGGTCTGTAACGTATTCACTGAGGATTTCAGAAATAGAGTCAGCACCATTTTTGTCACACTTGAGTTGTATCGTATGCACATGACATGTTTTGGAATCACAATGGCATAAGCAGAATCCCTAATTATCCTACACTGAATACTGAAGTAGTCGTTTGCCTTCAGCATGTCTTCCAGAATCATGTCCACAGCAGGTATGCTGAAGTCATCCTTTTGCATGCTGTGCTGTCCACAAATACTGCTTCTGCAAACTTTATAGAATCTGGCCAAGTGTATGCACTATGTGGAAGGTGTGCCATACTTGTAGTTGTATATCCCTAAGCTAAGAATACAAAAAGTTTAGGTAAATGATATAACAGCACAACTATAGCATTGCAAATTAATGGTAGTGATATTGCAGAAATGTGTACCGATGGAAAACCAATTATCTCAGAGTCTCCCTGTTAGTTGTACCCTTTATGTGCGTACTTGATTGTTGTCAAATGCCATCAGCGCATTTTATTACAGCATTGCTTCCTATAAACCATATCAAAACATACAGCAAAATCAGAGGAGAATAGATGATGTATACACTGCCATAAACTACCCGCTACTGGTCTGGCAACTAGACCTATCTAACATCAACACTATAAATGGATCAGACACTTATTACGATACATATTACAATGCACAAGAGAGTATATCAAACTCATAATACATTCTTCAACTGACAATAAACACTTACAAGTAAGCAAGTATACAGCACATTTAAAAATAAAAATTACAAACTATTATTGCACATATCCATAATATTCACTACACATGTGGTTGCTGTTTGAGTAAACATAATGCATGCTGTATGTATTTAAATTTTCCAGCATATGCTACTACTTGGTGTACATCAAGTATCATGTGTCTCCTGATATGTAATCATATAACCTTTTCTACAAGTAATCAACAAGTGCTCATGGGTGATTTGGTAATATGCTAGATGTAACTGTGTTTCTTATATTCTAGGAGCATGACAAAACCTTTTCTAATAGTATGGGATTCTGGTTAATATAGTTACTAGAACTGCTTAGGAGGGATATGTTACCATATTTTTAAAGATAAACATGTGAACATGGTAATTGCATTACTTACCCTCCTGCAAAAGCATCACGGTATGTCTTGGGCAGTGCAGGACTGCATTCTAGTAATGTCGAGCAAAGTCGAATTCGCAAACAAAGGTGTGTTTGTGACATTTTGACCTTATCGACATTACGTGTTCAGGCTTTTCGTCGACATTTCAGGTGGTTCTTTATTGGTGGTTCTTTGTTGTGGTTGTCGACTATATGATAGTAAACCATATATATATATATATATATATATATATATATATATATATATATATGTGTGCGTGTGTGTTTTTGTGTGTATGTGTGTGTGTGTGTGTGTGTGTGTGTGTGTGTGTGTGTGTGTGTGTATCTATATCTATATCTATCTATATATATGATAGAAACCTCTTTTGACTGAAACACAATTGACTGAAACAATAAGACTGAAATTTCAAAAGACTGAAAAGTCACTTGACTGAAACCCATAAGACTGAAACCCATATTAAAGAATTTCAACATACTAAATTGTAAACTGGACAATATAGAACTAGACTAGGTGGGGGGCTATGCCCTCTCACCCCAAATGTAGGGGTCTGTGCCCTCCACCCCCCTAACTATATGTACTAACTCCAGAATTGCACTACAGTGGGGAAAAGGGCATATACCTTTCACGTACCTTACAGTAGTCTACATGCTGCCACTACTATGCCCTTTTCCCCACTGTAGGGCAATCCTGGACTTAGTATATATAGTTAGGGGGGGGTATGGTTAGCATAGCCCCCACCTAGTCTGGGTTTTATATGGTCCAGTTTAAAATTTAGTATGTTGAAATTGAGTATTATGGGTTTCAGTCTTATGGGTTCCAGTCAAGTGACTTTTCAGTCTTTTGAAATTTTTTGAACTTTCAGTCTTATGGTCTCAGTCAAATAAGTTTCAGTCAAATGAGGTTTCTATCATATGATAGGGATCCATATGTATATATATATATATATATATATATATATATATATATATATATATATATATATATATATATATATATATATATATATGGGTCTACCTGACATGGTCGACAGGCCATATGATCGACACTCATTTGGTCGACAGTTCATTTGGTCGACAAGCATGTTATGTGGGGAGCTTCGCCACCCCCCCACACCCCCAATGTGGGGGGCTGTGCCCCCACACCCCCCCTAACTATATATATCAACTCCAGGGTCGCACAACATTGGGGAGGGGGGAAAATCTGCCTGTCAACCAAATGAACTGTCGACCAAATGAGTGTTGATCATATGGCCTGTCGACCATGTCAGGTAGACCCATATATATATATATATATATATATATATATATATATATATATATATGGGTATACTTTGTTTCATTGAATCTCATTTCACTGAATTTCATTTCACCCCAACCACTTCGCTGAAAACTCATATTACTGAAAACTCATTTCACTGAATCTCACTTCACTGAACTGAAGTTAGTATACATGGCACTGTGTAGAGTACTGTAAGGCAAATAAAAGGTATATGCCCTTTTCCACACTGTAGTGTGATCCTAGAATTAGTATATTATAGTTGGGGGTGTGTGGGGGGCACAGCCCCCCACATTGGGTGGTGTTGGGGACATAGCCCCCCACTTAGTTTGAGTAGATGTTGTCTTCTGGACAGAGTTAGTCATTGGTGTTGCAACTTGTTAGAAAAATATGTATTAATGTATATGTTTAGTGCTTATTAGAAGCTAAAAGGGTTAACACATTTCATTCTATTTTATGTACAGCTTAGTTCTGTATGGAATTATAAGATGCTTTTTCAAACTGCAGTATGCTTTCTGAAATTGCAAGATGCTCTCTGACCTAGTATTTGCTAGCAC
The DNA here is from genome assembly GCF_019279795.1 of Protopterus annectens. Taxonomy (NCBI): domain Eukaryota; kingdom Metazoa; phylum Chordata; order Ceratodontiformes; family Protopteridae; genus Protopterus; species Protopterus annectens. The sequence continues at coordinate 599,497,474 of NC_056745.1, forward strand.
AGCAAAATTCATGTTTATGCCTTTTGGAAATTTACTGAAAAGCAGGTGATTATCTGCTAGGTCAGGAAAATGAATGAATAGTGAATGAATAGAACAATACTGTTTTCTATAACGTGATTGAATATGAACAATCAGCTCTGTTTGTGTTATGAGAACATGCACAGCTGCAGAAAAGAAAAGATACATCAGAAAAAGACTGCTTGAAGAAATGAACTATAATCTGTACGTGCTTTGTGCTCAAATTAGCCATAGTACCTTGAATGGTAACATTGCATAGTCATATCTGACCGGTGGTCATCAAGGCCACGTTGTTTTTCTTAGGAAGTTTTTTTGTAAACTTGATATGCCAGCAGAAAATCATGGACAAACAGTTGCTGTGAAATAATATTGAAAGAACTTGTGATTTATTACGTCAGCTTAGTAGGCAATGCCTTGTAAGAAATGTATAAGAATAGCTTCACTTCCTGATTCTAGTTAGACAAACTCTGTATTAGCACATTTTTGTCTCCTTGCTGCAAGATTAAAGTGCCTTAACCTGAACCTGCTGTGTGTTGATCATTTAAAAGTTGTTTTTCCTTTGACACAACTATGCATGTCTGTTGTTTAAAATGTATTGTTTTGAAGTTTTTGGTAAAATACAATATAAAACAAAGTGTGGGGGGTACGCCTCCGACAAGCCCCACTGTGGGAGGTTATGCCCCCACACACCCCCTAACTATATATACTAACTCCAGGATCACACTGCAGTGGGGAAAAGGGCATAAACCTTTTACTTGCCTTACAGTACTCTACACAGTACTATATATACTAAGTTCAGTTCCGTGAAATGAGATTCGGTGAAATGAGTTTTCAGTAATTTGTTTTTTCAGTGAAGTTGTCGGGGTGAAATGAAATTCAGTGAATTGAGATTCATCTAAACAAAGTAGGCCTATATTTTATATATATATATATATATATATATATATATATATATATATATATATATATATATATATATATATACAGTTATGACTAAACCACACTGCACTCAAGCTGTCTGTAATATTAAACACATGCCTGAAAACCAAGAAATTTCTGTAACTTTGCTCATCACTTACTCACATAATTTAGTAATATAACCTGCATCATACACGTTTAATTGCAGGACTTTTTTGTTATTTTGTGGTGCTCTTTTGTGATATGGTGACTTCTGTTGAAGTGTGGCCCTCCTGAGCCCTCATCTACATGATACAATAGTTAGAAAGCATAGCTCTAGGCCAGGCTCATCATCTAGTATGGACTGGTGATGACAAGGTGAATGATAAGAGAGCTTGGGAGCTAACATTCCTGCTCAGTGAGGATGGCCTGAACAGTACTTGGCTCAACTCCATTTATGCTGGCATCATTCAGAAGAACATTTTGAACTGCTAGGCATGAGCATCTCTTTTTATGACCCACCCCCTTGCAGAATTTTGTCACCCCCTCACCATAGCCTGCAGATTCACCTACTCTGGCCACTTTTCATGCCTCTCAGTTTCACTGAGGCTTCAAGCATGGCCTGCCACATACCAGCATGTCATCCTTATGAGAGATTTAGAGATATGCAGGCATTATTCTTTCCTCCCTTTCCCCACCAGTTCTCTTAGATGCTTGGGCCACTAATTGAAACTAGGCTGCTTCTTTCCTAGTAAGAGCATTATTCCTCTGTACTAACAGAGCTTTACTAACAGAGCTGGCTTCCTCTGCAAGATTTGAGGATTTTGCTGCATACTTTTAAACTCAACAAGGGTTGACAGAGGCATTACTAGGTTGGGTCATAGAGGGCAGACACCCCAGGTGCAAGGTGTTAACGTGTGCAATCAGCAGAAAGGAATCAGTCACTAGTGTAGTACCAGCGTTGAGAAATAAATGTTGATACTGCATTTGCAGTCAGGGCTGGTATAAGTTGTAGCAAAATGCTTATTTTGTTTGTTTTATAGTCCTCAAGTATGATTGTTTTTTGTCCTCAACTTAAAGTTGATGGGAGCACCACATCGGGAAATTGGCACAGGGTACCAAACTGGTTATCTATGTCTCTGTTGTCAAATGTTGTTGTTGTGGACTGTCAGTCCGTGAAACTCTGAAATATCACATTCTAATGAGGTCCATTAGGATATTTTGGTCTGAAGAGCAAAACATGGCAGCTAATATGTTATATATGTCTGTAGCATTCTGAAGTGCTCAACTGTATGAAATTATCTCTACCTGGAGTAATAGTGTAATGGCATGATACCAAGGTATGCCACATCAGTCATACAGTACCACATTTTAGATCTATATTCAACATGTATATAACTATAATGGTCCTTCATGTGTTTGTTGAACTTAATGACGTGCATGGAAGATACTCCTATTCCAGTTGCAATTCAAGGACCATCTGCCTCACCCCAGTAGATGATCATTATCCCTGCTCTCAAACAGAGGTGAGCAGGTATAGCCTCATAATCTTTTCTCATGCTGACTTCTACAGGTACTTGGGCTGCATAAATGCATCCATATCTAAGTCACAGTCAGGGTTTCATCCCTCTACACAAATGCAACTGGCGTGTTCTGCAAGACACGCAGCCTTTGATGTTTATGATTGGATCAATGAGCGCCTGTGGCTACTGGCACATTGTGCTATCAGTTCCTGGCAAGCTACACATTTTGCAGAAAATAAGATTCTGAAACATGGCATGATAATGTGGCCCATTAGTGATGTATGGCATTACAGAGCTAAATATGATGGTCAATATGTCATACAAATCTCTAGTATTCTAAGACACACCTATATATGCAATTGTTCCTCTGCATGGGGAGCAGGTTGGCCCTCAGCAATTATAAGCCCTAATCTGGACCATTTTGGGTGTGCCCCTCATCTGCCTCTCCATCTATCACCCCTCCTCTCACTTCACTTACTGGCTTCTTGAGCATAAGAGTATTACAGATTAGATATCAGGAGATATGCTATTAATGCGTATATTAAAATAATACTCTTTTTATTTATTAACTTTTGTCTTGTTGCAAGGCATGTTAAAAAAGCAGTAAGCTACTGGACTCCTAGATTACCACCCAGTATAACATCTCTTATAGTTTCTATATCAGGATCTGCTTAATTCACTCAGGTACAATGTAATGGGCCTGTTTGATGGGCCACTGAGGTACTGTGTTTGCAGGCTGTGTCACCGAATGGAAGCACCCTGGCTTAACAGTAAACATCTTCCCAAGCAGTGTAGTAATTCTGGGATCTTATGAACCTGGGTGGGAGATAGCTGTAGACTTCCACTTGCCCTGACCCTGACCACAAATAATTTTTGTTATTTTATTTTATTTTTTTCTGTCTTTCACTTTTCTTGTCTTCCCCTCATTTGACTCATGCCTTACTCTCCTTCACATCCTATGCCATCAATTATACATACTCAAATGCTTTGTTTGTTTGTATATTATTTTCTCCATAGAAACATACTAAATGAATTCTTATATCATGTCTTCCTATGATTGCGATCATCCATGCTACATACTATTCTGACTATACTTCTCTGCATACTTGCTCTTACTTTACCACTTTTGAACTGATATTAAAATTTATTGGCTGTTTTCCACTGCATTATGGTTTAACACTTTCAGCAAAGTGAATAATATTTCTATCCACCTCTGTCTCCCATCACTGAGCACATACACCTTATGTTTCACTTATCTGGGATTATTTTGCTCCTATCTGTGACTGCAACAAGTATTTCTCTGTCATATTGCTGAACTAGTAACATTCTGTCACAAGTCTTAGTGATCAGAAATTACTTCACATTGCAGTATCTACAGTATCCACATGTTTATGCTAACTAGTGTTTGTTGTTTTCATGCTGCCTGAGTGACTATTCCACAGTTATTTCTTGTAACTTTACTCATTAGCAATTAACTATTATAAACCCCATTTCAGCAAAGAGAAGCAAAAGAAAATAATACTTCTCTATCAGTCTTCAAAATAAGCTAGGTCTTATCTTTTGATGCAGTTACTGGAGTGATACCTAAAAGCAGATGTTAATCTGACCAGTTTAAAGTCGAAAACCCTGTTGAGCAGTCTGCAACAGCAACTAACTACTATGGGAGTGCAAAAAGCTAACATTGTGAGCCATGCAAAAAGCATGTCTGCAATTACTAATAATACATAACCAATTAAAACTGGCAGGTAAGTACTATGAGAGCAAGAGTACAGTAGGAAAATGCCTTGCACTTTGCTGTTGTGTCTCTTAGGCAAGTCTTTGGGCCATGTAAGGCATGATGACCCTGTTATAACTCCCTCTTTGCCCTAGTTATGGCTGCAAGTGGTTTTGTGTCAGGTCCTTTTGAATGGTTAACAAATGAGTAAATAATCTAGAAACAGAAATAAAATATTTTATTATTTCGCCTAATGCATTTCTTCTCATTAGTTCATTCTTTGAAGATAGTCTGTCTACAATAACATCAACCACCAGATCCACAAAACAGAAGAGTTTAGTCAAGTATAGCCTCTTCGTCATGAGGAGCAGAGAAACAAAACCGTAATAGATTTTTAATGAATTGGATTTATTAAAGAATCACCTCCTATGCAAACTCTGAGAATGAAAGTCACCCTGAGCAGACTATGAATTAAATGTATAGTTCTGTTCACTTTCTTCTGTATTCAAACCACACCTGACGTTTTCTTTCTGAACACCTTACAATAACAGAAGAAGCATCCTTCTGTTTTCCAGCTAGGAAAAAAAAATTTCATAAAGATCTGATTTTCTTTTTAGTTCTAGAGAAATTGATTTGAAATTGAAGAGGAACCTATTATCTATTAAACATGTATTAATGATTGGTATAGCAAATACTATGTTCAGGGTACGATGCAGCTATGCCAGTAAGTTTGGTTAGAGTGTAGCAATATAGAAGCCCCAGAGGGTTTGCATCACAAATAAAACATACTATGAAAGAAATGTAGTACTTCACACATGTGAGCTAAAAAATAACAGGTTTTAGTTACATATAGTTAATATTTTTGATATTTCTGATTATCTGTACATCTGTACATAATAAAACACCACACCTGCCAGATTATGTTTTGTACAAAGTGTTTATATATTTACATTGATACCACCTTGTTTGTACATTGAAATAAAATGTTTGATTAAGGGTAACTTATTTTACCTGCATAACAGTGTTGTGAGGCATTCCACTGTCACACTGGTTAGCATAATTGCTCATAGTGGCTAGCTCTCTATTTCACTTCTCGTTTACAGTTCTGTGCCTTGTTTGTGAAGTCTGTAAGTCCTCTTTGAGTTTGCAGCTTTTTTTTTGCTGCTTTCATTTCCTTCATGGTAAAAAAGACATTGCCTTCATCAACTGATGATTCCCCAAATTTTCCATTGGTATATGAACCATACTTGAGCGTGTATGTGTGTGTGTGTGTTTGTGTGTGTGTGTGTGTGTGTGTGTGTGTGTGTGTGTGTGTGTGTGTGTGTGTGTGTGTGTGTGTGTGTGTGTGTGTGTGTGTGTGTGTGTGTGTGTGTGTGTGTGTGCGCGCTTGTGTGTGTGTGTGTGTGTGTGTGTGTGTGTGTGTGTGTGTGTGTGTGTGTGTGTGTGTTTGCCTGCATGCGCATGTGTCCTTGCAATTCAAGCTTAAGTTTTCTGCCTTGTGCCCCACTGAGTGTTGCTCCTCTATAACCCGGAATGGATGAAGAGGGTAAGCAGGTAATAAATGAATGAATGAACAAATTAATGAATTTTTCTCGCCAGTATATCCTTGACTGAGTAGACTTGCTGATATTAGAATTTTATTTTGGAATATCTCTTAAGTTACAGTTACAGTGTTGCCAAGCCTGCAAGAGTGCAATTCATTTTACAGATGAAGGAGAAGCAGAACATGAAGGGCAAAGAACTGCACCTGTAGCAGTAGGATTTGATCTGACAGCATGCATATTTAGAGTTCTGACTATTTTGTTACTGTAAACTGATTTACTTTTAAATGTAAATTTATAGCAGACCAAGAACAGCCAGAGGTACAGTAATTATCCACAACATGAAAATTTAATGACTTCTGTTTTTTTATAGTCCCTATTCCTGCCTCACTGCTTCCTGAAGGTTCTTCCAAGACCATATATTAGCTGGTATGATGAAAATAGATGCTGAGACTAATAGCAGGGATGAAACATTAGCTCACACAGCCTGCTTATAAATTTGTGGTCAGAAATTGAGGTTTCTGCCCATATCATTTGCTCATCTACATTTCCTGCATCATGTACCATATCTTCTATGAGCAGCAACTGAATCTACACTCTGACCCATCTGTGTATAAAAGACATTGTCTTAACGCTATCAGTCATTTGCAGATTTTTGTAAACTTTTATACTGTAGATATCAAACATCTTTCTCATCTTCCAGGAGTAAGTTTTATGTTAAAATTCCATACAATGCCAGTATTGCTGTTGTGCTTGAATTATAATACAGTGAAAAGATTTGTTTGTACTGGCTGAAAATGTTTATCACAAAATAAATACATTATAATCGACTTTCATTGCCTTACAAGACAGTAAGTCATTAGGATTAATTATATAAGGAAGGAACACTGCATATCTGTTCAGTTTAACGTGGCACTAACAGCAACATATCATATTTATTTAGTTATGCAGATCAGCATTCGTAGGATAGGCTACAACAGCATAGTCACATTAAAAACTCATTTCAAATACAGAATAGTTGAAAAGCTTAAAATACTTTAGAAAGGGAAATTTCCAAGAGTCACTCTCATTTAATATACTTGGCACCCTAACACAATTTCAAAACTGTAAAAAATGGTTATTTCAAAAAAGTTTTTGAAGGGAGGTATGCTCCCTGTATCCCCCATGTGGGATGCTTGCTTCCAAAATATACTGCATCTGAGGACACTGTACATCAGTGAAGGGGACAGATTCCATACTTTTTTGTATGCTTGAAATTACAAATATTACCCAGATTCAGATTTAAAAATGACTTGGGCAGAGTAACGTGCAATAGTTTCTCCATGATCAAGTCCAAGTCCTAGGGCTTTGCTTGTCCTTATTCATCATATGTTAATGGAGACTGCTGATGTACTATGCTCAGTTTGAAAAGTGGAAGCAAGTTTAAGCAAGTTTACTTAGCTGAAACACTACATCAGTGCATATTTGTGAAGGTTGTCAGTGTACAACCCTGAATTATAGGTGTGACTAATTGGTCAAAAGGAAGTTTCAGTGAAGCACTACCTCTACACACACACACACACACACACACACACACACACACACATATATATATATATATATATATATATATATATATATATATATGGGTCTATATGACTTGGTCGACAGTTCATATGGTCGACTGTTTATTTGGTCGACAGTTCATTTGATCGACAAGCATTTTAGATGGGGGGCTTCACCCCCCACACCCCCCAATGTGGGGGGTTGTGCCCCCCACACCCCCCAACTATATATATCAACTCCAGGGTCGCACAACATTGGGGAAGGGGGCAAATGCTTGTCGATCAAATGAACTGTCGACCAAATAAACAGTCGACCATATAAACTGTCGACCAAGTCATATATACCCATATATATATATATATATATATATATATATATATATATATATATATATATATACATATATGGGATTTGGTCCTGCAGGCAGTAACTGGTGAGAATCCAGTCTTTCTGCAGTAACAAGATCCACATAGAGCTGCAGTGCACTGTGTGGACTGTAAGGGGGGGACAGTACACATTCATGGACTGGTAATGTTTCAGACATCTCTGAGATAATTTTATTTTATTTTTAAGTTGATAACTGGAGAAGAACACTGATCCCATTGGACCTATTTCAGTCTCAGCCCAGGATAAACACAATAAATATGTGATATTATATGCAAAGTTAGTAATACAATGCAATATAAATGTATATTATATACAAAGTGATCATTATAGTGGGGTTGAGGGTACAACTGAAATAGATAAATAAAATCATATATAGCGTAACTGACAAAATGCAATGTATACATGCGTTATATACATTGTAGAAATCAGAGTTGGCATACTGAAAGAATCACAATCAAAAGTAGAGTCAGGACAAGGGATGCAGAGGGGTGAAGGGTGTGAAGAAGTTAAGTTATATGACCAGACTGAGAGTGGGTACATTTTTCTGGAGTCTTGATATGTGCATTTATTTCTGATCAGGAAATTGGGTAAGAGAAATAATCTTTAAGAAAAGAAGGGAGAGATTCCCACAGTTTGGGACCAAGGACTGAGAAAGAATGGTCTGTGCACTGAAGCCTAGCTTGAGGGATTTGGGGGAGAGGACATGAGTGGTTAAGATGTCTAAGTTTGCATATTGGTGTACCTCAAATAGTCTGGAGGTTAGTTGGGGGAAGGTGTCTTCTTGATAAGTTTAAGTAGTTAAGACAATAGTAGAAAGTCAGCAAGTTGCTTCAGAGGTAGCCAATTAGCTTTTTCAATGGTTCTGTGGTGCTTATTCCTGTTGGAGAGAGTGATGAATCTACAAATGGAGTTTGAGATGTAGTAAATGCTAGATGCATTTCTTTTAGAGGCTGCAGCAATTAGAGTGAGACAATGTTCTAGATGAGACAATACCTTTACTTATAGCATTTCTACAGAGTCTGAATAGAAGAGGGGGTGTTATTATTAAAGATTGCTATGAGACTTGTTATTATTACATGTTCAATGATAACATGAATACTATGCTTTTTGTATCTGTGACAATAAAGACAACTTTGGAACATATAACAATTGTTGGTACTGTATAGACCACCAGAGTCAAGTACTGATGACCTAAAGGAATTCATGCATTTCTTGCATGAAACACAAGAAGTAAAAATACTAGTGGATTGTAAATTAAATTCATCAGAAAAGAGTTGGAATAATATTGATTCAACAACAACAGTAAAGAAATTATGTACAATGAATGTTCAGGGACAGCAATTGCATTGGATTGGGGGAAAAAAAACCTATCCGAGAATGGAGCCTACATTGTGTTCCTAAGGAAATGACTGTGACTTCATGTCAAATTTTACCACCATTGATGTGCATTGATCATGGAGTTATAAAGGTTAACTGCTCCTAGAAAATTCTGCCTAACTGCAATCACAATGCACGGAATGTTAAAAACAGACTAAATAGAAGCAAAATAGTCACAACGTAAAACTACTGGAGTGATCTGTTCTGTGGAAAAACTGCAGAAAAAAATGTGTCAAATTTTGAGAGAGAATTTGTTTGAATGGAAAAAGGCCCACAAGATCAGGAATATATATTTCCATATGAGTAAGATACTTCACTAAGGCGAGAGACAAAAGAAATAAAAAAATGGAAAAGAGGTCAAACTATAAATTTGAGAACAGACAAATACAAATTGGTCATATAAATTAAGCACAGTGTGAGACAAGACCAAGAAAAATGTGAATAAAATGCATATAAAGATATTGAACACAATAGAAACCATTTTAGGGATACATGAATGAGTAAAGAAATACAAATGGATAAACTAACTGTGTGTAGATTCTGAAATTTATTCTGAAACAACAAAGTATCGATATATTTACAAAATATTACACAAAGCGGTTTGACTTCACAAAGAGATTGATGATTGTCCTAGTAAGATCTAAGTAACTTCAGATACTGAAATCAGATTAGATGTTATTGAAAGGAACTACAGAATCTTGTCCAAACAAAGCACAGGGAAGAGATGGAATTAGTAATAATGACCCGAAAAGACTTTGGCATGAAGTTATAGTACCATTATATCTGTTATTCACTTAGTCATTTAAGAATAGAGATTCCTCAAGATTGCAGGCATACACTTGTTAAACTTATCTTTAAGAGAAAGGGGAAAAGGACAAACCCAAAATCATTCAAACCCATAGGTTTACTTTCATGTTGTGAAAAAAGTAATGGAGAAGGTTATTTTGGATAAATTATTGTTAGAAGTGGAAAGTAGGAATTGGAAACCATAAATCAGCATGTATATGTGGAAAATAGATTTATAACCACCTGTAACATGTTGATCTATAACATGTTAATAAAATGTATAAAGGAAACAATACTGTGAAATAATTTATATAGATTTAACTCCAGCATTAGATAAGGTCATATGCAAAACACTGATTAATACATTAGAGCAACTAGGTATTGATGTAATCTTGATAAAATAGATAGGCTTACAAATGGGACATGGCAAGTATCATACAACTGGCAGGTGAAATTCTTGGTTACAGTCAGGATGCCCTCAGGGCACAATCCTAGGCTCATGGTTTTTATATTATATGTTTCAGATCTTATGTTTTCATCTGAGGTTTTCTACAGTCTGCATGCAGATGACTTGAATATGGGTAAACTTATTACATGTGTCACAGATAGGTCATGTTTGTAAAAGAATTTGAGTAAATAGACCCCTTGGGCACAGGAGAATAATATGTTGATAAATACATCAGAAAATAAGTATATGGCATTTGGGAGACTAAAAGGTGAATATTAAATACAGTACACAGTGACTGAAACAGTAAAATCAACTAAGGGCCTGAGTCATATGGGTAGCTCCAGCTTAGAGTTTATCTAATCATATTAACCAAAAATCATTGTTTTGGTTTGAGATGAGTTTAGCAGTAATTGTTTATCACTGATCCATTGAAAAACTGCATGAAAATCAGCCTTACAATTCATTTCAAGTGAAGAGACTGAGTAGTTAGTCCAGAATAGGACCATATCACGGGCATAAATCATGAGAGGAAGGTGGGATAAGTCAAAAGGAAGCTTGTTTATGTAGATAGAAAAGAGGAGCAGTGTCAGAGTAGGCCGCTAGGGGACACCTTTCTGTAGAGTGACATGTGGAGGTTAATGAACTGAATTTCACTGAGAAGTGATGGTTAGAGAGGTTGCTTTTGAGCCAAGGCAATGTGTCATTACTAATGCTTATTTCAGTGTGATGGTCTAGGAGAATTGAGTGATCGACCAGATAAAATTAAAAATTGATTCAATAATTAGACCTTTCCATTCCAAGAAGAATGCTGTTGCCAAGTGTATAGATAGCTGTGGATGTAGTGTTACCAGACCAAAAACCATGCTGTTTGAAAAGAGAAGGTGGTATTGGTTGACATATTGTGTGAGTTACAAGTAGAGTAATTTTTCCTAAATCTTTCTTTGGGAGGGAGAATAGAAATGGACCAAAAGTCTGATGGATTGGAGCATTTGGGTTTCTTAGGAATAGGTTTTACAATGACATTTTTCCAGATATTAGGCATAATAGTAAGTGTAACATTTTGTGTGTGTGTGTGTGTGTGTGTGTGTGTGTGTGTGTGTGTGTGTGTGTGTGTGTGCGCGTGTGTGCATGTGTGCGTGTGCGTGTGTGTGTGTATCTACATAGGTGGTGTTAGTATCTGAAGTAGTTGGATTGATAAGTGTGGTAGAATAACAAAATGGAGAGAAGCTGTAGTGTGTAGCTGGTTCATCCAGTGCCCTGTGCCAGTACTATAAATAACTGCCCCACCCCCAAAGCCCTTCAAGTGAAGAGTGGGAAAAAAAGGCAGATCACTACATTGTAAGCAATTGGCTTGTTACCTTTAAAGCTACCCTCTCCCCGCCCCCCACAGTTCTTCCTTTGAAGAGCAAGGGAAAAAATATTCCTTCTACCAGCACACCAGCGAGGTGGCAGGATGCATGACATGCCCCCCCCACCACTTACCCCAGCCATTCAGATACTGTTTTTGTGCCCTGACTCCTACCCTCATTCAATTCATTATATTAAAAAAGTAATAATAATAATAATAATGCCTTGTTTTAAATTGTAGGAAACTGCTTGCTACAAATGTAGCAAACATTTGCTATAGTTTATACCCTCCCTACACGGAGCACTACAGAGCTCAGGTTTTAGTTAAAAATATATATTTTTTTAAACTGTAGCAAACAGCTTGCTAAAATGTAGCAAGCAGTTGTTGCAGTTTAGGCCACACATGATGCACTGCAGTATTTTGGTTTGATTGTAAATGCAAAACCGTTTTTTAAAAGCCTTGCATTAAAGAGAGATCAGGTTCAGCTGGCTGCCCCACCAGCATTTTGTTCCCAAGGCAGTTGCCCCTCCCTGCCCTAGCTATGCTACCAGGAAAATTGAGGATATGTATGGCCTGCTTAACTTTGAATGATGAGAATATAGCATACTAGTATAAAACAAAAATGAGTGAAAGATGAGCGGGGAATACATGACAGACTAAGTGATATGGTAGGAATTGTTTGGAGGGATTGCAATGGATATTAGCAAGGACAGCAAAAGTAGGTAGTTAGGGAAAAAAAGTGGAATAGATTAGAGAAGAGAAAGATACATAGTGCTGTATGTTAAGTGTTTGGAAGGAGGCAAAGATAGATTAGAGGAATGTTGATAGCTGCCTGAGTGTGCGAGTCGAAAGTGGAATATGTGTCTTTAAGAAGGGTGGTGTTATGTAGGAAAAAGTAGGTGTCAATGGAGGAAATAAATGTAGGGAACTGGGGGGTATCCTGGGGAACTGGTGGTGAGAGGGGAGTGAAGTGAGCCAGAAATCACACTATGTGAGTCAATCAGTCTGCATACTCTTAGTGAGTAAGAACATTTATTGGTAAGCTGATATGTAAGGCAATCTTTATGTTCCAGACGAAATAACAGAGAGAAATATTTCAAAGAATGAAATAGCAACAATAATAATAGTAATAATAATAATAATAATAATAATAATAATAATAATAATAATAATAATAATACAAGTAATAACCATAGTTAATTGATTAAATCATAATAGGGTCAGTGGCACAGCTGAGCTTATTTAAAAGTTTTAAATAGTTTATTCAAACCCAGAAGTTCTCTAACTACTTGTCAAGTGAAAGGGAAAATACCTGAAGCAGGTAAAATGTCCTTTGCAGTTTTGTAAGCCTTAGCAAGGTCAGACAATTAATTAAGCAATAACTGACAATGTCGGTGTGGTATAAGATTTACCCACAGTTGGTGTGGTTTAATCATGAAGGCAAAGCCCAAGTGATTAAATAAAGTCAACAGTGGGTAAATCTTTATTTGCCACACCACAGAGTCGGTTAGAGTTATTATACAGTGACATTATTTAAGAAAAAAAATACTTTTCTTAAATAATGTCTTTGTATAACAGAATTGTACTGTTCTTCCATGGCTGGTAATATCCTGGTGCCTTTTTTTGATGTACTGTGCATGCGTTTGGGACTTGCATTCCTATATAGTTTTTTCATTATGATTTTTTACAAGCTCCTATCTGTTTATGGCGATGATATTAGTAGCTGAACATTACTTCATTAACAGCATTGTGGAACCAGCTTTAGGGTTAGACTATACCATGTTCCTATTAGTTGGTGGTATCTATAAATATTAATGGGATCTTGTGCACAAGTAATTTTCTTTTCACTGATGAAGGCTGGATAGCCGAAACTGGTTTGAATTGTTTATCATGTACATGTGGCATTACATGCCTTAATGAATAATTATATTTGAATAAAGTATCTAAATGTTGCATATGCTGGCCTCTTGTGTTATATGGATTAATGGTTTGGGCCGTGCATACCATACCTGCGAGGCATCTTGTTTCACTTGCGTTCCCATGCCTACCCAGTACATCAGTGCTTTGGAAAGGAAGCAATGGAGAAAAGAAGGTCTCCGTTGCTCCATTTTTTTTTTAATATAAAAAAAAAAGTTTCAGACAGTTTAGAGGTAGGAGAGAGACAGAATGGAGGAAATACAAAGAAAATCAGGTATGTGTCTTTAGTTTATGTCCGGAGCCTGGACTACCAATTTTTTTTTTATTTTTGTTTAAAAAAAATAAAACTTACAGAATATACCAATGGAAAAAAAGTAGTCTGGGTGACTGGATCTTTTTCCGTAGTTATATTCTCGAACTTACAATGGGCATGCTGGTTGGGCTGGCCAATCAGCGTACTCATTTTAGAATATTAATGGCCAGTTACTGCATAATAAACAGTTTAGAACTTTCAATTAGATTTGAATCTATACAGCAGAAAGGCTGCAACAGCAAGTACTTTGTGAAGTTATTTAATTATTTGTTGAAAACTGACAAATGCTGTATTTGCTCCAAGTGTTTAATTAAAAGAAAAATATTCCAGATTTGTGCAAGATATATTGTGTTTCCAAAGCAGAAAGGAAAACCTCAAATCCAAACAGGGTTTGGCCGGTCTGTAATTCAGATCAAGTCTATAGTTACAACTAGGAAACTATAGCATTTAAAAAAAGTACAGCTATCACCTAAAATGGCTAATATAAACTATTTCAGTATAACTTTCATAATATAGTATACTCAGTGAGAACAGCTCAAAAAGACTTGTTAGTTAAAAATAAAAGAAAATCATGGTTGGGTAGTATGTCAGCCATCTCTAAGCTTCAAAGGGAACAGTTCACAAAAACATGTTAGTTAAAAATAAATGAAGTTCATTATTGCGCTACTGGTTCCAAATACCTGTCCCCATAGAAAGATGGAGAGAATGTAGGTATGATGGCTGCATTGCCTGTTATGCTTACATTCTCCTGTCTATCATATAGGTGGGGCTGCTGTTGAGGATGATGTTGTAGCTATGCAACTCCACCCAGTTTAATCTCTCCAAGTCTTTTGGGTTTCTAATACCATGACAGGACTGGACCCCATCCCTAAATCAAAGTGCAATTAGAGTTCATGAAATTAGTATTGTTTCAGTCATTTTTATGTTAGCCAAAAGTGCTCTCTGCAGCACTTATAGTCCAGAACTAACTCCTTCTGCAATTCATATGGAGTTACATTTATTGGTAGCATATCTAAATACGACTGTAAATTCTTGCTTAATAGACCTGTTGCTCCTACTGTTATTGCAACTTTCTGGGTATATTTCTTTATCATTGCTCTCATTTCAGCCTGCAAATATTGTTATTTTATGACTTTGTGTCTCTCTCTGCACATAAGACACTGTAAATACTGTGTGTAGTAATTTCAGTAATTAATAAAACTTTTGTGTTTTTTTCCCAGACCACAATATCTAGTTTTCTTGCATCTAATTTTTGAACTGTTGGTAATGAGTTGTTATTCACTACAATACTTTTTGGTTCATGTTTCCAGTGCTTCTCAAGTACTTCAATATTGTGGTATTTGCAGAATCCCCAATGCAACAGTTTTGCCTCATTATTATGTCTTTCAGTATACAGGTCCATTGCAATGTGTGTATCATATATTTCTGCATGTAACTATTTCCAATCCTTTTTTATAGAACCTGCATTTGTCTATTTCTCCTACATGCTCAATGGATTTTGTAAACCATGAACATAGTCCACATTCCTGGGCCAGCCATTATAAACCTTTCATCTTTTGGTTTCAAGTCATCTCTCCTTAACTATTCCTTTGTCAAATCCTGATTGACATGACATTGTTCCAGGAGATCTCTATACTTGCCACAATATTTATGCCTTTTCCACATTTCTTTCCTTCTCATCTGATTCTTCTCTTTATGTTTTTTCTTTTTTTTTCTTTTTTTTTTTTTTTTGGCACATTCAATTGCTGTTTGATTTTTCATTACTTCTGATGTGATTTCCATTCCTGCTTGATACCAAAATGCTTCTGCTAAGCTAAGCAGAGAAGTCATATTAGACTTTTTCTCCTCATGTTTTAAAACATTCACTATGGTTGCATCTGGTGAGGTCAGCAGATATGTATGCAGTCCACTGACTACAAATCTATACATCTAATAAATTTTAATGAGCCCCATGCTTCCTTCAGAATGAAGAATATATCATCTTTGCATGCACTGATTTTTAAATATCCTTTGATAAGCATTAACCATTTTTCTTCTTTTCCTGTCCAAATGATCCAATACCTTTTGGGATCAGTTGATTACTCCAAAACTGTAAATTAGAACAGGAAGAAGAAATTGGTTTACAGCTTGGACTTTGTTCCTAGATGTCAAGGCAGTTTTCAGTATAAGTTTGAGTTTTTTGAAGTATTCCTTATTGTGTTTTATCCACATTTGTTTGTGTTTTATTGCTGATCCTTCATCAGTTCCCAAATACTTTTTAAATCCAGCTCCTGCTCAAGTTCCTTAATATCGCATTCCTGTCCCAGATTGACATTTTCGTGGTGATGCAGCTTTCCTGCTTTAAACTTTGATTTTGTACATTTATCAAGACAAGATGACATTCTTATGTCATCTGAAAAAGTTTTAACCAATTGCAGTTCTGTTTTCCAATCTTCACTTGATGCTCTTTACAGTTTTAAGTTATGCAAAAAAAGTAGTTGAGAAGTCTATAGATGGGGTTGTTTTCTGGGAGCCTAATTCTAACCAGGGCCTAATCTGTTAAGTACACAGCTTAATTGGTTAAGGGCAAGACAAAACCATAGCAGCGACAGAGAGTCATCCTGGAACCCCCCCCCCACTCTTTTAAATTTTTATCCCCGGGATAATAATTTACTGTTTGTCATGATTTGACTGCAGAGTGGTTTACCACTGTTTCATGGTCACTGTAATATAATTGATCAATGCTGTGTGTATCTTATATATCTGTAAGCATTCCTTTATACATAAATGCAGAATGCTATCAAATATGCTTTGGTAATCTGTCCATGTCATACATAGATTTTTTTATGGTTTTATTTAGCAAAAAAAAAAATCTTGTGCTCCATATGACTTTCTTGTTTACTTCTTTGCTCTATTGCCATACTTGAGTTTTTTTCTAAATGACTATAATATATGATATCTAATAAATGACTATAAACCTTGTCTGCATCAATTCCAGTATATAGTTTTTATATTGTTGGAAGGCAGGTAATTGGTTTATAGTTTTTTTTGGGTAGCTTGCAGGTTCACCCTTAAGGAAGAGTATCATTTTTTTCTGTTATTAACCAGGTTAGTGTCTATTTGAGATGTGCATATAAGTGATTCTTACTCAGGGCTAAATCATTGTGTTGAGGCATTAATCATTTTAACCATACATTAGGTCCTGCAACTGGACCTGTTTTTTTTACGATTACGAGCTTTTCCTAAACTTTCAATTTCTATGGTCTTTGCTTCATCTTATTTCATATTTTCTGCATTAGGACTCCTTACTGTTTCTTATCATTTTCTATCCATTCACCGTCTTTATTATGTTCCACAGGGTCTTCATAAATCTAAAATGTGTCTATTTATTCTTTTTTGGTGGTGTTTCTATTCCTTTTGCTTTGTTTCCCAATTCTTTGTAAAACTTTTTTGGGTCATCAATGAATTGCTTATGTTGTACTTTTCCTTTATATTTATTTGCATATCTCCT